>NC_072003.2:51246787-51562620 GCF_028885655.2 Pongo abelii
GAATAGACCAATAACAGGCTCTGAAATTGAGGCAATAATTAATAGCTTACCAACCAAAAAAAAGTCCAGGACCAGATGGATTCACAGCCGAATTCTACCAGAGGTACAAGGAGGAGATGGTACCATTCCTTCTGAAACTATTCCAATCAATAGAGAAAGAGGGAATCCTCCCTAACTCATTTTGTGAGGCCAGCATCATCCTGATACCAAAGCCTGGTGGAGACACAACAAAAAAAGAGAATTTTAAGCCAATATCCTTGATGAACATTGATGCAAAAATCCTCAATAAAATCCTGGCAAACCGAATCCAGCAACACATCAAAAAGCTTATCCACTATGATCAAGTGGGCTTCATCCCTGGGATGCAAGGCTGGTTCAACATACAAAAATCAATAAATGTAATCCAGCATATAAACAGAACCAAGGACAAAAGCCACATGATTATCTCAATAGAAGCAGAAAAGGCCTTTGACAAAATTCAACAACTCTTCATGCTAAAAACTCTCAATAAATTAGGTATTGATAGGACATATCTCAAAATAATAAAAGCTATCTATGACAAACCCACAGCCAATATCATACTGAATGGACAAAAACTGGAAGCATTTCCTTTGAAAACTGACACAAGACAGGGATGCCCTCTCTCACCACTCTTATTCAACATAGTGTTGGAAGTTCTGGCCAGGACAATCAGGCAGGCAAAGGAAATAAAGGTCATTCAATTAGGAAAAGAGGAAGTCAAATTGTCTCTGTTTGCAGATGACATGATTGTATATCTAGAAAACCCCATCGTCTCAGCCCAAAATCTCCTTAAGCTGATAGGCAACTTCAGCAAAGTCTCAGAATACAAAATCAATGTGCAAAAATCACAAGCATTCTTATACACCAATAACAGACAGAGAGCCAAATCATGAGTGAACTCCCATTCACAATTGCTTCAAAGAGAATAAAATACCTAGGAATCCAACTTACAAGGGATGTGAAGGACCTCTTCAAGGAGAACTACAAATCACTGCTCAATGAAATAAAAGAGGATATGAACAAATGGAAGAACATTCCATGCTCATGGGTAGGAAGAATCAATATCGTGAAAATGGCCATACTGCCCACAGTAATTTATAGATTCAATGCCATCCCCATCAAGCTACAAATGACTTTCTTCAAAGAATTGGAAAAAACTTCTTTAAAGTTCATATGGAACCAAAAAAGAGCCCACATTGCCAAGTCAATCCTAAGCCAAAAGAACAAAGCTGGAGGCATCACGCTACCTGACTTCAAACTATACTACAAGGCTACAGTAAGCAAAACAGTATCTTACTGGAACCAAAACAGAGATATAGACAAATGGAACAGAATAGAGCCCTCAAAAATAATGCCGCATATCTACAACTATCTGATCTTTGACAAACCTGACAAAAACAAGAAATGGGGAAAGGATTCCCTATTTAATAAATGGTGCTGGGAAAACTGGCTAGCCATATGTAGAAAGCTGAAACTGGATCCCTTCCTGACACCTTATACAAAAATTAATTCAAGATGGATTAAAGACTTACATATTAGCCCTAAAACCCTAAAAACCCTAGAAGAAAACTTAGGCAATACCATTCAGGACACAGGCATGGGCAAGGACTTCATGTCTAAAACACCAAAAGCAATGGTAACAAAAGCCAAAACTGACAAATGGGATCTAATTAAACTAAAGAGCTTCTGCACAGCTAAAGAAACCACCATCAGAGTGAACAGGCAACCTACAGAATGGGAGAAAATTTTTGCAACCTACTCATCTGACAAAGGGCTAATATCCAGAATCTACAATGAACTCAAACAAATTTACAAGAAAAAAACAAACAACCCCATCAAAAAGTGGGCGAAGGATATGAAAGACACTTCTCAAAAGAAGACATTTATGCAGCCAAAACACACATGAAGAAATGTTTATCATCACTGGCCATGAGAGAAATGCAAATCAAAACCACAATGAGATACCATCTCACACCAGTTAGAATGGCGATCACTAAAAATTCAGGAAACAACAGGTGCTGGAGAGGATGTGGAGAAATAGGAACACTTTTACACTGTTGTTGGGTCTGTAAACTAGTTCAACCGTTGTGGAAGTCGGTGTGGCGATTCCTCAGGGATCTAGAACTAGAAATACCATTTGACCCAGCCATCTCATTACTGGGTATATACCCAAAGGATTATAAATCATGCTGCTATAAAGACACAAGCACACGTATGTTTATTGCAGCACTATTCACAATAGCAAAGACTTGGAACCAACACAAATGTCCAACAATGATAGACTGGATTAAGAAAATGTGGCATATATACACCATGGAATACTATGTAGCCATAAAAATGATAAGTTCATGTCCTTTGTAGGGACATGGATGAAGCTGGAAGCCATCATTCTCAGCAAACTATCGCAAGGACAAGAAACCAATCACTGCATGTTCTCACTCATAGGTGGGAACTGAACAATGAGAACATATAGACACAGGAAGGGGAACATCACACACCGGGGCCTGTTGTGGGATGGGGGGAGGGGGGAGGGACAGCATTAGGAGATATACCTAATGCTAAATGGCGAGTTAACAGGTGCAGCACACCAACATGGCACATGTATACATATGTAACAAACCTGCATGTTGTGCACATGTACCCTAAAATTAAAGTATAATAATAATAATAAAAAAAAGAAAAAAAATGAAGTAAGGTTGTGTTATATCACTTCCCCAAAGTCACAGAATATGTCTTTTTACTATGGTCCTGTTCTTTCTCTACTGAATTCCACACTATTAATCTTTCTTTGGGGCTCTGGGTTCTTCTTGGGCAGGAATTTTATTATTTATCTCTGTATCCCTGCCCTGGGACAGCTCCAGGGTCTGAGGAGGGTCTCTACAAATGTGTCCACATGTCTGTTGAAAGAAACACACTGTTAAAATATTGGGGATAATGGTTTTTCTTTTTAAGGGCTACAGTATAATTAATGGAGATTAAAGTGAAACACTACGTGAAAACTGAAAAGAAGGGAAAAGCTATCATCCAGTTTGGTCTTCATCTCGCCTCTCCTACCAGAGGATTCCACCGTCTGGCTGCTACATTTCTTACAAGAGTTATCATCAACCTCTTCTAGATGTTGTCTTTTTAATTATCCATGTTAAATATATCAAATCCAGTCACCTGTATCTTGAGAACTTCTCTCATTTCACATCCACATCTCCATTCTTACTTCTGAATTCTCATATGAGATCTTACTTCCCACCCTCCCTCCATTTCTGCCTTCATTTCCTCTCCTTTCCAGACTCATCTTCCTAAAATCTTCCTCTGCTATGTCACTCTCCTACTCATGGACTCACAATGGCTCCCTATAGCTTACCAACCAGTTGACATTGTCTTCTTATCACCCAAACTCCCTAAAAACCTCTTCCTGACCTACTTGATCTTACTTCCCACTCCTCCTGAAGTAAGCCTTCTATCTAAATCAAGAATCATCCTCTCAATACTCTTATCCTGCCTCTGACCTTGAAATATTTATGAAGCATCTGACAGATAGTTGGAAAAATAGATGTAAGACCAGAGAGAGTAGGAGCTGGCTCTATTCTGAGTGGTGAGTACTTGGGGTCATTGGAGTAGATGAGGTCACCCAGGTCAAGTATCTAAGCCACAGCTCACAAAGAGGTGGCCTTTGTTCTGAGTTCAATTTTTATTAGGCCCCCCAGATAATTTTAAAAAGAAACATTGAAGTAGTTGGTAATATTTTCAAACATGGTCTTTTATATAAAAAACTCATTTCCAACTTCGTTTGAAAGGGTTTTAGATCTGGTCACCTGCGGCCAGTCCCCTCACCTGGCCACAATTAGCTAGACATGGTTTGTATTTGAAGTGAAATCCATGATCATTGAGTTCACACGAAGTCTCCTTTCCCCTTCATCTTCTCTACTTGGAATCTGTGACCCTTTGTGTAAAAGAAGTAGCAGAGAGAAGAAAGGTGGAAAGAGAAGTCAAAGAAAAAGGAGAAGGAAGAGAGAGAAAAGGAGAAAATGGGAATGGAGAAGCACAGAAAGAAGTGAAGAAACCCAAGAAAAGTGGGGTGTACAGGCTTTACTGCAAAGCTCAGAGTCTGAAGGAAAGAATCAGATGCTTAAGCTAGGCCAGGAGTAAAATTCCACCAAAAAAGAAAAAGAATGATCACATCCAAGATGACATTGAAACACATGGTCAAAGACTGAGAGTCTATGAAATCAGAGCCTATCTGAAATACACACTTCCCATTACCTTTGTCTGTCTCCACCTGTGAAGGCTTCAGGCATGTCAGGCATCAATTTGCATATAAGTACCTGCCATTAGCAGTATGCTCTGTCTTTCATTCCTGTACATAACACTCGCTGTCAAAACTAACACCTTCACACCAGGCCTTTCACTTTGTCCACATGCTGGCCTGCTGTGACAACAGCCAGAAAATCAGATCTGCTTAGATGAGGGTAAAAATCAAATCTGCAATGGAAATATTTTCCCCTCCACTATCCACTCAGGTGGCTTATCCAATTATGTCGGTATCTTTCCTTCTAAGGAGGTGACCTTCAGAGCATCATGGCTACCATAGCCATGTCCACACATACAATGCAATATTTCAAGATGCTCACAGCCTCCAAATCTAGGTTTTCTGTGACACTGCAGGCTGTTTGGAAGTTTCAGAGAAGTGTCAAGAAGGCGAGTGATTTGGACTATAGAATGTACAGGTGCAACAAGGCGATGCTATCAGACAAGCCAAGAGTTAAGACATAAAATAAATCCTGCTTCAAGATAAAGTGGAAGACTGGCTGGGCTCTCTAACTCATGTTTTTCGGCACAAGGCCTTCATTAAATAAATCCCTATGAAGTGATGGATTGGATGAGTAGAATTGCAAACTGGATACACTGCCTACTGTTGAAGAGATAAACAGAGTTTTCATCACCTATTTTATCCTCTAAATGTTATAGTTTACCATTTCCGACAACCTCTGACAAGCTCTCTTATTAGCCTAACAGGAAAAATCTTGATAAACAAGTAAATATGGTTAGATCCTTTTGGGCTGTTTGCCTAAAATCTGGATTCATTGATCCATGCTCACACTTAGATGGGAGGCACTGACTGTTGTAATCTACATGTAATAGGCATTATGAAATTTAAGAAAAATAGCTCAGCTGCAGTTGAGTCAGTTTAGGACACATCATTATAAAATTCCATTATCGCCGCTACAAGTTGGACTATTTGTCATCACAGAAGAGATGACAAGCTCAGAAATACTACATTTGTTATTATCAGATGATAAATGATATTCCATTAAAGCTGCAATACATCATCAGCAAAACTGCAAAGAAGATATCAAACCTATCAGGACTTGACTTATAATTTAATTTTCAAAAGCTGTCAACTAAAATTCCAAAGGCTAAGCATTTTCATTTTTAAAGTTCATCTTATTTATTTTCCTCATCTGTTAGTCTAATTTCGGTGATATGGCAAAAATAACTGATTATGTGCAATGTATAATTCTCTTCTTTTGATTAGGTAATATATCAGGTGTCACTTAGGTATTAAAAATTAAATGACAGATAATAAAACAAGAGAGTTCCATAAAACACATCTTATTTTGATTTACTCACGTTTTGAAATATAACAGTAAAGGACAGGTCAATATTTGTTAAAGGCACACACATGCGGCAAAAAAGCATATTTACCCATTATTAAGCACTCTTTCATGCCATCTATAGGGGAGCTGAACATGCTTTTCTATTTGGTGTTTATAAAATCTTTTCACAGATGGACAACTATTCTTTAGTTCAATTCTATAAATCATAATCACATATTTCTTCTATATGTGCAAGTGCTCATATTTTTTCTGTTATTTTCATCACTACCAACATTAAGCACTCAAATGCTGACTGGGACAGGAATAATTCTTATCAATTTTTACTGGCATGAACATAAAGACACAACCTTTCAATTTATGTGTGTCTTGCTCACACCCACAGCCTTGTAGACATATTTGAAAATATTTCTGGACCACCTGAGACTAGCTATAAGAATAGAATCAGCACATTTGGGAGCTGGAGGGCAACTTTGAGATCACCTGAAAGGCTGAGAGAAGGGAAGGAACTTGCCCGAAGTCACACAGTGAGTAAATAAAAATGATTGAAGAAGAAGCCATGATCTTGGAAGCCTATTCTAACTTATTTGCTATAGCACCATGCTGATTTTCGGAGTCTTATAAAAATGTGATGCTCATTACTCAGTTTTTGGCTAAAAGTCTGGCTTGTAGTTGGTAATCCTTAAAGATTTTTTAATAAAGTGGACATACAAATGGATGGATAGATGGATGGATGGATAAGTAGATGGATGGGAATGGATGGATAGATAGATGGATGGATGGGTGGGTGGATGGATGGATGAATGGATAATTGCCTACTTCTCTAATCCAGCATATGAAGGTCTCGTTCATGTAAATAAAACCTCCAGAGCCTAACCCAATCCCACCTTTTAAAAATATAGAATGTAAGATATTTTCCACAGAGATGATGCCCATGAGCTCTCAGGTCTTGTAGAGCACTCCAAGGTATTCTAAAAAAGAATCTCTTTGCCCAACACTGAGCTGATCACAAGTATATGGCTTCACGCCACACAGGGAAGCAAAGGAGCTGGTGCTCAGAGGCACCTTCCACTACTCAGGGATAGTGACACAACCACATGTTGAAATAGGTAAAGCTGCAGTTACATCTCACTGGCCCTGTGAGGCACTGGGGATGCCACACCTCTGTGACACAACAACGTACAGGCAAAATGAGAAAAAGAAGGGAAATAGAGAGAGTTTCCCAAAAACCAAATGAATTCATCCTCCTCCTCCACTACTTCTTCTCCTTCTTCTCCTTCTCCTTCTTCTCCTTCTTCTCCTTCTTCTCCTTCTTCTTCTTCTTCTTCTTCTTCCTCTTCTTCCTCTTCCTCTTCTTCTTCCTCTTCTTCTTCCTCTTCTTCTTCTTCTTCTTCTTCTTCTCCTCCTCCTCCTCCTCCTTCCTCCTCCTCTTCTTTCTTCTTTCTTTCTTCTTGCTGTTCTTCTCCTCCTTCTTTTCCTCCTCCTCCTGCTCCTTCTCCTTCTTTTCTATGGTACAATATACATAATATAAAATTCACTATTTTAACCATTTTTTAAGAATTCAGTGACATTAATTACATTTTCAGTGCTGTGCAACCATTGTCACTATTTTCAAAACTTTTCATCATGCCAAGCAGAAATTCTGCACCTATTAAGCATTAACTCCTAATTTTCCCCTCTCCCAAGTCCCTGAGAACCTTGAATCTATTTTCTGTCTCTATGAATCTGCCTATTTTATATATTTCATATAGGTGAGATTATATATTCGCTCTTTTGTGAAAAGGACTGTCTTTTAAACTATTAAACTGATATAAATTTGTTGCAAATACATGAAGCAATATATTAATTTAGAGTAAGAAATAAATGTCTCAAACTTATCTTTCCAGCCCATCCCTTATCTTCAGATGTAACCTCTGACAACAGTGGTGTGTGCTCTTCCCTGTGTTTTTCTAGGTTTGGACACCTGAGTTGTATCATGAATTCTAGAACAGGCTCTGGAATCAGACTACCTGAATGTATGATGCTGGGAAAGTTATTTAACCTCTTTAAAACTCAATTTTTGCATTTATAAAATGGCATGGACAACAATACCACTCTCTCAGCATTGTGAGCATGAAAGGAGATAAGGGTTTTTTTTTTTTTAACATTTTTTTGTTGTGTTTTTTTGTGAGACGGAGTCTTGCTCTATCATCCAGGTTGGAGTGCTGTGGTGCAATCTCGGCTCACTGCAACCTCTGTCTCCCAGGTTCAAGCGATTCTCCTGCCCCAGCCTCCTGAGCAGGTGGAACTACAGGCACATGCCACTACACTGGCTAATTTTTTTGTATTTTTATTTTTAGCAGAGACAAGCTTTCACCATGTTGGCCAGGCTGGTCTCAAACTCCTGACTTCCAGTGATCCATCTGCCTCAGACTCCCCAAGTACTGGGATTACAGGCATGAGCCATCATACCCAGCTAAGATAAGAGTTTTAAAAGCACTTTGCACAGTGCCAGGCAAACACTAATAACTTATCAAATGGTAGCTGTGTATTATATGGAAATTTGGTTTTTAAAAGCAAAAATGTGATCACATTATTCATGTTGTTCTCCATCCTGCTTTTTAAACTCCTCCTTACTGGCACATGTACGCCCACCTCATACTTTCTTAACTGCTGTATAATCTTAAAGCTCTATAGTTTGTTTGCAAATACATCCTTCTGGTATTTTAATTTTATTTTATACAATTACTGGAACTTGGCATTCTGGAGCCAGCAGTGTTCCCAGGTAGGTCAACACAACTTGAGGATTCTAAAAATAATGATAAAAAGGAGAAGATGAATCATTTAATGAATTTCAACTGTGTTCCAAGTATTGTGTTGGTGACTTTATATGTCTCATTTCTGGCCCGCACCACACTGTTCTGCCTCCGTGGAAATGATCTCAAAGGTGAAGAGCCCTGTCTCCTGCCTGCAAGCTGGTGGATGCTTCTGGCACTTGGAGAATTCCACCATCCAACAGCCTTTCACTGGGCCATGAACCAGTCCTCAGTGGAACCCATCGGTCTTAGTTTGCTTTGTGTGTGTGTGTGTGTGTGTGTGTGTGTGTGGAGTTTTGGTCCTGGTCCAAGGAGTGGAGAGGAGAGGGTGTTGGAAAGATGGCCAATGAACGGGAATTTGAGAAATGTGAGTGAAGAGATACTCAATGGGGAAACGGTGGGGTCAGGACCTCCTGAAGATGTGTTTCAGAGAAAGATAAGAGATCACTTTTTTCTTTCTCTAGTTTGCCTTCTAGTTTCAAGGGGGAAGCTGAGAAGCAGGGTCTTTTCTTATTAAATGAGTGAGATCTTACCCAGAAGCGTAGGCAAAAGACAGGCAAGCTTTAAAGCCTACTGCTGTATTCCCAAGCTCCCGTGTGGAAAAAATGAAGGGTCCCTGTTAAGAGGAAAGTTCAGGCTATAGCTCCCCAGTACTCTTTCCAGGAAGCTGCTCATGTTGAATGCAAAGAAGTTGGAGCAATCACCATCCAATAGCCCACAGGGTCCCAAGGCGGCCCTGTCTAGCAAGGAAAAGAAAAAGCGCATCTACCATACCATGAAGTCTCGGCAGTGAGGATGGAGTTCCTACCCTATTGTCCTACTGCCCCCAAAGAGCAGGTTGTTAGGCTCTTAGGTCAGCTGAGTGTGATGGTCCTGACTATAGTTAAGAATGGTTTTACCTTCTGGGACTGGGCTGTCCACACACAAATAACTTGCTGGTCCTTATAAAAAATAGACATAGACAAAAAACAATTACCCTCTTATTTTTTAAATATTAGATATTGAATTTAGATATTATATTATTTATATGAATATTTTGAATTTTTATGTTAAAACATAGCATTATTATTTAGTATTATACTTAATATTATACTTAGTACTATTATGATCACTATATATTAATTAATAGTTAATCATATAGTAATATTAGTACTATACTACACAGTATATATTATTATATACTACTAATAATAGTTATTTATTATAATATAAGAAATAAAAATATCGTTATATATAGTTATAGTAATTATTTATAATACCAATTTCTTATATACTAATCCTAGTATTAGGTAGTATAATTAATTAATATATATTAAAATACAGTAACTATATATTAATTAATATATAGTAATCATAATAATTACTATCTTAATATCAAATACCTGTTAATATCGAAATTCAAACTCCTGACATATAGTTTAGTTGCAGCAGTCAGCTTTATATTTAAAGTTTCCAAGCTTCTTCTACTTCTGATGAAAGTCTGGTGAACAAAGATACTCTTCATATACAGGAACATTTTCCTGGAATAGCTCAGGTCTGGGAAAAAAAAATTTCCCAGAGGCCCCTTGTCAAGAGTTAGTTTTTTAATTGCCTGGGGCTCGATTTATCCTCTTATCTTCTAAAAATTCTTCCCAATTTTCCCAGCCATATTTAAGTCCCGCTAACTCCATGAAATCTTCCCACATCTTCTCCAATCCACGGATTTCTTCTTTTGATTAATTCTCACAAGTGCCATATTCTAGGCAACATTGTTGGAGCATTTACCCTCTCTCTATTAATATTAGTTTTGCTGGACTGTAAGTGCAGCAAAAACAGTGACGGTTTATGATTTTCTTTCGACATCCATTACATGACCTAGAATCATCTCGAGTGTATACACTGGACTCAGTAAATATTTTTGGGTTCTAATCTCAAGTCAATAAGAACAACAAAAATCCCTACTTGTAAAAAAAAAATGCCCATTTTTTTCTTTTTCTTTCTTAACCCAATAATGAAATCCTTGGGAAAATATTTTTACATAGGAATCTTAATCTTGCCATGTCAGTTTGAGAAAAGGATATTCTTTATTTGGTGTGTCAGTGGATTTGTGACAGTTCTTATGACCCATGACTTGAAATGAGATAGGTTAGTAAACATTTACGAGTTTTTCTATGGTCTCTAAACAGAACCCTTTGAAAAAAGCAAACTCAGATTCTGGCAAACTTTAGATAACTTCAGACAAAGAGAGAAAAGCTCTGCCCAAAGCAGTATTTACCAAATTTAGTTGGAGTTATTTGTAAAAGAAAAGGTTTTGATGGTCACAGAAGGCTTGAGAAATCATGATTAAACAAAGTTATTTGTGTTTCTTCATCACAAAATTTCGCAGTACTTTTAATATGCTAATAACTTCTAAGAAGGAAAGCACTTCCCAAACTTAGTGAAATCCTCTTCACCTTATCCTTCTCCGTGGAGTGTCTATGGGTCTATTATTTTACGAGTCATTTGTTTTTACCTCTGCTCACTCATCTGTCACTCACTTGGTACAGAGCCCTCCATGGACGCCTTTTGACTAAGCACAAGGGTGCCCTGATTTCCATCAAGACACGAGTAATGCTAGTTCCCATCCACCCCATCTCCATCCCCTACCTTTGTAGAATCCTCTTCTGTAATAATGACAGTGTGTTTAGGAGACCTTTGTTTAGCTAAAGTATTTCTTTTACTAAGCCTGTCTATTTTCCAAATTAATATTTTTTCTTTCTTCTTCTTTTTTTTTTTTTAAACAGACATGGTCTTACTCTGTCACCCAGGCTGAAGTGCAGTAGCATGATCATAGCTCACTGCAGCTTCAAACACCTGGGCTAGAGCAATCCTCCCACCTGAGCTTCCCAAGTAGCTGGGACTACAGGCATGTGCCACCGTGGGTGGCTTTGTAGACTGATTTTTTGATAGCATAGCAAATCCTATTTCTCAATTGTCATGATGATATTTATGTGTAGTAAATATGTTAATATGAAGTTATTATACAATAATCCATCCAGTTGGCATATAAAACGTGTTTAGGCCTGCCAAAAATGTAACTCCTGCTCTCAGAACCAGCTGCCCAAGATAGAAGGGGGAAAAGGGGTGATTAGGAGTTGACAGCAAAACAGTAAAAGCCTACAGTTCTCCACTGAGTTTAAGGTAAATTTGTGCCACTATGATATTGCTAAAAACAAATACAGATGATGATTTGAGGCTAAATTAACATGTTTATATGTAGAAGTTAAAGTACTTTTGCAGATCACTCAGGTACCAAGCAAGAGGAGGGACTGCCCACTCTATGCTGGTCAGATCACTGACGCAGAGTTCTGTAATCAGTTATGAGTCCTATATTCTAAGAAGCCAAGTGACAATTGCCAAAGTATAAAGAGGAAAATGAGGGCAATCAAAAGGCGGTTGCACAAGGAGCATTAGATCTGGTACAATGTGGACATTTGTAAGGCTGTCAAGGGAGCTGCCTTCCGATCTCAGTTCTAAGTACAAAGTCAGTGGGTGGATGTTACAGACAGACAGCTTCTGACTGCATACAGGAAGATATGGTCAGAGGCATAAAAAAAAGAAGATATGGCCTCTCACATTCGTAAACATCTCATCATGAAGGATATTTAAACAACTCCTTTGCCTCTACATTTGAAAGTAGATTTAATCATAAGGTAAAGATGGAACCAAGGCCACTAGCAATGTACCTAATGTAAAACTCTTTGCAGCTCCTCTAGCAAAGGCAGATGTGCCAAAAATGTTCACCCAGGCCCTGTTCTGGCAGGGTGGGAAATGTGTACTTGGTTCCCCCACTTCCTGTGTGCCCTGGATCAAAGGAACTTTCTCCAAGGTTCTGTCCCAGCTCTGAGGTCTTTTAACAAATATATTATAGACTTCTACCAGCTTGTCATGAGGTCACCTAGTCATGACCTCAAGGAAGTCCCATCTTGTCTCTGAGCCCTGATTTACAACTCTGTGAACTGAAGACATTGAATTAGATGAGCCTAAGATTCTCTCCTGTTCTGACATTTCGTGATTTTATAGACATGCATGAAGCAGAGCAGGAGAAGAGCTTAGAAACCCACTTACTTTAGCTAAAACAGTTTAGCTTTAGGAATCTTCCACTGAAAAATGTACCATTTTCATCCATTCTCAGTTCAAAGCATCAGAGTACAGATTAGGGTTTTTTTGGTGGTAAACAGGGATTCAAGGAAATAAAACATATTCAGGAAGTTTTATTTTATTTTATTTTTATTTTTTTGGTTTGTTTTTTGAGACAGGGTCTCACTCTCTTGCCCAGGCTGGAGTGCAGTGGTGCCATCACAGCTTACTGTAGCCTCAACTTTCTGGGCTCAAGTGATCCTCCCACCTCAGCCTCCAAAGTAGCTGTGACTACAGGCTTGGGCCACCATGCCTGGCTAATTTTTGTAATTTTTTTTCTTTTTGGAGATGGGATTTTGTCATATTGCCCAGGCTGGTGGTTGAGCTCCAGAGCTCAAGTGTTCTGCCCACCTCAGCCTCCAAAAGTGTTGCGATTACAGGCATGAGCCACCACACTCTGCCTCAGGGAAGTTTTACAAAGCAAGATGGGAAAGATGGATCAGGGGCTTGGAAAGAAGGATATGAGCTCTTTGAGGAACAAAGGATTTGGGAATGGGAGGGGGGCTTGGAGGGAGAACATTTCCCAGTCAGTCCCAGCAAGGATCGGAGTCCACCAAACATAACCCAAAGGAAGTGAATAGAAGAAGCGGCATTCCAAAGCCATTTCTGGGCTGCCTCTTAACCACAGCAGGAAGCCTTCTCTGATAACCCTTCCTCCTCTGGCTGAGTGCCATTGTGTGATGTCTCTGTTGCTGACACTGTTTCAGTTTCCCTAGCTGGACTAGACTGTCACTCGTGACCAATTTCTACTCTCTACAACTCTTGGATGTGATGGGGAAGGCAAACCTAGAGTTTGGAGTTCCAAAAGATAAATGGTGAGCTGGATTCTCTCTACCATCCACCTCAACAAAGAAACACTAGACTTCACACCCACCCCCTGTAGCTGAGCTGAATGGGTCCTGCCCATTCTCAGGGACTTACCCAGGAGCTAACATGTCCATAGCTCCCACCTGCAGATCCTGATGGGTCTACCTGGGCCTGAGCTCAGGGCTAGCTGGAAATGGGAGCCAGTACCCTTCCATGAGCAGCACTCTACCAATTTAGGAAAAGAGCTGCTGGAGGATGGACCAAGATTTCCTGGCCCCTTAGGTCCCCTTGTAGTGGTTTCTTAAAGGGTTCCAAGTGGGATTGGGCCTACCTATCAACAGCAATACCTCATGTGTGACACTCTTCATTGGCCCTTTTCCTTCCCTATCATGTGAGACTCACTAACAGTGTTCCCTGGAATCAGCTTCCAAATAAATTACCTGTTCGCAAGTCCCCATCAAGGGGGCTACTTTTAGAAGGACCACAGGATAGATGCCCATTAAACTCCACAAAGGCCATTTTGGCTCCTGCTGGATGCAGCTATATTGCTAAGTCCTGTTTCATGGAACTTACAAGGGAAAACAATGGCAGGGCCCCAATGGAAGTTGCTGTGAAAACTATAGCCCTGGGCACCATGTTCGTCCCCCCACCCCCATCCCATGCATTCATCTCTGTCGTCTTTTTCAAATTTGATTTTAAATATTTACAGCATCATACATCTTCCCCCACCAGATATTACTAATGAACTGTTATTGTCTGCAAAACCTCCCAGATGAGTGATGGCCAACTTAAAAAGAGCATCAATGTTTTATTCGTAAAATAGAAGCTGGAAACAGAAAATGCCTATGCGCTTTTAGGCCTTTGATCATTATTATTATTGATACTTCAGTACAAAGGAGGCACTTGGGCAATTAGCAAAATCAAACAGAACTGAAGATTCTATATAGCAGCAATAAAAATTATGTAAATATGTAAATGCTTACAAACGTTTAAATCAATAAGTAGGGCACATTTCAAGAAAATGTAAATGTTCAACCTGTACATTTCAAGAAAAATGTGGAATGTGAAATGCCTTTTCTGAGGGTGAATATCTCCCTTAGAAGAAGAAACTCCAGATACTGCACTATCCTGCCAGAGAGAGGGCTGTGCCACTGTCAATTTGTATTTCTGGATTGCAATGAAATTTCAGAGACCCCCATGGCCATTAACATCAGCCTTCTGGAGTTGACTTGCATTCTGTCCCCATCTGCCCTGCCTTTCTTCTCTTACTGCTTGTTCACAATGTGAACCCCAGATGGAGTTTCCTCTTCTGATTCTGGCAGGCAGCCTGGTTTAGCAGACAGCAGAGGGTGCCTCTTGGTGACTGGATTCTGGGAGCCACAGAAATTAGAGTGCAAATCTTAGCTGGCCTTTCCAGCTGTGTGACTTGGAGCACAATAGTTAGTCTCTCTGAATCTCAGTTTCTTTATCTTTTAGGTGGAGATAAGAATACCAACCTAAGCTAATGCAGACCACATGCTTAGTGTGGTGACCGGTGCCTCATAAGTGCTCAGTGTGAGTGGCTATTCCCTGCCCAGCATACGGTAAATGAGCACAATTTCTACAGACTCTGCTGGCTCTGCTTATGGGAGGACCTGCATTTTTAAATGGTTTGTCTTTGCCCAGTGAATCTGTGATCCCAGGTATCCCAGCCTAGATGAGATCATGGCATTCAAGTAAGCTAGAAAATCCTCATCACTACAGATTTAAGGCTTTTACTGGGAACAGTTTCCTTCTAGGTTGATAAGCAGTGGCTGAGAGCCCATGCCCACCACTCAGCCTCCTTGAAGTGGCAGCCAGCACAACTTCTCCAGATGTCATTTTGCTAAGTAGGAATTCAGGAGGATGAAGACCGTACTGAGAAAATGAGGCAATGGAGAAATACTAGAGGGTGGGAGTCAAACACTTGGGTTACCCTCCCAGACCCACCACACATGGCTATGTGACCTTAGGATAAAATAAGATAACCAGGGTCTCTAAAGAGTGTGTACCTGGCGTCTAAAAGTCCTGGTCTAGAAATTCGGCTTTACTACATCCTTATCTGTGAGTCTTAGGGAAAAAGGCCTATCTTTTCTTGGCCTCAGTTTCCTCATCCGTAAAAGTTCAAAATGCCTGGTATATGGAGAGCGCTCTGGACAGCAGCAGACTCATAGGAAGTGTTCATAGCCATTATTGCCCGAGTCTTGTTTCCTCATTTGTATAATAGGACGGTCATCTCTTGCTCTGCCTACCTCAGAGGCCTCCAGAGAAACTCTTCATAGGCTAGCTCTTCATAGGATGAAATCATCTGCAGCCTCAGATAATGATTGATATTCTTACTGTTTCTGCAGCAGATTCTGGATGACCACTTAAAAGATCATGCTTCAAATTAGCACTCACCAATTACAATAACGAAAGAACACACATATGTGATTTCATTTAACTGTGCCCTATTTGAGGTCATTGCCCAAGTTATGGAAACCGATCATCTTCTGCCCTCATGACAAGTTCATATCTCTCTATTCTTCCATTTTGCTGCAATTTTCTGAAACAAGAGACCCAGTCCTCTCCAGAGGGAAGAATCTTCAGCTAGACCTTGGGAACAGTAAAGCAGAAATAGAGGCATCCTGGGAAATGGTCAGCTTTCTGCTGGGATGGGGTAGGAGAGGAAGGTGGTGATGTTCCCAGTGTTACTGTGCCCTTCCTTCCAGGTTAGGCTGATTATAAAGCAGCTTAGATTCAGTCACCAAGCTTAACAGTGTGGGTGACAGAATAATGTAATGTCTTCTCCAGGAGGGCTAAGTAAGCCCCAGCATAGACTTTTCACAATCACTGTGCAGACAGAGCCTGAATGCCCCTGGCTGTTGAGCATGTCGTGGGACACAGGAGGTTGGCTATTTGCTAGATGCTCTCAGCAACTAAGAAATTTCCATCCTTCTCTGATGTTTTCTAGGTCTACCTTGAGACTGAGTCACTTATCTCTGTGTCCCCTAAAACAGAGCACAGTATGTGGCACATATGCATAAAACAAATGTTTGTTGGTTGAAGAAATAAATTCATGTACTGGTGGGGGATGAGTATGGCAGAAAGGATGAATGGATTGATGACTCCTAGGCAGAAAGCAACAAAAATAAAAAGAGAATATACTGAAATGTCTGGGAATGTAGTCTAGAGGCAGTGCTCCTGGATTGCAGATCATGTACTAAGCTAACTGCAAGGAACCCTGCAGTATTTGGCTTCACAAGAGGACCAATTCTATAGAAGCTCCAGCAACCAGGATATAAATGCTGCCATGCCCCCTCTGGTCCATCTATGTGCCAAGAATCTGAGGCAGAATGAAATGTTGGGAGTAGGATGAGGGGCACAGGATGCATTGCTGACTATCACTTTCCAGCCCCAAGCACCAGGCTCCTTCTCTTCTGCCCTCCTGTCCTTACTGCTGCGCAAGTGACTCACCTATACTGGACCTCCAGGGCAAGGCAGAAGTCATAGAAGCCCACTCTGTCACAAAGATAGAAAATTGAAATAATAAATGGGGGCTTTGAAGGGAGAACGTACAGAGGATGAGAAGAATTGTAGCCTCCACATGACTTCCCTGTTCCAGCTGTACCTCCAAGGAGCCCCAGGACCCACTTCCTCTTTCCACTATTCTCACCAGGCTTTGGCTCAGTCAATTCCCATTTGCAGCAAAGGATGCTTGAGTACCACAAGGCGCAATGTTCCCTCTTTTTATCTGTGTAATTCTCAGGATTCAAAGCAATCTTTAATAAGCTAACTATTGGTGCTCTTTTCTGCTTGGAGAGAAAATAAGTAAATCTCATAAAGATATTTGCCTTCTAAACACCCGATCTACTCCTTTCTCTGGAAGTATTTAACCAAAACCTATTATATGTCTGCTCCTTTCTCAGGGAGCTGGATAAATGGACTTTGCTAACGACGTGGATGCCAGGAGAGAGAATTATGGAGGTGACGATTAGCATGTTTCCTCATCCAGGAGGCAATCTGTGCCTCCAAGTGATGGGTAACAGGCATCTAGATCTCCACAGTGGGTTAGGAAATCAAAGGTTTTTAACCATCACCACCACATACCCCAGTGAACCAGCTACCCTGGTAACTGGATACAAATTCTGCCACAGTCCCTTTGGGGTTTAATTTTCACGGGTCTCTGGTTACAAATCATCAAAGAAATCTGAACCAGTGGCAGTGCACATACGGTTAATTGAGTCATTTTTTCCCAGGATGTCAGCTTTTGTTGCTATTTCTATTCTGAAACACTGACTCACACTGTTAATTTAAACTGTGTGTGTAACCGTGGAGATTTCATTACCTTTGGCATTCTTTTTTTTTCTGTCCTAGAAAATCTAATTTCAGAAAAGAGAGGAGAAGGTAAAAGTCACTTCCACCTCCTGCACTCAAATCTTTCATATACACAAAAGTTTCCATTGGTCTACTGGAAGAAATCTCCACTGGTGCCATTTTCTACTCTGTTGCCTAATGAAATAGGAAAGGTGTGGCTCTGAGAGATGCCAGCCAATGTGCCATTCCTGCAAAGCAAGATAGAAGAGCCAACTCTGCAGCAAGCTTAACTCTGAGCTGTGGCTTACCAGTCCATAAGAGAAGAAAGTTGAACCAGGTGATCTCTAAGGAAATTTCCTGCTTGGACATTACAGAAAAATCACCCCATGGTAGCCTTCTCCTGAGTGTGCATCACAGAATACTGGTTTAGTCCTTCATTGGGCCATTCAAAAGGTATTTACTGAACACCTCTTTTGGCACCATGGGGTGTCTAAACACTTGTAAACTGCAATGGCCAAGAGCATGATTCTGGTGTCAGAGGTTTATGTCTGAGCCCTGGCTTCACATCACTTACTAGCTGCACGAACCTGGACAAGTTCTGTGCCTCAATTTTCTTATCTACAAAATACAGTAATCATCATAGCTGCCTCCTAGGGTTATTGTAAATATGAATGAGTTGGCTCGTTTATTGTAAATATGAAAGAGTCATGTGTCAAACTACTTAGAACTATGCCTGGCCTGCAATAGGTGTTGTTTTTTTTTGTTGTTATAACACTGGTGAGCAAAAGCCAATGCAGTCACTCTCTTCATAGAGCTTACAGTCTTATATGGGAGACAGATATTTATCAAACATTCATTCAAACAAAGTTAAAATTGCAATTATGGCAAGTTTTATACATGTATATGTTGCTATAAGAGCTTATAATATGGATATTTTGACCCAGTAAGGGAAGGTTTCCCTAAGCTTGAGCTTAGATGCAAAGAATAATACAGGAGTTACTTCAAGGAATGGATGGTGTATTTTAAATATGGGCAATATTGAAAAAAATAAAAGAGTAAAAGGAAAGGCATTTAAGGCAGAGGAATCAGCTTGTTTAAAGGCCTGTGGAAGAAGGAAGCAGGTGCAATGTCCTGATGTGTATTCTCTGTCCTCCTGGGTACCTAGGTACATGCTGGGATTGCATGTCCCTGCCTCTGAACGCGGATGTGCACATGTGACTTTTTCTGCCCAATGGAATGGGAACATACATGTGTGTGTATGCACACCATGGCTGCATGGAAGCCTCAAGAGCTAGCGTGCAATTGGCTATGCTTTCTTCTAGTGCACGCACACCCCTGCAGGGTGCCACTGCTAATACATACTGGATATGTACTTTGAGCAATAAATGAGCCTTTGTGCTTTTAAGATGCTGTGATTTGGGGGTTGCTTGTTGCTGCAGCCTAACCTATCATATCGTGATTCATAGAGAAGGTCAATAAAACTGGCAATAAGAGAGTAAAGAGGATGAAGGGGTAAGGTAAGATAGGGCAGTGTTTAGGGTAAATAGTAAGAGCTTTGTCAAGTTAAGGAGAGGTGATGCCATCCTAAGAGCAAAGGCAAGTTACTGAAGGATCTGAAATGTGGAGAAATGATGGGAAAAAGGGCAAAGAGTAAGGAAGCAGGAATAAATAGACCCAGGGAGTCAACTGCATGGCCCAGGCAAGAGACCATGATAGTTTTGCTACAGTGGTGGTAGCAGACAGAAAGTAGTGGATATCTTTGAGATCTATTTGGGAGGTTGGAATTGATGGGACTTTGGTGATGGACCGACTATGAGCAGTGAAACAAGAGGGGGCTTCCATATTGCTGGCTTGTCCAACTGGACAAATGATGGGGCCACTTACTGAAATGGCTCATAATTAAAGAGGAGCCAAAAGCAGGGTTTCAATTAGCAAAACTTTCTTGTGTCCAAGAACAGTTTCTAGCAGAAGGCTTATACCAACATTAATTCATCAGCAAGAAAAAAGTTAACTCTAACTGACAGTGAAGGTATTTCTAAAAATAATTCCAAGTACTCTATCACGCAAGCAAAGAATGTGCTTCAGAAAAAGAATTTCTCCCCCCACCACGCAAAGGAAAACATCCAGAAAAAATATTATTCTTGTCATTTTTGTAGGGGGGTGGATTTTTCCTCATGATATATTATGATAAATATATCATGCTATCATGCCTATTAAGAGTCCAAAAAGGAAAGTAAAATTTGTTTGTTATATTTGACTTTATTGAAAGTAGTAGAAGCAACACAAAACTTTGAGTCAGAGGAGCCTGTGTTTGAACCCAAGATTTTCCACTTATTAGCTGGGTGAACTTGGGTCAATTATGACATTTCTATACATCCCAATTCACTCAACTGTACTACTAATACAGAGAATTAATGTCCTTATCTCAGCTGATTTTATCAGATAGGATAGTATATATGACTTGCTGAGTATCTATGTCCTTAGGATACAGAGGGGCTCATTAAATGTTAACCTCTTACTGGGGGGATTATCTGATAGAGATATTAACAGGGGGTTTGTAATAGAGGTGTGAGACCTGGATAAGACTATTCATTTCTCTTTCCCTATGAAGATCTTGTTCAAAGAATTCTAAATAGAAGATACTGTAGCTAATTGAGACTATGACTCCTGCTTCAATTCCTTCATATAGAGGTTAAAGCTGGGTTAAACAACATTGCTTAAGCCAAAAAACTAAAGTTGGGCTCTGGCTTTCTGCTTTTGCTTTGAATCTGAGGTGGCTAGTAGTCACAGACAGCAGAGAGGAATAGAAAGAGAGAGAGGGTGGCCAGTCCTGATTGGGAGGCTGGCTCTTTCCAGATGTTCCTGCCTTGTGCAGACAGAGTACGCAAGTGGAAGGTTGTATTTCCCTTTGATCTCTTACCTAAGTGAGTCTGTTATCAGTAACACAGGCCAGTAACATTAATAAGATCTACTGGTTAATCTAATAGCTACTATGATTTTGAAATGCCATTGAGCATAAATAATTTTTCTCAAATTCCTGAGGTAACTGTAATATAAAATGAAAATATCAGGGATTTCTACTGGTGAATACAATCACAGGTACCATTAGTACCATTGCAGTTTGTTATGTACATTCATAATAGAAGATTACAATTCTAATAGGTAGAAGTTAGCATAGGTATTTTTTTCCTCATCGAAGTTTATTCCCGTACCCTACTGGGATTCTACCCAGGTACCTACCCTCTTCCTCATCCCACCACAGTGTTCGGTGCCTGCAGAAGCCTTTTTTTTTTTTTTTTTTTTTTTTTTTTGAGACAGAGTCTAACTCCATCACCCAGGCTGTAGTGCGGTGGTGCCATCTCAGCTCACTGCAGCCTCCGCCTCCCGGGTTCAAGGGATTCTCCTGCCTCAGCCTCCGGAGTAGCTGGGATTACAGGCACCCACCACTACGCCCAGCTAATTTTTTGTATTTTTAGTTGAGACGGGGTTTCACCATGTTGGTCAGGCTGGTCTTGAACTCTTGACCTCATGATTCACCCGCCTCAGCCTCCCAAAGTGCTGGTATTACAGGCGTGAGCCACTGCGCCCGGCCTATTTTTTTAATGTAATACTTTTATTCAGGTGTAATTAACATACCACACAATTCATCCATTTAAAGTATATAACTCAGAGGTTTTAGTGCCTTTCAGAGAGGTGTGCAACTGTCGCCACGATTTTAGAACAGCTTTATCATCCCCAAATGAAACCCCATACCTGTAGCAGTCACTTCCTCCCCACTTTCACCCAGACCGAGGCAACAACTAATCTACTCTACAATTTTGCTATTCTGGACATTTTATATAAATAAAATCATACAGGCCGGGCACGGTGGCTCACACCTGTAATTACAGCACTTTGGGAGGCTGAGGTGGGCAAATCGCTGGTGGTCAGGAGTTCGAGACCAGCCTGGCCAACATGGCAAAACCCTGTCTCTACTAAAATACAAAAATTAGCCAGGCGTGGTGGCAGGCACCTGTAATCCCAGCTACTTGGGAGGCTGAGGCAGGAGAATCACTTGAACCTGCGAGGTGGAGCTAAGATCATGCCATTGCACTCCAGCCTGGGTGACAGTGAGACACCATCTCAAAAAAAAAAAAAAATTATACAATATGTGGTCTTCTATAACTGGCTTTTTACACATAGCGTGTTTTCAGGCTTCATTCATGTTGTAGCATATATGAGTACTTCATTTCTCTTTTTTTGCTGAATAATATTCTGTTATATAAATACAACAATGTGGTTTATTCATTCGTCAGTTGCTAGACATCTGAGATGTTTCTGGTTTTGGCTGTTATGAATAATGCTGTTATAAATATTGGTGTACAAGTTTTTGTGTGGACATAAGTTTCTCTTGGGTCTGTATCTAAGAGTGGGATTTCTGGATCATGTGGTAACTCCATGTTTAACTTTTGAATAGTCATTCAAATATTTGAAGTGACTGTACCATTAGTTATTCAAATATTCAAATAAAGTGACTGTACCATTTTACATTTCCACCAGGAGTATATTAGAGCTTCAATTCTCCACAACTAATCCGACACTTGTTTTACCTATCTTTTTATTATAGCCGTCTTAGTGGGTGTGAAGTGGTATCTTATTATGGTTTTGAAGAGCATTTCTCTGATAGCTAATGATGCTGCACATCTTTTTATGCACTTATTGGCCATTTGTTTGTCTTCTTTGGAGAAGTATATATTCAAGTTATTTGCCCATTCTTAAATTGGATTGTCTTTTTATTATGGACTTGTGTATGTTCTTTATATATTCTAACATAATTTTTTTATCAGATATTTGATTTTCAACTATTCTCCCATTCTGTGGATGTCTTTTCATTTTTGATAGTGTGCTTTGAAGAGCAGGATTTAATTTTGATGAGGTCTAATTTATCTATTTTCTATTATTTTTTTCCTTGTGCTTTTAATACCATAGCTAAGAAAGCTTTGCCTAATCACAGATCATGAAGATTTACTGCTATATTTTCTTCTAGCAGTTTTATAATTTTCACTCTTATGTTTAGATATTGAGTTACTTTGGGTATACAGTATGAGTAAGGGTCAAACTTTATTCTTTTATCTGTGAATATCCAGTTTTCCCAGCACCTTTCATTGAAAATACTGTTTTTCCCAATTAAGTTATCTTGGTACTCTGATCAAAATTCAATTGACTATAAATGTAAAGGTTTACTTCTTTATTTAAGACTTTGTTTTTTTCTAGCTTTATTGAGGTTTGATTGACAAATAAAATGGTATGTATTTAAGGTATACAATACAATATTTTGATATATGTATAAATTATGTAATGAATACAAAAATCAAGCTAATTAGCATACCCACCATCCCACAATCTCACATGGTTATCTTTTTTATAGTAAGAACACTTAAGATCTACTCTCTTAGCAAATCTCCAGTATGCAATAGGTATATATTATTAATTATAGTCATCGTGGTGTAAATTAGGTATCTAGAACTTTTTCATCTTGTAACTGAAAATTTGTACCCTTTGAACAGCATTTCCTCTTTTCTCCCACTCCTTTGCCCTTGATAACTACCATTCTACTCTCTTCCTATGAGCTCATTTAAAAAAATTCAACATATAAGTGAGATCATGCAGTGTCTTTCTGTGTCTGGCTTATTTCATTTACCATAATGTCCTCCAGCTTCATCATGTTGTAAATGGCAAGGTTTCCTTCCTTTTTAAGTCTGAGTAATATACCACATTTTCTTTATCTGTTTTTCCAACGAGAGATACCTAGGTTGCTTCCATATCGTAGTTATTGTGAATAAAACTGCAGTGAACATGGAAGTGCAAATGCCTCTTTGACATACTGATTTCAGTTCCTTTGGATAAATTTATTGTTCCTTTGGACAAATAAATTATTGCTGGATCATATGGTATTCTATTTTTAGTTTTCTGAGAATCCTCCATCCTGTTTTCCATGATGGCTGTACTAATTTACATTCCCACCAACAGTACATAAGGGCTCCTTTTTCTTTTCATTGTAACCAACACATTACCTTTTGACTTTCTGATAATAGTCATCCTAACAGATATGAGATGATATCTCAGTGAGATTTTAATTTGCACTTCCCTGATCATTAGTGATGTTGAGCACCTTTTCATATACCTGCTAGTCATTTGTATGTCTTCTTAGGAAAAATGTCTCTCCATGTTCTTTCTCATTTTTAAATTGAATTATCTGGAATTTTGCTGTTGAATTGCTTGAATCTCTTATATATTTTGGATATTAACTCTTATTGGATATACAGTTTGTAATCCATTTTCATCCATTACATAGGTTACCTTTTCATTTTGTTTATTGTTTTCTTGGCTGTGCAGAAACTTTTTAATTTCATGTAGTCCCTCTTGTTTCTGTTTCCTGTGATTTTTGTGTCATATCCAAAAAATATCATTGCCAAGACGGATATCAAGGAGATTTCCCCTGTGTTTTCTTCTAAGAGTCTTACATTTAAGTCTTTAATTTATTTTGAGTTGAGTTTTGTTTATGATGTCAGATAATGGTCCAATTTCATTCTTCTGCATGTGGGTGTCTAGTTTTCCCAACAACATTTATTGAACAGACTATCCCTTTCCCACTGTGTGTTCTTGGTGCTTTCTCAAAGATTAATTGACTATATATGCCTGGGTTTATTTTTACGTTCTCTATTTTGTTCTATTGATCTATGTGTCCATTTTTATGCCAGTATCATACTGTCTTGATTACTATAGGTTTGTAATATAATTTGAAATCATTATGAGTGATGACTCCAGCTTTGTTCTTTATGCACAAGATTGCTTCAGCTATTCAGGGTCTTTGTGGTTCCATACAAGTTTTAGAATCTTTTTGTATTTTTTCTATTTCTGCGAACAGGGATTGCATTGAATCCATAGACCACTTCAGGTAGCATGGGCATTTTGACAATATCAATTCTTCAAATCCATGAACACAGAATATCTTTCTATTTATTTGTGTCTTCTTCAACTTCTGCATCAATGTTTTATAGTGTCCAGTGCATAGATTTTTCACTTGTTAAATTTATTATAAGCATTTTATTCTTTTTGAGGCTATCATAAATGGGATTGTTTTCTTAATTTCTTTTTCAGATCTTTGTCTTGTTCCTGATCTTAGAGAAAAGTTTTCAGGTTTTCACTGTTGACTACGATGTTGGCTGTGGCCTTGTCACATATGGGCTTTATTGTGTTGGGGTTCACTCCTTCTATACCTAAATTATTGGGAGTTTTTACGTATGTAGGTTGAACCATCCTTATATCCCAGGAATAGATCCCACTTGAGCATGGAATGTGATCCTTTTAATATGCTGTTGAATATGGTTTGCTACTATTTTGATTAGGATATTTTGCATCTATGCTCATCAGGGATATTGGCCTATAATTTTTTTTGCAGTACCCCTCTCTGAATTTGGTATTAGGGTAATAATGCTAGCCTGATAACATAAATTCGAAAATATTCCCTCCTCTTCAATTTTTTTTGGAAGAATTTGAGAAGAATTGGTAGTAGTTCTTGTTCAAATGTTTGGTTGAATTTATCAGTGAAGACATCTGGTCCTGAGATTTTCTTTGTTGGGAGATTTTTTATTAGTGATTCAATATTTTTACTCATTATTGATCTGTTCAAATATTCTGTTTCTTCATGCTTCTGTCTCTGTAGGTTTATGTTTCTAGAAATTTATTCATTTCTTCTAGCTTATTCGATTTGATGGAATATAACTGTTCATAGTAGTCTCTTATTATCCATTGCATTTCTGTGGTATCAGTTGTAATATCTCCTCTTTTCTTTATAATTTTATTTATTTGAGTCTTTCTTTTTACTTGGTAAGCTAAATAAAATCTTGTTGGTTTTGTTTATATTTTCAAAAATGCAACTCTTAGTTTCATTGATCTTTTCTATTGTTTTTCTATTTTCTATTCCATTTATTTCTGCTCTGATCTTGTTATTTACTTCATTCTTATCTAGTTCTTTGGGGTTTAAAGTTAGATTTAAAAAAAAATTCCTTTATTCTTAATGTATGCATTTGTTGCTACAAACCTCCTTTTTTGAACTGCTTTTTCTGCCTCTTATGTTTTGGTAAGTTGTGTTTCCAGTTTTGTTTCTCTCAAGATATTTTTTATTTCCCTTTTGGTTTCTTCTTTGACCAATTGGTTGTTTGACAGCATGTTGTTTGATATCCACATATTTGTTAATTTTTCAGTTTTCCTTCTGTTATTGATTTATATAGCTTCATACTACTGTGGTCAGAAAAGATACTTGACAGGATTTCAATATTCTTAAATTTTTTTGAGACTTATCTTGTGGCCTACATGTGATAGATCCTGGAGAATGTTCCCAGTATACTTGAGAAAAATGTATATTCTGTTTCTGGTGGTTGTCATGTGTGTATGTCTGCTAGGGCCATTTGGCCTAAAGTGCCATTCAAGTCTAATACTTCCTTACTGATTTGCTGTCTGGATGATCTACCCATCATTGCAACTGGGATATTGAAGTCTCCTACTGTTATTGTATTGCTACTTATTTATCCCTTTATATCCGTTAATATTTGCTTTATGTAGTTATATGTTCCCATGTTTGGTACACATATATGCGTAATTATTATATCATCTTGATAAATTGACCTCTTTATTATTATTATATAATGACCTTCTTTTGTCTCCTTTTACAGTTTTTACTTAAATACTGTTTTGTCTGATATAGGTATCCTGCTCTCTGTTTCCATTTGCATAGATATAATTTTCTATCCCTTCACTTTCAGCCTTTTGTGTCCTTAAAGCTGCAGTAAGTTGCTGAGGCAATTTATAGTTGGGTCTTGTTTTTCTTATCTACTTAGCCTTTTTATATCTTTTGATTAGAGAATTTAATCCATTTATATTTAAAGTAGCTGTTGATAGTTAAAGACTTACTATTCTAATTTTATTCATTGTTTTCTGGCTATTTTGTAGTTTCTTCATTTCTTTCTTCTTCTTTTACTATTTTTTTTGTAATTTGATGATTTTCATGTCACAGTATGCTTTTATTCCATTATGTTTTATGTATCTACTATAGGTTTATGATTTATGGCTATCATAAGGCTTACATAAAACATCTAACAGTTGTAACAGTCTATTTTATGCTTAAAACAAGCTAACTTTGATCATATACAAAAACTCTACACTTTTACTTCCCTTTCCACATTTTATGCTTTTGATGTCACAAATTTCACATTTCTAAATTGTGTATTCATTAACAAATTATCGTAACTATAGGTTTTTTAAATAATATTGTCCTTTCACTTTTTATTTTTTGAGACAAGGTCTCAGTCTGTCTCCTGGGCTGGAGTGCAGTGGCACAATCATAGCTCATTGCAGCCTCAAACTCCTGTGCTCAGCCACCCATCCTTTAACTTTTATACTAGGTTAAAAGCAATTTACATACCGGTATTAGAATATTAGAGTATTCTGATTTTGACTACATACATACCTTTACCAGTGAGTTTTATATTTTCTTATGTATTCATGTTACTAATTGGTATATTTTCAGTTCAGCTTGAAGAACTCCCTTTTAGTGTTTCAGGTCTAGTGGTGATAAACCCTCTGAGATATTATCTGTGAAAGTTTTAATCTCTCCTCCATTTCTGAAGGACATCTTTTCTGGGTAAAGCATTCATCCTTGACTGGTTTTTTTTTTTCTCTTTCAGCACTTTGAATATATCATCCAACTCTCTCTTGGCCTGCAAGGTTTCTACTGACAAATCTGATGCTAGCCTGTTGGAGGGTCCCTTGCATGTGACGAGCCTCTTTCCTCTTACTATTTTCAAAATTAATTGTTTTTTGTTTTTTGATAGTGTGGTCATAATGTGTTCTCTTTACATTTAACCTGTTTAGAAATCTTTAAGCTTCATATAACTAAATGTATATATTTTATCCCCAAATTAGAAAAGTTTTGTCATCATTGTTTCAAATAAATGTCTGCTTCTTTCTCTTTCTCTTTTCCATCTAGAACTCACATAATATATATTAGTTCTTTTTATGGTATTCCATTATCCTATAGACTATTTTTTAATTCTTCTTTGTTCTTTTTTATTTTTTTCTCCTCTGACTGAATAATTTTAAGTGAACTGTCTTCAACCTCACAGATTCTTTTTTTGTAGCTCGATCAAGCCTGCTCTTTATGCTATTTATTGCATTTTTTATTTTATTCATTGTATTCTTCAGCTCCAGTATTTCTGTTAAGTTTTTTGTTTTATAAATTCTGTCTTTGTTGAACTTATAATTTTGTTCATGTAGTTTCCTTATTTCCTTCAGTTTTTTATAAAAACTATTATTTTTAAGTCTTTGTTAGACTATTTGCAGATCTCCATTTCTTTGGGGTCAGCCACTGATTATTGTGTTCCTTTTGTGATGCCATGGTTCCTTGATTTTTTTCATGTTTCTTTTTTTTTTTTGATGGAGTCTCACTCTTGTCACCCAGACTAGAGTGCAGTATCACAATCTTGGCTCACCACAACCTCCACTTCCTGGGTTCAAGAGCTTCTCCTGCCTCAGCCTCCCAAGTAGCTGCAATTACAGGTGCCCACCACCATGCCCAGCTAATTTTTGTACTTTTAGTAGAGACGGGATTTCACCATGTTGGGCAGGCTGGTCTTGAACTCCTGACCTCAGGTGATCCACTCACGTCAGTCTCCCAAAGTGCTGGGATTACAGGTGTGAGCCACTGCACCCGGCCACTTTTTTTCATATTTCTTAAAGTCTTGTATTGCTGTATTCTCATTTAAAGAGGCAGTCATCTCCTCCAGTCTCTACTGACTAGGTTTTAGAAGAGAAACAACTTCATCAGCCAACCTGGCTAGGAATTCTTAGGTTCTCTAAGATATTTTCTATGGATGCACATGCTTCACACTTCTCCTCTTTTAGATGGTAGTTCTTAAGATTGTATTCCTTCTCTTGATGCTAAAAGATCATGCCAGGGTCTAAGAGTCTCCTGTTTGTTTTTCCTAAAGAAGTGTCCTGAAATGCTCAATTTTGTATGCATTCTCCAAATCCCACAGAGTCAATCTGGCTGCCTGTATGTGTCCACAATATATCTGAAAAAGCTCACATTTGCCATCTGCAGGAGTGCATGCAGGGGGCTGGCCACAGGGGGAAGGCGTGTGTGAGACATATGGAGCATTGGGAGTCTTTGTGGCTCAGTTGGTGGGGTTGGTCGGCTGGACATTCCAAGAGACTGGTGAGCAAGCTCCCTGATGGAGTCTGGGATCCACTGCCCTTTGTTGACTTCTGAGCCCTGGTTGCATTGAGAACCTGCCTTTCTTCCCTATTGCTAACCTCTCTCAATCACTCAGCCATGCCAATCTCCTCAGTATTCTGGGTGGGGAAAGAAATAAATGGGTCTTTGGGCACAGTGTCCTGCAGAGCTGAGGAAGCTAGATGCTTACTCACTGCACTCTAACTTTCCTCCCCAGGAAAAACTGCAGGCCAAGGGGGTGTCCCTTAACACTGATCTGTGCAGCCTTGGGAGAGGTGATACAAATAAAGTAAAACTGTTTTTCTTATGCTCTTTAATGTATCTATTCTTGGAGTTTTTTGCTTTAATAGTGTGCTAAACATCTCCATTGGACTCCTGTACTCCCACAAATGTGCTCTTTTTCATGAATGGTTGTCAAAAATCTTTCTATATGAAGATAACAGAGAAAACTTATATTTCGCCATTTTGCTGACATTCCTCCACTTAAAGAAGCCAATTTTATCCTCACAACGGTCTTATGAGGTAAGCACCATTGTTTTTCTCATTTTCCAGACAAGAAAACTGGTTCAGACATGGTAAGTTATTTGTTAAATATCAAATACCCAGAAAGAGCTGAAGCTGGAATTAGAACCTATGCATGTGTCACTACAAGCCCTGTGCAGCTTGAGATTCAGCAATAGCCTTGATTCTGGCCATTCAGCCGATCAATAGACTTAGGCTTGATTTCTTTCAGAACAGAGTTCTTCCATATGATATACAGGTAGAGGAGTTCGGCCTATCAATATTTCAAGGTACTTAATGTCCTAGAAATATTCAAATGTTGTTGACATCTTGAAATGTGTTTAAGCATGTTTCAGTGCGGAACTAAAACCTCATAAGAGCATTACTTTCTCATTGCCAACCTCAGTGTTAGCCCTTAACTGAATTTAGCTGTCCGGTGCCAATAGACATAAAAGCTCAGAAAAATTTCAGCAACAGAAACCTCCCTCTTCCCCAGGTGCCTACCCTCAGGTTAATGGAAAACAAATTTTTAAACTGGCATTTTTCAAGGACTTTTCTTCTTGATTTGCTATTTGAAAAATCAAAATATTGTAAACTTTCAAAGGTTGCTTTTCTGATGACAAGCACAGAGATTAATGTATTTTTTTTTACTTTTTTGTTGTTGTTGTTTGAGATCTAAAGGATATTTTACATCCCTGAGAAATTCCAAGTTGCCCTCCAAGCTCTTATCTGACATCTAACCAATCTTTGAGTTTGACTAGGCTTATCCAGGATATAACTACAGACAGTTCATTGTCAGAGGAAAGATTTTTGCCCCCAGAAGTATGTATGTATGTCTCTCAGAGGATGCTAGAGCATAAATGATCAGAAAGAGCTGTGTGCTCATTCACAAATGCCGGTGCATACTTTTTCTCCAGCTGACTGCCAGGTTTCTCTCAAAGTTAAAGAAGAAAGGAAAGTTATAAGTTCTCATCTTACTTGGAGCATGGCTAAACAGGGGCCATAAAAATATACTGATAAATTAATACCAAATTTCCAAATATCTGTGATATTCTTGTTTATGTTCTTGAATTATCATTAATGGTATGCATGCCTTAATTTCCTATGGAGTATAAAAGCATAATTGTTTTTATCACGGGGTCATAATTATCTATTGTCACATTGCCTTAGTTTATCAGATTAGCTCTTATCACACCTAGGAGATAATAAAGTAAGAAATGTTAACAAGACTAGGAAAATTGTGTTTGCTTATTCTAAGATGAAAAGAAGAAAAGAAATGTTCATTACCTTGAGTATTTTCCAAGTGGACTCTTGAAGATGGTGCTCATAATTGGGAGACACTGGAAAGTCAGACATATTGAAGAGACTAAGGGATATAACAGAGGTAAATCCTATAGCACAGTGCTTAACTGTGGTAGGTCATGGTAATTAATTGTTTTCTTTTTGGCTATACATAGAAAATATTTGCCAGAGCTGAGCCGGTTTGATCTGGCTTGTCCCAGGGAAGATAATTGTCAGGAGGGTTCTAAAGATGCCCTTACAGTGATGCCATGTTGCTTCCCTCCCAGGAGGTGTGCAGAACCACTTAGGGCCATATAGTTTTCTCCGAGACTATGTAATCTACAAGGAGATTCCATTGAGGGGTACTTCTTGGACCTTCTAAGCTCCAAAAGGTCAAGGACAAAGTCTCTTTTTGCTCACCATTGCATCTTCTACAGCACCTGGCCCAAAATAGGTGCTCAAAAATATTTTTTTCAATTTAAGACTGCTGAGTATGGACAAATCATATTGAACTGAACTGCTGGATCAGATGTCACAAGATAAACTATCTGCTTCATCGTCATGTGCAGGGGAAATTTATGTTTGGGTTCTGGGACAGTCTTATTCTTCTTCAATTAAATGGCAAGAAAGCATACTACTCATTCCTAGTTCTTAGAAGACCAAGAGGTCCCTTCAAAAAGGAGCTCTCCTTAGTAGTGTTTACTGAGAATTCCACTGATATCGCGCTTGATAAGACTCTCTGACAACATGGCTTCAAGAGATCTGACCATAAAATCCTCCAAAATATGCAGATATTAAGCCCCTGACTCACTCAGGCAGTGGAAACGTAATTTCCACCATCTTGACTCTTCCTCTTCTCCCTAACCTAGGGAAGGTTTGAGGAGTTGACTGGGAGTAAGTAATTTGAAGCTATTGATAGCATGGAAAGGAGAGGGAAGAGAGGCATCTGGTTCTATTATTTTCTGTCCATGCAGGAATCCTCTTAGATACAAGCCACCTTCTGCTTTTTGGCCATTGTTCCACATAGGTCTCGATTTTCTCTTTCGCTCATGCCTCCTTCAGGTTGGGTGGCTCTCCGGCTACTTGAGACATGCTTAATATTGTGAGATTTATTTTGCTTCTTCCATGACACTGGGGCATGGTTATCTCTGAAAGCCTGTTTCAGGCCCTTCTTTGAGTTATCCAAATCCTCCTCTCTGTGTCCTCCTTGACCCTCACTTCCATTCCCAGCCCAAGGAAATTTTATCTAATCTAAGGAGAAGCTGACTCAATACATTTTTTTTTATAACATTTTGTCTTCGCCTTGTTTCTCCCACATCCTAAAGGCTTAGTCCCTTAAAACAAAAACCTGGAAGACATTCACTTTTCTTCTCTGCTTTCCACTCTTTCATTTCCTCCCTTCTATGGCTGCTTTTGGAGCAGAGAAAACCTAGCTTCTCGAATGAGGTGGGGTGATGTGTTTAGGGTGGGTAGGGGGAAAATAGAGGGAAATTGTGGTAGATATTTTTTTGAGAAGATGGCCACAGTAAACCTTTCCATCCCTTTGCCCTGTCCGTCTGCAATGTGACTGCTGCTCCCCCAACAAGAGGTAGAATCTATTTCCCAACCCCTCTTGGATCTGGGCTGACCCTTTGTTTTACTTTGACCAACAAAATGTAGAGGAATTGATATTGTGTGATTCTCAAGGATAGACCTCAAAAGTCCTTTCAGCTTTCACTTTCATTCTCTTGGCATGCAGTGGCATGATGTGAAATAAGCCAAGCTAGTCTCCCTGAAGAAGAGAGAATGAGTGAAGAGAGAAACTCAGCTGATGGCCAGCACCAACCGCCTGACACGGGGTGAGGTCATCTTGGACTTCAGCCCAATGAAGCCACAAAATCACTGAAGACGCATGAGCTCACCTCAGGCAAGACCAGCAGAAAAACCCATTGCTGAGCCCAGCCTATAAGGCTTACCCACAGGATTATGAGTAAACAAAATTACAGTTATTTAGGCCACTAAGCTGTTGCACAGTTTTTTATGAGGCAAGATACTTGATAGAGACATAAACACCAGGAAGAAAAAGTTGGGTAATGTCTCAATGTATTATTACAGTACAGCTATGCCTTAAGTTTTACTTCCAGAGATTTTAGCATTTTCTAATGTCACACTTATGGACTATATGTTAGGAAAGTTTACAACATTTAGAATTGGGGTTTCCCCAAGGACAGAGGGGAAAAAGGCAGAGGGTGGAAATGGCAGGGATGACATAGAAGTAGCAATAGTTTCTGAGAAGTGTAGGGAATAATGGTCAACTCAGCAAGAATATAACTGATATGCCTATTATATGCCCATGTCCATGGTACTGGGATGCCAAAATAATCCCATTCATCAAAAATTTATAATCTACTTGCTGGTAGGGTGACAAATATTAAAACCAGTTTTCCTTCAAAACCAGAGTTACACCTTCTCAACTAATTGTGTATGTATGTTTCATGTTGAGAACATGTCCCTAGGGGTCTGTCTGACAGGGCACACACTGTCTCCTCTATCACTTTTGGTATATTACTGTAGCTCCCAGAGAAAGAGCTATCATCAGGAAGCATTTATAATACGTTCATTGAAATATACCCAATAATTTACTTTCTGTGTAACTTCTATTGATCATGAAAACTCTTATGTGATCTGTTTGTTAGGTCTGGGCTTCCTTGGTGATATTGATCAAGTAGATTCCTTTGTGAAAAGCTACATTGATTAGTTTCCTGACAAGCTGTTAAGGCCACTTGCAAAGCTGTCACTGGTGATACTTGCAGTCGGAAGAGTGGGGCTCACCCATAATGTCTTTCTGAAGGGAGATTGAATGGAAGATAGATGAATGCAGACAACATTCTCTGTGCTGGGTAACCACTCAGTGATTCATCTCCCAGCTTATTTTTCTATGGGGAGAAAATTAATATCCAGGCAGTGAACAATTTCTACAACAACCATGATTTGCATGTTTGCTGAAAAATCCACATGAAACACAGAAGGCTAAGGGGAGACAGGTCTGGTCATTTTTAGCTGCCTTGTTCAAGCATACCTTTGGCAAAGCCATGCTCCTATGCTCCTCCTCAGAATGGCAACTGCCCAAACCCCACAAACAGAACTTAAAATCTGGATGGAAGACAATAAATATGCTTTGTCATCAGAAATTCAGTGTGAACATGGGAAGGGTTAGAACAATAGGCCTCAGTGTTTTTTGACAAAAGAACACCAGATCATAAGCACAATGGACAGTTGGCAATGCTCATTTCTTTACAACTGAAATTAATTAATAACTTGTGCACCCAAAAGAGAACAAGAAGCTATATTTAAGTGCTGCATGTAACAAGAGCTAAGCAAGGGTCTCTAGTGTTGAAGGAGAGAGGGAGGAAGAGGGTAGCTGGTAAAAGAGTCTGACTCTAGCTGGAGCAGCTTTTCCCAAAGCATGTGCTTTAGAACTTATTCCTCTGAAATGGTCTTCAACAGGGTTCCATGATTGACTAGGTTCAACTAACGGTTGGAATCGCTATTAGTTTATCTGAGAAGAAGTCTTCTTGGCTTACATGGGGTAGATACTGGTTAAGCTAGTTGTCCCTTGGGTCTAGTTGATAGAATTATTAATTCAGTCAGTGATCATCTCATTAACTCTCTGTTAACATAGTTTAGGTTGCTCACCTAAAAAGAATGACTGAGGCCCTAATTCTGTCACTCACTAACAATGTGACCTCGGGCAAGTTAGGTACTCGCTCTGAGCCTCCGTTTTGAGGATTAAATAAGAGAATATGTGTATAAGTGATTATTCACCTGAAGATAGTAGATTAACATTGATTATTAATTTTACAAATGAACTTGTGCTTTCAAAGACGCTATTTTAATATGTAGAATATTCCTGTTATTAAGGCAATGCTTCTATCTTTAAGGACGGAGCAATTGTGTAAGCTAGGATGCTTAACCAAAGATGGGACAAAGAAACAAAAAACGATTGCACATCTAAGTAAAAACTGAAAATATTACAGAGAGGGATTATTTTCTTGTTGTTACCCAGTGGACAACAGATACAGCAAAAATGAAGTCAGAGCTGATGAGTTAGTGGTTTTGTTTTTATCATGGGCTTGTTGACTGCTGTAATAGAGGAGACCATGGGAACACTTAATCTTCACCTAATAGGCAAGAGGCCTGAAATTTTCTTCTATAGGTCTGTAGAGTTTTGTCTGACAGCAACCATCCTGAACTTTGCCTTCTGTTACACAAACACCAGAGGCAGAAAGACCAAAAAGCGAACATTATTTCCCAATGGGACCCTCATCTAGGAAAGCAGTAACTTTTTATTTTTTTTTCAAAAAGAAGGTAATCATACAAATCAATAATTTCTATGATAAATTATCATAGAGAATTGAGACTAGTAGTTAAATTCCAAATTTGTAAAAACTATAAAATAATTTTACAACCCCTATGCATTACATAAACCTCCTACTACTGTCCTGGGTGGGATCCGATAAAAAGGCATCTCTGTGTCCACTCCATAGCTGACAAATCTAAGATTACTAGTTATTTATCCAAGGTCACACAGATGGTACCAGAACACTCAACTCAAACCTGTGTCATGGACCCACCAAGTCTAGCCCTTTTATTAATCTCTAAAAAGTATAGCAATAACTCAAATTCAGAAGGCAGCAGAAAGAAGAGAGGTTAAAAATTTGCTCTGAAACTGTTGGGTTAGAGCCATCTTAACCCTCAGTGGGTTAAGTGACAGGTGAGTCACCAGGGAAATGGGTGCAAGGGAGAATCTATCTCAGGAGAAATAAAGGTAAAGTCACCACAATCCAAGACTAATAGCTCTAGGATTCTCCTCTTTCAATTTGAACCTAACAGCCTCTCGCTTTCCTGAATTGTCCCAGCTCTCGCCCAAATTGACTATGAGCCGAACACTACAACAGACTGTTCTCTGTACATGTGTGCAGCTCCCAAAATATCTGACACCACAGTTTTCAAATAGAGAAATAACAGTTTTACTTGTCTACTTGTTTTATTTTTAAAAATCTTTTTGTCAGATGAAATCTTTTGTCAAGTTACAAAATTGACATGTGTCTACCACAATCCTTAAAACCAGTAAAATAATATAAAACCATGTAAAGAAAATGTTAATCATACTTCTACCCCCAACAAGAGTAAATAATATAGCAGTCTGGTGTCTTTCTACTTAAACTTTTTGTTTTTTGTTTTGTTTTGTTTTGTTTTATTGAGGCAGAGTTTCACTCTGTCTCCCAGGCTGGACTGCAGTGGCAGGATCTCGGCTCACTGCAACTTCTGCCCCCTGGTTTCAAGCAATTCTCCTGCCTCAGCCTCCTGAGTAGCTGGGATTACAGGCGCCCACCACTGTACCCAGAAAATTTTTGTGTTTTTAGTGCAGACGGGGTTTCACCATGATGGCCAGGCTGACCTCGAACTCCTGACCTCAAGTAAATCCCAAAGTGCTGGGATTACAGGCGTGAGCCACCACTCCCAGCCACATCTTTTTACATTAAAAAAAAATTGCTATAAGGGATTTGGAGTTGTTATTGCCATTTGATGCTTTTCTCACATGACAATGCATTATCAACAGTCCTCCGGGTCAACAGAGAGAGGCTTATCCATTTTAGGAAACATTTAATTTTCCATAAGAGGATTATACCAGACTTTATTCAGTATCTCCCTCATTAATGTACATCCATGTGTGTGTTTTTTTTGTACTTGCCTTGACAAATAATGTGATAAACATCCTTGTTTATTAAAGTCCAGCTGTTGTTTCATTAGGATAGATTCCTTTAAGAGAGATTTCTGCGACAAAAGCTATGGATATATCTTAAATTTAAGATACATTGCCACATTACCAAAATAAACCCAAGAGGATTAAAGATTTAAATTTTATACATAAAGTAATAAAATCTTAGCTACACAGAAGGGCTACCACCAGCTACTTGAAGCCACTGATTATAAATCCTAAGTAAATGTGAATCCATATGAAAACAAAGATGAAATTCTATCCTTGAACTAAAATTAGACTTTCAGATGAGTTAGGGAGATCGGGGGAGGGAGAGAGAGAAAAAGGAGCCCACAAAACCTCAGGCATTCTACTTTAATTATGACGCAGTAGAACACCAAGATGCAATGAAGTACCATCATTTTAGGTTTCTGGGATGAAGTACCAAAAAACTGACATTTATTCTCATTCAAATTTTGCTATATTCCTATAAATCAGCAGATCTGGTGTGGTGATCTGGTCTGGTGGTCCCAAAAAGTGTGTCTGAGGAACAGTCAATGGCCTTGTTCAGTTATCTACAAGGACTTTGTTATTCAGAGTAAGATTTCCAAAGTGAGGGAGAATCTGAGTCATTCTAACTTATAGAGAAAAGTCTAAAAGCCTGTATGGGGAAAACAGAAAGGAGAAAAAGGTGACCAGGCAGATGAGAAACTAGAAAAGAATAGAAAAACAAACAAAAATGCTGTTTTTGCTGGAGAGTGATCAACATGACTTGCTGAGTTTTCCACAAAACCTTCAGAATAGTCTACTTTACTTGCTATTCTTTAGAGTCTGCCCTGTATTGGAAGAAGGGCAGGAGACGGCGGGAGAAATAGGAAGAAGTACCCACTCTGGTCTCAGGGTGGGCAGGAGCTTCCCAAGGGAGACTATCACATTTGGCCAGAGTTTGAAGTGTGGCTCACAAGTTGGATTAAAAATGAAACCACATTCCAATCTTAAACCCCTAAACCTCTCAATCAATCATAGTTTACAAAGCATCTAAAGAAAGGAAATTTTTGACCAACTGATCAAAGCAGCACTCAGAATGGAACCACTGATTGAATATTGACCTCAGCAGGCACTTTAATTGCATCTTATTGGCAAATCATTACTAGTTTACCTTAGTGATAGAAAGCACAGGTTGAAAGTAGAGAAGCACTTACTTCTCTGGGTCAAGTGAATAATTAGCAGGGAAAAATCTCTCTGGCCTTTTAAAACACGGCAGAAGTGTTAGGTAAGCGGGTGAGGACTTCCTTGCTGGGAAGATTAGAGGTCAGCTTAGCCGGCCTCCCTGTAACTGCGATAACAGTATCTCCACTACCATCTGAGTCCTCACCCTCTCTTCAAAAATACAATTCTAGTCACATCCTCCACAACAAAACTTCCTTGACATCCCTGACCCTCATCCACCCCCATCTCCCTCTATATTGTTCTAGCACAGTACAGTGTAGTGATCAGGTTCACGCTATGCAAAATATTCACTTTTAATCTTCACAACCACTTAGTGAAGTGAGTATTAATAATATCACCACTCTATCACTGTTTCTGTGCTTTTTGGCTAAGATCAAGTGGCGTAATATCACTACCCTAGAGATGAAGAAATTAGTGCATAAAATAGGCTAAAATTAAAAATAAACGTAATAAAAATAAGTATATACAGAAGTTCAAATACACCTTATAACCCCAGTAAGTAAAGATGCACTTTCTGAGAAGTATGCAGTAAATTTTGCCATCTACTTCTTATAAAAATTGGCAAACTTTTTCTATAAAGGGTCAGATAGTAAATATTTTAGGCTTTGTGGATCAAATAGTCGCTGTCATAATTAATCAACTCTGTTGCTGTAGGGCAAAAGGAACCCTAGACAATAACTAAATGAATGGGCATGGCTGCATTCTAATAAAACTTCATTTGCAAAATCAGGCGAGAGGCCAGATGGGACCCATAGCCATAGTTTGCTGACCGTGTTCTAGATAATAGACTCCTTCCAGGCTCAGCATTATTTCCAACAGGTATAAATGCAATCTCTAGTAAATGCAATCTGATTCCAGAATGTAAGTTGGTCATGACCTTCAATAGGAAACAAGACCATCTTCTGCTCCTCCCCCAAGCATTAACTAGCTCTGCTAGATGATTGTTCAGCCACAGCTCAAACATCTCTAGTAAAAGAAAACTCATGCCTGCACAATTTACTCATTTTCATTAAGGGACAGATGAAGATTTGGAGCACTTTTGTATTAAGATTTCTGTTTGTTTGACATATAACACTAAATTTATAACTTTCTAAATATTGAAATCTTAATAAATGGAACACCTTCTATCCAAGAAGGCACTTGAAAATTTTTTCTACTGAGCAGGCTTGTGTGGGGTATCCTAAAAATATTCATACCAGTGAACACATGAATGTTCAGACTTTAAAAAAAACTCTCACCCAGCTGGAAGGATTAGTAACACTGATTTTATTTGCGTTGCTCCAGTGAAAAAGCATGTATGAAATACATATGCATGCATATGGCAGGTATGCCTACTCAGACTATTTCTTCTATTGTTTCCTTAGAATAAGAATAATAACCAGAGAAATTAAATTTACCTTGAATTTCCACAGATGGTAAAGTTTCCTACAACACCACCTACCCATCTTTCTTTTTATCCAAATAGTCCCCCAACATATATTTATAAGCATCTACATTGTGTTTGATTCTGAGAAAGAAACAAATACACATACATATTATTGTGTAACCTTAACATCTAGTTGGAGAGACAAGGCATAAGGTTGCAACAATTTTCAAACCTGCATATGGCTTCTTTGTCCCATGCCAGTCAGAGCACTTCTGAGAACTTTTGCTGAAACTCAAGTGCTAGATCAGCTCTTAGAAATGTTACTAGTGTGAAAGGCTGTATGATGAATACATTTTTATTTTGGCCAAATATAATAATGATGATTTGCATTTATATATTGCTTTGTAAACTTTTAAGTCACTTTAATTTGTATTATTTTTATATATCCTCCTTGTATAAAAGAGATATGGTAAGCAATATTATCCGCGCTTTATAGATCAGGAAACAGAGATCCAAAAGTGTGTTTTTGCCCAAGGACACAAGGTAAGTAAATGGTAGTACTGTAACTAAAACACATCACCTGATCTCTAACTACTAGCCATTCCTATTAGACAAAGCTATCTCTCTCCTGACAATATAAATTAAACATTTATGAACGCTGCTGGAGTTCCAATAATACAGGCTTGGGTTCTAATCAAGGCTGGAAAGAACAGAAAGTCTCTCAAGCTAGCTCAAACGAAAGATGAAATGTATGTAAAAGAACCATTTGGAGCACAAAAGCCATAGCGGCATGCAGGTTTTATAGACATGAAAATTCTCAGTAATAGAAGAATCTCCCTCCATCTCTCAGGGTGGCCTCTCCCATTTCTGCTTCTTGGTCTCCTCCATCTCTCACCCACCAGCTACTGCTTAAAAATGGCCTGACCTGGCCACCAGCCACTGACCTGAATCTAGAGGCTCTGCTGCCCAGGCTGTCCTTCTATGACAATTGCCTCTAATTATCCTAGTTCAATTACTGGGACAGATAACCTGGACCTTCGCCAAATTTTTCATGGTGAAGGGTTGAGCATGAGGTTTATCCTGCATGTCCTTACAGAGGCTGCAGGCAGGTTCAGCAAATTGACCTTCTTCATGGGTTTATTGAAAAAAGTAAATGAAATGTTCCAATTAAGGCACTTACAACAAGAGTAACAATAGCCTGAGACATAGCAAAAGGTCAATAAATAATTACTCCAGTCAAGTTGCACCAAATATTTATTTTACTTACATGAATTCAACCATGAGACTCTTGCACTGGAATGGAGGTGTCCAGGGAACACAGAGGCAGACTACAACAAAGATGGAAGAGACTCGTTAATCACTCCAAGAAAAGAGCTGGTAATAGCCAAACCCCTTTTAAAATTCACCCCTCCAACCTCCTCCCCAGACCTCAACAGGAATAACTGCAAGTAATTAAGAGTGGATGGTAAAATGGAAAGGAGATTTAGGGTATATGTGGCTATAAAAGTTGAGTTAATAGCCACCAGATGTGAAGCTCTCTGCTTCTTCCACCTTGTCTTGATTTCTCCATGCCTGTGTTGACCCATCCTTATTGGATATCAAAGAAAGAGCTCTAACTTTTTACCACTTCCTAGTGCCTGGTACACATTTAAAATAAGTGTATATTCAATGAAAAACAATGAAATGAATGAATGGACAAACAAAAGAGAAGTCCAGGGCTCTCTGCTATCATTGTATAGGATGCCTGCAGGAAACTTTCAGAGTCATTCTGACTTTAGAAAACCTGAAAGTATGAGGGAGTTGACACCCCACAAGGCCACCCTTATCCAATGAGGGACAGAAGCTGATGGGAAGATAAACCTCCCCTCTGAGGTACATTCCTCATGGCTCCTGTGTGAATCTCTAAGGGATCCACTCCAGTTGTTCACAATAGTGAACAGCTTGATAATCACCTTTACTTAGCTTTTCCTCCTTTCCTTCCACTCCAACAATGCCCCACTCTTGTTCTTTGAGAACACTTCCCAAAATAAATCAACTGCATGGAAACAACTGTGCCAGACTCTGTTTTTATTTGTTTGATTGAGGCTTTTTTTTTTGTGGGGTGCACTATGGGGGGGAAGGGGATGGGATATATATCACACTTATGAAATTATTTGCTTGAATTTTCTCCTCTCAGTATATACTCTCCCTGGGTATTTCATTCTCTCCTGTGGATTTACCACCACCTGCATTCTGTTGATTTCCAAATATATAGCTGTAGCCAAGACCTCCTTGCTGAGTCTTAGACAAGTCAACTAGGTTTTACATAAGAAACTTGACTTCAATATGTGTAAAAGTGAATGTTCCAACTCACCACCTACTGTCTTCCTTCTGCTATATTACACATTTCTATCCAAGGTATCATCATAAAGCTTATTATTTGGATTAAAAAATGCATACATGCTTGAATTTTCATTCTCCCCTGTATTGACTATATGTTCCAGCAGTGAGTTCAGGCTAGAGGGAGGAAATGAGCTGCAATTCCAGTACTTGGAAAAGAGAGGGCAGGCATATTTGAGATAGATTTGGGGAATAAATGTTCCTGCAAATGGGCAGAACAAAGAAGACTTAGAGTACTTACATGGTTTTTTCCTACTCACATAGCAAGATCATGGTTGAGGTAGGCTGGAATCCTGGATTGCTGACTCCTCTCTGGTCCGATATTCTTTTCACTGTACAATTCTCTTTTGTCCTGAATTTTTAAAAGTTCTTTTTCCTGGAAATTTTAGAAGAAGCTCAAGGTAGCTAGGAAGCTACCCTTTTGGAGTAGCAATTATATCAAAGTACAATCCAGTTAAAACCCATTAGATTGAAAAAAAGCTGGTCAAGGAAGCAGAGAGCAGGATCCATCAAATCTGCAGAATGGAGCTATGAACTAAACTGTTTACAGACCCTCGTGAAAACCAACTGTAATTCTTGCCGTTGAGCTCCAAAAGATGCCCTAATATCCTACCAATACTGTTTATTCCCTTTCTTTGGAATCAGAGCTGAAATCAAAGAGGTCTCTTAAATCCTGACCTAGTATATTTCAAAATGCCATAGTTTCTTTTTATGACATTCAAATTAAATCTCTAAATTAAAAGTTTTGTAAGGTGCTAATTACAGCTAGACATTTATTATTTTGTTTGTATGATTTTATCTAACTTGTGGCCCATAAAATTATCCTGCATATGGATACCAAAGGGCAGATATTAATCTTTGAGTACATATAACAATAATGAATATATAATAGACATCTGCTACATAATAAATATGTTGAAATGTATAAGGTGTACAGCTCATATGAATTCTAACAACTTTTCAATTATTTCATGGAAATCTTAATAATGAGAGAGTTAAACTATTTGAGTTGAGATTTTTTTCCAGTTGGTCTATTTATCTTTTTTAGAATAGGGTGCACGTCTTCCAACCCCTCTAATGTTTATAAAAATCATCCAATAACATATTGGGTTACATTCTTTCTTATAAAACCTTTGGACAACTTTCAACTTGGGCTGTTTTAGCTAAAATGCAGCTTAAGTTATTTTAATAGAGAAGGGTAACTTGCCATTGGAGCAGTTTACTGTTACTCAATTTGTCATAATTTGGATAATTGGGAAAGAGTTTAACATATTTTAAAGGAAAAGAACATTTTAAACAAATTAGTAGCAAAACTAACATATAAATATGCTAACTGCAAAGAACTCCTACTTGCTTATTAGGTGAGTTATTAAAATATTATTGCATGTGCTATCCCCAAGTTAGCACTTACAGAATTTGATAACATTAATATTCTACCTTTAAAGTGCTATGCTTAGCACTTTGCAATTTATAACATGATGTAATCTAATAGTGATATTAATAGAAGTTAAAATTTGTTTAATGCTAAGTGCTTTACATGATACATCATTAGATCCTCAACAGCACTTCATGAACTATGTTTATCATTATCTCTAAATTATAAATGAGGAAATTACAGCTAAGAGAAGGTGAGAAACTTACTCACATCAGCCAATTACAAATGTATAAACTCTTTAATTCAACAGTCCCACTTCTGGGATATTTTCCTACCAATACTTGCAAATATGTAAAATTACTTATGTATAGGACCATCTACCTCCATGCTGTTTGTAATAGAAGAGACTGGAAACAGTACTGTGTTCATAAATAGGTTAGATAAATTATAATATATCCATATAGACATATCTCACAACTGGAAAAAATAAAACCAATAAAGGAGCCTTCTATGTGCACATAGAGAATGGTCTTCAGGATAAATTTTTAAGCAAAAAAAGAAAAGTGCAATATGATGTATATAAAATGCCATCTTTTATGTAAAATATGAATTTCTATGTTTTGTCTTCAATTTCGTAAGTCTGGAATATACATAAGAAACTAAGAACAGTGGGTACCTATGGGTGCATGTCACAGGGAGGGGGTGGCAGGGGGAACTAGGCAGATATATGATAAAGTTAAGATGAAGAAGTGTCACTGTTTGAAATTTTTTAATAAATTATTGGGTTTTAAAACATATGAGTGTATTCCCTGGCAAAATTTGCATGAAAAAGGAAAAGAAATAAGAAATGGGATGGGGAAAGATAGGCAGGGTAAGCAGGAGAGAAATTCCCCAAAATGACACAGCCAGCAAGGACCACAGCCAGGTTTCAAACCCTGCAGGTCACCCTAAAGCCCTGCTTTCAAGTACTGTCGAATAGTGACTCTGAGTTCTCACAATAATTCCATGAGATAGCATAAAAGAACAAACAGAACCTGAAAAAAAGGTCTTCTCAAGATTACACAAACATTAAAACTGCAAATATTGTTTTCTTCCTACTACACCACAGCCACAATAATGAACATGACAATTATACTGTAAAAATATTATAAAATTTTGACTTGGTACTAATTCCAACTCACTTTCCCTCCAGTATGTTTATTTCACAGGTAATTGTAGAAGACCAAAAATAAGCAAGGGGTTTTTTAAAGGAAGTATTAAAGCAGACAGTCTGTGTGTTAGTTTCCTGTTGCTGCTGTAACAAATACCCCAACCTCAGTGGCTAAAGCAACACCAATCTTACACTTCTGAAGTCCAACATAGATCTCAACAGGTTGAAATCAAGGTGTCAGCAGGGGTGCATTTCTTCCTGGAGTCTTTAGAAGAGGCTCTAAAGGGCTCTCAAGAAATCCCTTTCTTGTCTTTTTCATCTTCTAGAGTCTGCTCACATTGCTTTGTTCATGGTCCCTTCTTCCATCTACATTGCCAGCAAGGGCAGGTCAAGTTATTCTCACATCATTCTGACCTGTTTCTATTTCTGTATCCCTTTCTCTGATTCTCTCTTCAGCCTCCCTTTTCCGTTTTTAAACCCTTGTGACGACATTGAGCCCTTCTAGTTAATTCAGGATAATTGCCTTATCTGAAGTCAACTGATTAACAACCTTAATTCCCCTTTGCCATGTAAGATAACATACTCATAGGTTGCAGGGATTAGCACATGGGCATCTTGGGACCATGAGTCAGGCTGCTACAGCCCCTTATGCAACTTGAAGGAGAGAAGCATGTCTGCATTGAGCCATGTATTTTATGGGATGTTAGTGGATAATACCTAAAAGTAACAGTGTGTTCCCTTGTCAAGTATGTTTGGGGAAACTGGTTTAAACCAAAACCAGGTTGCTTTACTATAGGACTGCAAAATTGTTGATATGTTAATGTGCATGGTGAATCGCCAAGCGTATATTTTCTGAAAATATTTGACGTGGAATTCCCCTTAATAAATTTCTAAATATTGGCCCTTTCTAAAAATTTTAGAATAAAATGTTAAACATATAAATTTTTTTCTTTTAATACATGGCTGTATTTTCTTTGCTAAAGTTGTATTAGATGTTTGCATTTTCATTTTTAAGTAAGGTTAGGTTATGGGTTTCTTTTAGGGTGTAATTTCTATTTGGTTTTGGTATTTTTTTCAAAGGAATTTGGAAGATTTGGCTTCTTGAAAATATTCTTGCATTATCTGGATAATTTAGGCGTTAGCTACCCTTAAACGTTCAAAAAGAGTGCCCTATAAAACCATTCAGCCATGGTATCATTTTAAAATTTTTATTCATTAATTATATATATATATATAACAACATATAATTTATACATATTAAAATTATTAGACTTCATTTTAGAGCAATTTTAGGTTTAGGAAAAAATTGAGGAGAAAGTACATTGAGTTCCCATAGGCCCCTTCACTCCCCAATACAATTTTCCCTATTATTAACATCTTGCATTACTGTGGTATGTTTGTTTCAACTCATGAGCCAATATTGATATATTATCATTAACTAAAGTTTGTAGTTCATATTAGGATTCATTCTTGGTGTTGTACATTCTACTGGTTTTGTCAAATGTATTAATGATATGTACCCACCATTAGAGTATCATACAGAATAGTTTCACTGCCCTAAAAATTCAGGGCTCTACCTCTTCATTCTCCCCTCCCCTCCCTCTGCACAAGCCCCTGGCAAATGCTGATATTTTGACTGTCCTCATAGTTGTGCCTTTTCCAGGTTGTCACATAGTTATATCATACAGTACACAGCCTTTTCAGATTGGCTTATTCCACTTAACAATACGCATTAATGTTCCTGCACATTTTTTTGTGGCTTGGTAGCTTATTTCGTTTTATTGCAAAGTAATATTGCTTTGTATGGACTTGTCTTCATTTGTTTATTCATTCATTCATTTATTGAAGGACATCTTGATCATTTCTGTGTTTTGACAGTTACAAATAAAGCTATATAGACACTAATGTACAGGTTTTTGTGTGGACATAAACTATCTATTCATTTGGCTAAATATCCAAAACAGCAGTTGCTGATTGTATTGTAAGAACATGTTGAGTTTTGAAAAAACTGCCAAACTGTTTTCTAAAGTGGCTGCAGCATTTTGCATTCCCACAAGGAATGAATGAGAGCTTTTGTGGCTCCACAGCCTCCTTATCATTTGTCAGTGTTTTAGATTCTAGCCATTCTAATTTATATATGAGTAGTGGTATCTCACTATTGTTTTAATTTGCAAGTCCATAGTAAACTATAATGGTAAGCAACTGTTTGTATGCTCATTTGCTACCTGCATATCTTTTTTGGTGAGATATCTCTTCAGGTCTTTTGCTCATTTTTAAATTTGGCTGTTTTCTTATTGTTGAATCTTAAGAACTCTTTATATTTTGGATACCAGTCCTTTATTAGATATGTTTTTTGCAATGATTTCCTCCCATTCTGTAGTTTGTCTTTTCTTTCCCTTGACAGTGTTTGTAGAGCAATTTTTAATTTTAATGAAGTAAGTCCAACTTACCAATTTTTTTGATGGATCACAACTGATGGATCACAACTGATGGATCACAATGTTGTTTTATGGATCACTAAGAAATCAGTGCCAAACCCAAGGTCACCTAGATTTTTTGTTGTCTTCTAGGAGTTTTATAGTACTGTAGTTCACATTTAGGTCTATAATTTATTTGAAACTAATTTCTGCAAAAACTGTAAGATCTGTATCTAGATTCATTTTTTTGCATGTGATGTTCAGTTGTTCCAACATCATTTGTTGAAAAGACTATTATTTTTTCATTGAATTGCCTTTGCTCTTTTGTCAAAGATCAGTTGACTACCTTTGTGTCGATCTATTTCTGGGTACTCTATTTCGTTATACTAATATATTTGTCTCTGTTTTCACCAATACCACAGTGTCTTGACTACTCTAGCTTTATAGTATGCCTTGAAGTTGGGTAGTGTCAGACCTCAAATTTTGTTCTTCCTCAATATTTTTTGGCTATTCTGGGTCTTTTTTTAATAATCTGCTTGTTGACAACCATAAAATGATTTGCTGATACTTTGGTTGGTACTGTACTGAATATATTGATTAATTTGGGAAGAACTGACATCTTGATGATGTTAAGTCTTTCTGTTCATGTACATGCAATATATGTTCATTTATTTAAATATTCATTAATTTTTTCATCAAAGTTTTGTCATTTTCTTCATATAGATCTTGTATATATTTTATTAGATTTATACCTAAGTGTTTCATTTTCTTTTATAGTGCTAATGTAAATGGCATTGTGTTTTTAATTCAAATCCCAACTGTTCCTTGCCGGTATATAGGAAATCAGTTGACTTTTGTATAGTAGCCTTGTATCCTGCAACATTTCTATAATTGCTTAATAGCTCCAGGAGTTATTTATTTATTTATTTACTTATTTATTTATTCTTTGAAATTTTCTACATAGACAATCATGTCTATGAACAAAGAAGGCTTTATTTCTTTCTCCAAACCTTTATATATTTTATTTCCTTTTCTTGTCTAATTGCATTAGCTAGGGGTTCCAATATAATGCTGAATAAGAGTGGTGAAAGCAGATATTATTACCTTGTTCCTGATCTTAGAAGGATGCCATCTATTTTCTCACCATTATGATGTTAGCTATTTTTTTTTGTACAACTCTTTATGAAGTTGAGGAAGTTCCCCTTTATTCCTAGTTTACTGCGAGTTTTCATGATGAATGAGTGTTGGATTTTGTTAAATGATTTTTTTTCTGCAACTACTTATTTGATTTAACTGATTATACAATTTTTCTTCTTTAGCCTATTGATATGATAGATTATATTCAATGACTTTTGAATGTTGAACTAGACTTTTATACCTAGAATAAATCCCACTTGACTATATGTATAATTCTTTATATTGTTAAATATGATTGGCTAATATCTTGTTGAAGATTTTTGCATCGATGTTTATGAGAGATATTGGTCTTTAGTTTCCTCTTTTCATAATGTTTTTGTCTAGTTTTGGTATTATGTTAATGTTGGTGTCATAGAATGAGTTAGGAAATATCCCTTCTATTTTCTGGAAGAAACTGTAAAAACGTAGTAGCATTTCTTCCTTAACTGTTTGAATTCACTAGTGAATACATGCAGGTCTGGTGCTATCTGTTTTGGAAGGTTATTAATTATTGATTCAATTTGGTTATAGATATGGGCCTATTTAGATAGTCTATTTGTCTTTGTGTGAGTTTTGGTTACGTCATTCACAAAGTTGGTTCATTTTCTCTAGGTTATCAAATTTACATACAGAGTTATTCATAATCCTGGTATCTTTTTAAATAGTAGATCTTTGACAAATATTTACATTTATTTTCTGGTTATTGAAATAGTATGGATGCTTCCTTGATTTATCTTTGTTGAGCCAATTTTAACAATTTATCTCCTTAGGAAGTTATTATTTTGATCTATATTTTTAAATGTATTGGCATAATGTTGCACAAAATATTTCTTCTAGCTCATCTAATCTCTTAACATTTATATTTCCAGCTTCTGTTTTATTTTAAAAGTTGTAGTTCTCTTTCTTCTCGTCTCTTCTTTTAAAGACTTTCAAGGAAGAGGCGGTAATTTTAATGCTCTGAAGAAGTTTTTGGTTATTAATTGCATTTTGTTTTCTAATTTATTAAATATAGCTGTTATTATCATTAGTTATGTAATAATTTTACTTGGATTGTTTTGGTGTTATCTTTAGTTTCATAAGTTAAATATTTAATTTATTTCAATTTTTTATATCTTTCTTGTTTAATAACCAAAATATCCACAATGAGGCTACATACTTTTGTAAATGATTTGTAACCTTGGGTTTGAGTTGCTCTAAGGTTTGTATGTTAAAGGATTTCTTAAGATTTTCTTAATGGTAATATGATAAATATTGACAAATGTTTCCATAATAAAAAAGAACATGAATTTGCTATAGATTATTCCGTTTTGCATATATTTATTACATGTGCTGGTTAATAGTTTCCATTTCTTAGTCTGCTTTCTCTTCACTTTCACTACATTTAAAGATCTAATTCTCTTCACTTTCTAGAAACACCTTTTAGAGATTTTTTACTTCAGAAGTCTAAACCCAGAGGATCCAGACATATGACCAATCATATTAGATTTTCAAAGTTTGTCCTAGCTGCCTTTCTCAGATGGAAGAATGTGTGATTGTTCTGATGGCCACTGGCAGTTTCCTGCCAAGGGAACACAGACTGATTGTTTACTGTATAAATGAGTTGCTGGGACACACTGAATTTTCTGGGGTAGAATTTGATCTCCACACAATATAAACAGCAAAGCAGAAAAAAGGGAAAAAATTATTTTCTTCTGTGTTTCCAAGGAATGAGATCTCAAAGACGACAATGTAGCCATCCCATGAAACAGCCAATAAACACTCAACAGCCAACATCTCATCTAGATTCGTTCTCTGTAATATCCTCATCAACCTACTACTCTGCATCCCACCATCATCTCTGGTCTGTCTCAAGGCCTAATTAATTCAGACCAGGGCCCATGTAAGAACTTCCTAACTGATGGTTCTGCTTTCTGTCTCTGTTCCTTCCTGTCATTTAACCCCAATAACCTATATTCCTAAAGCACTACTCTGAGAACAGCGTTCCCTTAAAATCCTCCTGTACAATGAAGCCAAAACTTCTTAGACACCAGATTTCCTTGAGAATAGGACCAGCCCTCCTTTCCAGCCTTTTCAACCTACCCCTTTCCATTAACCCTCATGACATCCCAGTCATAAACTCATGAACTGCATACCCATTTTTTACTTTGTCATCATGAAACATTGTCAAGCTGAAAATCTTTTGTTTCCTACATTAAAAATTAGGATACCTAAACTCATGGTTCCACAAGTACCTTGTGATGTACTAGGCATTGTAGTGAATGTTCTACATGTATTATCTTCACTTAATCTTCACAACATTTCGATGCAATAGGCATTGTTATTATCACTGGCCATTTAACACACAAGGGCATGGACACTTAGAGCAGCAAAGTCTGAATCCAGTGCATACTTGGTTAAGTGTTACGCTGTACTCTTCCTTAATTACCCTGCCAGGACCAAGAGAATCCTTGCAGCCTGGACTAATGACTCTCATAAAGTAGGCACTCATTATATAGTGAATAAATGGTTGAATGACTGAGGAAATGTGAAAAGACATCTTAAAATGCTTTAGAAATGATAAATTACTATGCAAATATTATACATCATCCACAAAATCACTATTATTAAGCTGCTTTTATGATGAAAGTTGATACCTTTTTTCATTTATTTCTATGCCTTGTATTAATATTTGCCAAGTGAAAACACTGATCTAGGTTTTTGTCAATTGTTTTTCCTCTAAAGCCAAGCAGAAACTTCATCTTCCATCATGTGAACACCTTGTCCAATTGGCAAATATTGACAGTAAGAAAACATCATGTTGAAATTCGCCTTCTATTCTTGTATATTATTGAAAAATCAGAATTACAAGACCAAAGGCTGTAGAGGAGCTGTGTGCACCCACCTCTGTGTGTGTGTGTATGTGTGTGTGTGTGTGTGTGTGTATACTTTTGCCCAACATTTTCAAACCTTTAGTTTTACTACATTTACTCTTTCTGACCTGGTACAATCTCAAACTGCATACAAGCAGCAGATGTCAGTGTTGTGCAACTTTCAGGCTGACTGCTTGCAGAGGCAAGCTATTCTTTGTCGCTTAGAGACAGAATCAACAGTCATTTGTACCCACAAACAAACACCCTTAGGTGCTAGGTAAATCGTAGAGGTCCCCTACAAAGCAACTGTAATTTGAGAAATTACACAGTTTTGCTGGCCGAGAAGGAGACAGGGACACCCAGAAAGCACTGGTTTGGCTCCTTTGTCACAACTGCTGTGAGCCGGAGCAAAGGAAGATCAGACTAAATCGGCCTTGTTTGATGAAAGAACAGTGCTTTCTATTTGCAACCCATGTGGTCAGATGGCCAAACTCCTAATATGTCCTCAAAGCCCAACATAATCTGGTTTCTGACTGCTTCTACAGCTTTCTTAGGAGCCACTCTTTCTCCTTTTTCTCTGCTGCAGCCACTGCATTCTTCCCACCTCACAGGCTCTGCTTGTAATGCCTTGCCACACGCCCCTGTCTCTCCTTTAGTGTCTACTCTTCAGATCTCAGCTCAAATGTCACTTTATCCTGAAAGGTCAGGCTCCATACATCAGGTCTTTCTTTTATGGTCTCATAGTACTCTTTAATGCCCTTCCATAGACTTATCACAATTTTCAATTATATATGTGTCTGATTCTTTAATTAGTATCTGTGTACCCAGCTCCAATAAAAGTGCCAATTCCATAAAGGTAGATTATGTGGCTGTTTTGCCCATTACTGTTTCCCTAGTACATAGCATGGTACACGGCATATGGAAGATTCTCAACATACAAATGTTAAGTAAAAAAAAAATGTTAAAAGGGTGAATTAATGGATAAATAAGTAAATTGGTGAATGAACAAATACATGAATTGATTCCATCTACTCTTCCTCTGAATAGACACCCATGTACCAGTGAGTGAATGCAAGGTAGGCTGGCTTGAGAAGAGAGGAGTATCTCAAATACCTGGAAATAGAGTGATCACTGTTGTTCCAGGATTCTGAGAATAACTCAGCAGGTTGAGAAACTGACCCGCACAAATGGATTCTGACTTGGGCCTGCATTCTGGTGGCAGAGCTTGAGTTCTCCCCTGCAGCAATGAATTTCTGTCTAGCGCTTCTGAATGCAACCATCACATACTGGTCTCCTATCAGTAAAGAAAGGGGACCAGGTTGCAAATATGTGAGGAATACAGGCCTTTCTTCAGACTTGTGTATTTGGGATGTATCATGTGACAGAGAAGAGCTTATAGACAAAGATAGAGAGAGATAAATGGGTTGATTTTTTTCTTCTAGGGTATTCACCTAAAGGGGAGAATAATCTGGCTATTTTTCTTTCTTCCACAAGATGGGGCAATCGGAATGAATTTAACTACAAAGGAGGCCTCACCAGTAAATGTCTTTTCCATGTTAAACAGCCCTATTCGGTCAAACCAGAAAAAATGCAGCTGGTTTTGAACTTGTTTATGCAACTGCATAGCATTTCCTGAAAACAGTAGGCCTGGGGTAGACAACAGTTAGGCTGGAGGGGAAAGCCTAGGGCACATGCCCACTCTATATTGGAGTCAAAGGGGTGCTGCTCAGATTCCAGAACCCCCAGCATTCCAGCCCCAGGGAGTTGCAAGGGTCTCTGGCTCAGAAACAGCTGCTGCAAAATTGAGCAAATTTACCATGCAGAAACATTTTCTCACATTAGAAGGAAATTCTGGATGAGATATAATGATGTCTACTTTGAACTAAATTATTGTAATATAATCAATCACAGTGTACAAATTCTAGTTCTTAATATCTTAGTCTGCTGCTTACAGTCTGCAAGATGATTTCATTCAGTGGAATATTCCACCATGCATTAAATCAGGCCATACATAAAATAATTATGACACTAGAGTTTTATTATTCTACCTGTGACCTATTTGCACATAACCCTTCTTGCTTCTTCCTGGTTATAGGTCTATTACTAGATCATTATAAATTTTTCTCTGGAAAGAAATTAGGGGAAATGGGCTTGACAACAATTTCTAGATTAAATTAGCACTGTTCAGAAAGATAATTAATATTGGTGTGGTACTTTTTTTATCATTGTCTCATTTGATTTTCCCAACAACCTGTAGGCTAAATATTACTTTCATCATCACTCTTTCACAAATATACAACATGGGATATTTACTTATTCAAGTGTCAATATGGGATATTTATTTACTTAAGTAGGCACAGCAGGTAAAACCTGGAGATAGCCATGAACATGACCTTCAGGTTCCAGTTCTGACAGGTCATGGAAGAGAGTGGAGAAAAGAGAGAAATTAGAGAAGGGAACTAGCACATGCGTTTATGAGGGCTAAATACACATTGTATAAGGTAGGAAACTCAGCCAAAGTGGCTTAAACCTCAAAAATAATGGATTGGCTCCCATAATAGAAAAGTCCAGAAGTTCTAGTTCCAAAAGATGTCATCATGGATCTAGTCCTTTAGGACAGCTAGTTTCACCTGATATTTTCAGTTCATCTAGGTTATTTCCTTGTGGTAACAAAATAATCTAAGCAGGTTCATGTCTCAGAGGGTCCCACTGAACCACATTGTTCTGGAGAAAAGAGTGCCTCTTCCTGAAGTTCTTTCACCTGTGACTCGCCCTCTCATTGGCTCAAACGGGGTTAAAGGTCCATCCCTGAACCAATCTCAGCTGGGAAGATAGGCATGACTTATTGTCTTAACCCAATCAGAATTCCTATGCTGAAGCCAATTGCACTCATACCCTCCTTGCTAACAGTGGGAGAGCTGTACATTATACAAAAAGAAAGCCAGGAGAAGGAGAAAATGGGGAAATCATAAAATATACCTATATTTTTTGTAGTTTAACAAATTAGAAAACATTGTCTCTTTTAATATATAAAAATTTATAATAGTCCTAGGACAATCTTGGTTGATACACAATTATTTTTAAAAAGCAATAAACCATTGTAAAATGTTCTGAAGAAGGCCTTAAGCATTAGCTTTAGAAAACTTAAAAACTAAATTTATAGATATTACACGAGCAACACCTGATGCCTAAAAAGCAGAGGATTGCTCAGTAACCCTGGAGAATTCAGACATTTAGAGCAGGCAAGTGTTAAGAGGTGGGAAAAAGTACCAAGAACAAAAACATCCACTTAGGTTGAAAACTTGCTAGGTCCTTTATATAAACATCTTCAAGAAGTACTATCCAATAAAACCTCCGAGGGCACTCTGTCTCCTCAACCACTAATTTTTCAAGCACTTCTGTCCTCATTACTACAAGCGTTTGGAGTGATAGGACCTCCCTATCTCACAGGGTTTTGTGACAAATAAAGGCAAGAATGTGCATAAAAGGCTTTGTTAATGTAAATGCTCACAAATGTAAGAATTATATTGCTGAGAATTTTATGTATAGTTTTTAAGATGCTGTAGGAAAAAAAAAGACATACCTACCAAAAAACAGGTTCTACATTGACCTTAACAAAATAAGTGGATGTCAGTTACATATAGCTTGCTTGCACCAACCTCCCATTTTCCCACTTCATCAATCTCAACTCTCTCAGATCTTCGCCTAATGCACTCCACATAGTATACTCTGAACTTTTTGCATGACCCAAATGGTATACATGAATCCATATGCCTGTTTTCAAGATTGGCTAATTGGCCTCATTTGCACAATAAACTATTAAGAACTCTCTAATAAAAGTCGAAAATGTTGTCACACTTTGTTAAAGAGCTAAAGGTTCTGAAATACAATGCCTAGCATCACTTTATAAAAGAGCTGAATTTGAGAGAAAAAACTCTTACAAACCCTTATTGAAGGATAATTCTCCCAGTGGACACAGTCTTAGGAATACTTGGGACCAGGGACTCCAATGCCACCAAGATTCTCTCTTTTTCCCAACTCTGCTTCTCTGTTTGCTGGCTTCATTCTTTCCATGCAAATCAGCTTTCTCAACATAGTGAAAAACATGACTGTCTAAGCTTCCATGGCTGTAAACTTCTATCTCCTATTTCCAATTTGAAAAATTCCAGGAAGAGATTGGCCTAATTGGGTTGGATGTCCAACCCTTTATCAATCAATCATGTCGAGGGTATAAGGTCTGATAAATGCATTGTAAATACAAACAAATATTTGTAGTTGGGAGTGTAAGAGCTCCCTACCAAAAAGAGGGCCTATTTTTACAAAATAAATGAATAGTTTGTCCTGGTAGTGGTTGTCCTGGGTAGGCAAAAGATTAGTGTCCACATAAAAAGGCAGAGTTAGTACAGACATGAGCCTGCCCCTGTAAAACATTACCAGTCAAACATTTCCCCAGGTCCGAGATTTGTTTACTCTATAATAAGAAGAATAAACCTGCCTATTTCACCAAACTGTGGCAACAATCGCCTGAAACGTGTGTGCGTAGTAACTTCAAAAATATTACAAAATTTCAAGGTATGACTGTTGCTATTACTATCTATATAGGTAACTAAATTTCCCATTTTTCACACTGATGCCTGGAGTCAGAATGACACAGCAAGTAGTTTGAACAAATTGAAGCTCATCTAACATCACAGGCTGTGAGTACACTCCTTCTCAAGCCATATTGCCGTCCAGCTGTGTGTGGTTATTATGCCAAGTTCATCAAGAGATATTTGAGCTTCTCAGGGAGCAGGAGTAGGGAAAGACAGAATGAGACTCAGATGGAAGGAAATAACCCAACCAAAAAACCTCTGGTTAGTCTGCTTCCTAGAGAACTTCCTTCTACTTTCCAAACTCTTAGTCACTGTTCTATCTTCCAGACAATTATCAGCTAATTAATTTCCATGCGGACAAAGATCACTGTTTAATAGGTCAGCAGTGTATCACCTTGAAGTGAAAATCAGCAAAGGAAAGAAGGGTAAATAATAAAAGACATAGATAGTATGATGTCTGTCCTAAGTCAACACTGGGAATAGGGATTCAGTCACTGGGCACCAACTTCACTGCTAATGAATGATAAGTGACTGACTATAATACCTAAGGCTTGTTATTTCTGTGCTACCTTTCCCTTTACATAATATCAAAGGGAAAGTCCCCAAATAATGACAAAACACACCACTTATATTACACACTATAATTTCCTAGGCATGTTCCCATATGCCATTTATCTAAAATGATGCACTTACAGTCTACTAGAAACATTGCTGAACTTGGGAGCCTTAAGTACTTGCCATTTAACCAGTTTTGTGGCCTTGGGAAAAGTCTTGACTTCCATTTCTTCATTTGTAAATTGGGGATAAGAGTATATTTTTCAACATGTTAGCATGAGGCTTGAATGCAATGATTTATAAGTTATCTGTAAAGTGTGACATAAACATGAAGAGTTTTTCATAAGGCCTAGTGAAAATCTCAGCAAAGGACGCAATGAAAATAAAGAAATCCTATGTTTGAACTTAATAAAACTTGAATTCAAACGATGCCAAGAACTTGACCTGAAGTCACCCACAGGTAGCTGAAAGGTATAACGCTTCCAGTTCCAAGCCCTCTTTCCTATACTGCCTCACCGATGATCCACCAGGGGTGGACATCAATATCCTTCCTCTGAAAATATATCTTTTATTCTATTATGTAAGCTAGGAAAAGAAAATGTAACTGAAGACATAGAATGAGTCATCCAGCAATTAGCTACCCTACATAATGCCACTGATAATACATGGAACAATGGCTGTATTTCTTCAGCACACAATCTGTCCCAAGCACCAGACTAAGCAATTTACATGCATTAAATCATTTAATCCTCAGAATTAGCCTATAAGGTAGGTAAGATTAGTGTCCCCATCTTGCAGATGAGGAAGGTGAGGCACATGGGAATTAAGTATCCTGCCCCAAGTCACTTAGTGAGTGGCAGAGTGAGTATTCAACACAGACAAATTGGCTTCTGTGTCTGTAATCCTAACCATTATGCTAGGCCGTCTCCCAAGGACACCAAGCCTAGTGCACCATCTGATTCTACCTTTTAAAAACTCAAACAAGAGAAAGATGGATTTTATCCAGAGTTTTGAGCTGTATCTCATGTATTTCCAGAGGTTTTCCCACCAGTTTCTGGCTTCATACCGTCCAGCATTGATCTCAAATATCCGTCTTATCAGCATTGATCTCAGGGGTTTAAAATCATTTTGAAGGTGACAAAGTGAAGCACTTGTCCTTCTGGACAGCCCCACCTCCTGTCTTGCTTTGTCAGTTTTAGCAAATGTGTGTTCAGGCACAGTCAAAGGCCCCAAACAGAGACTCACCAGGCTCAGCACCATCCTTGCCTTTCCCATGTGGGAAGAATGCTTCTCCAGAAACAAGGTTGGTATTGGAAGTTGGCTGTTGCCCAAATGGCAGGAGAGAGCAGCATCAGAGAGTCACACTGAAAGTGATTTTAAATTACACAAATTCAGCGAATACAGAAAGAGAAAGAAAATTTAAATCAATGATGCTAAACCGTGCTATACATTAGAATCACCTGACAAAGCTTAAAAAACAACTACCAAAACTTGGCCCACTCTGGAACAGCTAAACCAGGATGCTTGAGGACAGCACCTTGCTTTAAATCCTGCAGGCATTTTCTACACTTGGCTGGTAAACTTGAGATGGGAATAACGCTCCCTTTGGTCTCAGTTCCCAGGGGCCTTTCACAGTATGACCATCTCGCTTCACTGAGTGTAATTCATAATACAGTATAAAATTGTATTTAGCATATTAAATTATTATATGCTAAACATTACTGAATATATTATACATTCATAAATCTGTTTAGGTATATTTAGTTTTTTGTTTTGTTTTGATTTGTTTTTTTTGCACTGGGACATCAGTGAGTACAGGCTTAAACTCAGAAGATGCAATAGGCTTTGCTACTGTATCAATTTAGCTGAAGGACAAATAGAGGAAATGTACCTAGCACACCATCTTAAACTAAGTGGGAGGCTAGGCAACCACCTAAATACACATCTTTTTTTGTCCCCTCATCTATTCAGGACAAGTATAGCTACTGCACATGAGTACCAATGTCAGTTCACCATCTTTATATGGAGAACCTGCAGCCTCAGTTTGCTGCCAGTCTTTAGCCTTTCTGGTCTCATGAGTCATCCCCAAACTCATTATCCCATTCCAGGAATAGTGTCACAGATGGGAGTTAAACAGCACACAGGTAGACATACCAACTCTGTAGTTTCAAAGAGCTGGTACTGTAAGAAGACCTGGTAGCTCTTGACTCAGTTCTATCTCTATCTCTATTTTTATCTATCGCTATCTCTATTTATCTCTAAATCTGTCATCTATCTATCTATCTATCTATCTCTATCATTTAACTATCTATGAAGAGAGATAATACCAAGCAAGTAGGCTGTGAATACCTCTGTATTTGCAATATTTTGAAGAGTACTAGCTGCTGTGAAACTAATCTCTAAGGGAGCTGCAATTTTGCAATTAAAATTAAAAATTTAATTCTGCCAGTTAGTTCTACTGAGATTCTATCAGTAAATTTAGCCTTCAGCCTGGCCAACTAGAGGTTCTGATTTAATTGGGCAATAGCAAGATAATTTAGAGATGCATGAAGCACTATAATGCTTCTCTGGGGAGCACGTGTGATTGCTTACTTCTTTGTGCCCATTACACAGAGGCATTCGGAAAAGACTGGTCGGAGTTTAAGAGAAAAGGTGAAGCTGCAGCAGATTAAGCACTACCAGCACCGACCTGACTAGGGGCTTTGCTGGCCCTGTCATTAAGGAGCAAGACCTACACTTGGGCTCCTGAAGCTTCCTGGCCAGGAAGATTCCTAAGACTCCTGCCCTGGGTTTTGAAGGCCCCAGCCAGCCCCAGGTTCTTACTTGTCAAAGGGCACACATAAGGATCTCAGTCCTTCACACTTGGCGGTTACTGTGGCTGTTGTGTCTCAAAGATCCTGCTTGCTGCTGGGCAAGAGGCCCTTCCCAAACGTCAGTTGTCAACATGAAACCAGTTTTGTTATGGGCAAAATGGTGTTTTCTTCTCCCAGTACCAGCACTTTGCTAAACCATATGTCCACAGGCCACACAAGTCTTATTTATTTATTTGTTTATCTTTCCAGAAATGAACTCAATGGGTCTGCTGAGACTCAAAGGCCAAAAAAAAAAAAAAAATTTATAAAAGCTATAGAGTACAAATAGTCCTGTTTTAAAAGCAGGGGGGTGGGGCCCGCCTGGAGAACAAAGCCCTACTTTGAAGACTTAGTGATTCTAATTTGGAGCCATTTCCCACTCCCAATTCCAAATCTGCATCATTAAACCATGAAAGAGTGAAGAGTAATAATTGTGAGCATGCTGAGTATTTCTTAATGATTTTCTGTCTTATACCCAAAGCAAATAAGCCAAATGCTTACTCAAAGCCTAGGGGGGGAGTAGGGTGGGACTTGGTTTTGCAATTTCTTTTTTTTTTTCTATAGTCTTTCTTCTTCCACTGAAAGTGTCTATAAAATTTTTAAAGGAAAGTAGGTTGCTAAAATGTACTTAATTTGCCATGATAGATTGAGTCCATGCTTCAGTGACTGTAATTGAATCTGTGACCTATTTCTTTAGTAAAGTAGAAATAGTCTCTGGGGTTTTTGTCACTACCATCTTTTAATGAAATTCAAAAAGACTGTCAAAATGTCTACACTTTTTCTACTGGTTGTTAATGTTATTACTTTACAATTTGTTACTTTTTAATTAATCTTAATAAATGTGTACACACTCTACCTGGTCATTGGAAATGCTAGACATTGATTCTTCACTCTTTTAAAGCAAAGCAAAATTAACAGGACAGAAAAGGCACAGCAGCCAGGAAAGGTCTTCATATATATTTGGTTGCACTTTTAAAAAATATTTTGAGGCATCAGTTTAAGGGTCTGCCTCCAAGAAGAGGGGTTGTGGAGAGTCAACAGCAAAAGGCTGAGGGGCTCTGCCCATGGCTGTCCTCTTGGTGCCACCACTAACTGCTCCCACTTTGCTTAAGGACTGCATATGTGGCAAGCCGACAGCCTGGGGGAGCAATATTTTATTGACAAAATGTAAGAGAAAATATGTTCGGCTGCTTTTAAGCAGTGGTGTAGGAGGGTGTTACAGAACCAGATGGTCTAAGTTAGTCTTTCATTTGCCAGGATGATGGGAAAGCACTGCCTTGCTCTGCAACTGAAATGGTGGTGGCCGCTTTGCCAATGGACGGTTGGCTGTGATTTCCAGGGACAGTTGTTCCTCCAGAAGCAAAGTGCCCAAGGCTCTGGGTGAGCTCTGAAATTCATCTCCTGAGGTGTCTAGGGTGGGAGTGGGGAGAATGCCTTCTGGTCTTTGCCATGATGGTGTTAAAAGAGAAGTTTTGCAGCAGTTCTTAAACATGGCCCCAGATCACAGCATCACTTAAACTACTAAATCTGAAATCTGGGGATGGGGCCCAGCAATCGGTGGCCCAGCAATCATTCTGTTGATGGCTCTTTTGTGAACCATTAGATTAGAGAAAGGAATTAAAGTGGCTGGAGCCTGGAAGTGGGGGTAATGGATGGAAGATGAGTCACATTAGGGTCAGATTGTGAACTATCAGGAGTGCTCATGTTACCTGACTATACTCAGGGCTTTCCTATCTCTTTGCCTGTGATATTCCTTTGGCTGGAAAGCATCATCTCCCACTTCCTATCTCTATTTTTCAAAATGTTAGCCATTTTCCAATGGCATTTGGAGTGTCTCTTACCCTATAGACTTTTCTGACTACTTCAAGAGCATTTGGTCTGTCTCTTCACTGACACCCCAAGGCTGTGACTTTTCTTGCAGCACCTAGATTTAGCTTTGTTTCTCTAGAAAACAAATCTTTTGAGGGCAGGAGGTCTGCCTGGTCATTAGTGGATGCTCATAATGCCTATTATGATGCAAGCAACACAGGAGATGTTAAAATAACTTTTGAAATATAGAGATTTTTATTCAGTTGAATATGTAGACAACCACCAGCTAATCTCTATTGGCTTGGTAAGTACTCCAGTTCTCCCCTTTGTCTGGTAATCAAAGTAGACCTCCACTCATGAACCAATGAATGGATCACATGGTCAGAAGGTTCCAGAAACACAATGGTTCAGTTTGACACACACTTACTGAGTAGGCTGCCAAGTCTAGTGCTAAGTGCTTGGAGATAAAATACAGTCCTTGTCTTTGTAAAGCACACATTTCTAATGGAAAAAGAACACATAATCAGATCATTTCAATGTTCTATAAGCAGAGAGCTACGCACAAAGATTGATGTGAGTGCAAAGCATGACCTCCCTCAGATACCACTCTGGAATTACAAGAAAAGGTTTATTGTAAAAAAAAAAAAAAATGTATGAGTTACATCTTGAAGAATGAGGAAGAATAGCAAGGAAAAGAGAGTATAGAAGGAAGTTCTAATAAAGAGAACAGCACAAAGGCATGGAGGTGTAAACAGTGTCTTGGTAAGAAGGGGAGGGCCTCATGAATAGTAAGTACTCTGGCATTGGTAGACCATAAATTTCTAGTTGGAGACTAGCAGAAGGCTATATTGCAGAGCAGGGAACCAGTCATAGAGGGTTTTGTAGTCCATGCTAGGAAATTTGGAATTTATTCTGGAAGACTTAGAGAATAACAGAAGTAGTGGTTAGATTTGCATTTTAAATAGATCATTCTGGCTCCAATGGAAGGAGGGGTTCAAGGGAATGAGGCTGGATGGTGACGAGAGAGGACAAGATGAGCCCTGGGCATTTGCAGATTTCCCCAGGGACACAAAGTAGGATTCACTCTCAAATCAATGACAACAATGAGTTCTTTCTCATTAGGAGGAAAACCTAAGCAGAGTACAAGTCTGAGTGAGACGCAGCAGGCCTTGCTCCTGGTAAATAGAAGGATAGCCAGGCTGGTTTGGATGAGAATAAGCTCATCTTGTATGAGTGGCCACTCTGCCCCACCTCATTTGATTAATAAGAATTTCCAGCCTGTGGACTTGAACCTAATAAACCATGATGGCTTGAACAGGCATTCATCAATCACTATATCTCCCCAAACTTCCAGACAGACTGACTTGGAGTGATAACTATTCCCTCTCTCATTCTTGCCATCTACACATTTATAATTTCCTGGTACATTTCACTTGATCAGCCAAATAGCCATTTTTTTTTACATACTTTCCTATAGCAAATGCTGGAAAGAAAAAGAGGTGTTTTCACCTGCCTGCTCTTCATGCTGAGATTTAAACTACATACAATAATAATCACAGCATTGGTATTGCTGCTGAGTAATTCAAAGTCCCAAAGGGCAGTTTGTTGCCATAATCAGGCCCCTGAGGTCCTAGGTGTGTGGAGAGAGAAAAGAAGAATCCTGAAGAATCTCATCACTCAGTGGAAAACTAACATTTAAAATGTTTCTTATAGGATTTTGTGGTTTGGAAAATACTCATCACCTGCATTGTCCTAATGATTTATAATCAGTGGGATCATAATTTGTGAGTGCTGGTTCATCTGCAGGAACAGAGGCTCAACATCTTGTTCAAGGGTACCAGTTGGTAAGCTCCAGAATTTAAACTTAGGACATGGATTCTACTGCCTTACTCTGCTCTTCACATCACACTGGAGCAGAATAACTTGACTCAAGATGGTTGGAGGAAGAGAGGTGGAAGAAGGCCGAGAAAAACAGTGAAGATGGAAGACTTTGTTTTGGGCTCTTTCAGAATCTCTACTCTCAAGTGGTCCATTTTCTTGGACTACTATCCAGAGATAAGATGAGAATAAAGAGACAAAAAAAATTGACTTCTTATTTAATCAGTGTGAAACCCCACTACCTATTCAAATTCTAGTTTAGCTTCAAGACCTAGCACAGACTCGTAAACCTTCTTTCACTATTAGAGCTTTCAGTCACTTACTTTTCCTTAGAACCTATGGAAAGACATGGCAGACAATCCAGCATTTAATGACATCCTGCCACTTGCTGTTTACTGTTAGCTGTGCTTCATCAACAATGCTAAAACCTCTGCTATACAGAAAAATAAATCCACCAGAGTGGTTGAGTCTTCCAGATAACTGATGGTTTTCTTTCTTAGGCCGAAGCATTTTTAAAAGTGCAAATATTTTGGCAAGAAGCACATTTATGGTATATCTTATACGTCTCTGTCTTTTTAAACATGTTATGTTATGCATGTTTTTGCCATCCATTATTTCACTGTGCCTTATTACTGGGTATCCCTGTACTTAATGCCCTGATAGTCTGAAGTGTATTGTCTTTTATCTGTTTTTCAAATCTCCTCTTATTGTGGAGGCTTTCAGACATTACTGTGCCTCCAATAGGAATCTTTTTTCCTTCATTCTGACATGATCTCAGCTCACTGCAACCTCTGCCTCCTGTATTCAAGTGACTCTCCTGCCTCAGCCTCCTGAATAGATGGGATTACTGGCGCATGCCACTATGCCGGGCTAATTTTGTATTTTTAGTAGAAATGGGGTTTCACCATGTTGGCCAGCTGGTCTCAAATGCCTAAGCCCGAGTGATCCACCTTCCTAGGCCTTCCAAAGTTTTGGGATTACAAGTGTGAGCCTTTGTGCCCAGCCTCTAATGGGAACCTTCTCTCACCTTCCAACTCACTGCTCCTAAAGCACCACAAACTGGGAAATCAGAAAGTCATGATTGTTAAACACATGGGCAAAGTATGAGTAAACAGGTCTCCAGTCAGGGCCAGAGGAACAATTTCTATTATTTGGGATGATCAAAGATTTGATCAAAGATTCACGTCTCTTGACTATTTTCAGTTGGAGAAATTTCCTGAATAGCTGAGCTCTGAATAGGGGAAATGTTTCTGGAGATAAAATTCATCAGGTAATGTTTTTACAGTATCCAACTCAGTGCCGAGGGCACAGCAGACACTGAACAAGTGCACAGCAGACACTGAACAAGTTACTTGGTGACTACAGTGTCCTCAACTGCAAAAAGTGTCCAATAATGACCAATAAAGTATTTGCATCACCTGCTATTTTGATTGCCCTCAAGATTTCAGGCAGTGGTAAAAAATGAACACAACATCATTTTGATGTGGTATCTTTGTAAGCAAACTTAAATTCTCTTTGGAACATGAGTACATGTAAGCAAAATGATGTGGTCCAACTAACTTTGAATAAGTAGTGCTGCAACATCCAAAGACACAATGGGTTGAGTAACCTCTAAATTAACTGCCCTTATGAATGAAGATGGTCATTGTTAAACTTAAAAAAAATCTGACTGAATGTGTGTATTATACTTAAGATTGTTCTGGCTAATGTAAAGAACAACTGAGGAAAAGAATGAAACTGAAAAGAAAATGGCATCCAAACCTTTCTTCAGACAAACAACCTCTGTGTCAGTTTTCAGGGTTCGTCATGCTGTTTTATTTCAACTCTTTATGGAGAGGATATGGGGGGAATATCAATAAATGGCTCAAGAATAATTTTTCTTGTTCTGTTTTACTTTATTACATCATTGTATCAAGCGTAGGGTATCAGTGAGTTTTGGAAATTATGCCACCCAGACAAACCAGTGCAGTGATGACGATGGAGATTTCTGGCTCCTGTAGTCTTTGCCCACCCTCCTCTGAACCTGCTTTTTAGCATTTTAGAAGAATTGAGAGGAACTCTAGAAACTACAGATTTGACCATTCAAAGGTTATCATCCGGGAAGTTTTAATGACTACGTGGCTAGACTATCATATTTTTGCCCCAAGTTACTAATTGAGTCTCAAAGGTAGCATTCAGCATCCTTTCCTACCGAGATCTCATTATGCACGTGTAATGTGAGTAAACAATGAGATTGTATTAAATTATATTCCTCCCTTTAAATTAGCCTTAATACAGAAAGGGAGGAGACAGGGTGCTTATTCTTACAGAGATCAAGTAATTAATTTTGTAGGTTCTGTGAAATATTGAAGGAAATCATGCAAATGAATTTGCAAACAATTATAACAGGAACTACTCAAATATGTGTATTTATGGAAAAAAAGATATAAAGTGAATACAGATCAGTTCATTAGTCTCATGGAGTTTCTTCATCATGGTAAGAGTGTTGTACATGCGACTAAAGTGCTAAATAAAATTTTAGATAGATGTTTATTAATTGCTAGATGTTGACTTTTACTTTAAAATCACTTTCAGAAATTCTAACATTGTGTTCAGTTATCATTTTAGTCCAGTCTCATACCTAGAAGAAATTGTGTTCTTAACTGTAATACTCTTCCCTCCTTTATTTATACAGAATTTCAGGGTTTTCAACTTACTTCATAATCCAGGGACATTACAAGCACCTCAGTTAGAAATGCTATATTTTTGCAAAGCAAAGCTTGAAACAAAAATATTTTGTGGTTAAACATTCATTAACTAGAAAATGTAACCCACACAAAAAGCACAAACCCAGAGCATATCAGATAATCAAGGTTTAATCAAGGTTTATTGTAGTATCTATTATTTAAAACTAGAAGCTAAATACATAAGAGCATCTCTCTGGTTTTGTGCTTCAAATATTTATACACATGCTTCCAAATGCTCCAGCATTAGCATTAGGGAAATATAATTTACAGAAGGAAATATCTACATATTGCTCCTGTCAACTTCTGGGTATTTTCCCCACAATCATTTGAAATCACTTGAAATTAGTCTTGTCAGCATCCAACCTTGACCCTAGGACAGGGTTTCTCCTCCTTAGCACTATGGACATTGTGGACTGGATAATTCTTTGTTGTGGCAGTGGCTGTCCTGGGCATTGTAGGATATTTAGCGGCATCTTTAGCCTCTACCCATAATAAGTCACTAGCATTTCTATAGGTGCCAGTATCAAGTCTCCAGACATTGCCAGATGTCCCTGGAAGAACAAAAATTTCTGACACAAAATAATGACTGAAGACATGACATTAGAAATCTATGGCACAATAAAGCAAGCTCCAACATATATAGTGACTGGTAGCTTATGGCGTGGGGAGGGATGACAGAAAAAGAAATTAAAATACATGATTAGAAGATTCCTGAATTAAAGGAAAGAAACACTTAATTGGGAATAGAAAGCCCTGTTCACATCCTGAAGAAACACCAAGGTGTAGTTTGGTAATAAACTTTAAGGATTAAAACAAAACAAAACAAAGATACAAAGGAGAAAAAAATTCTGCCTCAGACTTAACCAAATAAATGCAATAAGATTATCAAAAAAAAATTCTGTTATTTGGGTGAGTTACCAAAATGAGGCATTCTTCTTTGCTTAAGAGGTGGGGCCCATGACGCAGGGGGAGCCTCTACTTTGTTAGATCGCTGCTCAAATTCTGGACCACAAACTTGAGCATTGGAGGTCGTTTTCTATTCCTAGTGGTACCCCCAGTGGATTCACTCATTAGAGGTTGTCTGAATGCGCATTATTTCCCAGGAGCATGTCAATTACCCCATTCTCTTACCAACAATGCTTTTATGTATGGCCAGAAGCGTCCATTTTTATCTTCAATAAATTTTAATCTTCACTAAGCTTTTATCTTCAACGCGTTAGGAAAGAGCAGGCTTTTGTTGGTTAATTGCGCATTCCTTCTTCTTATATATTGCCTCAGTGCACGTTGCCCATTTTCCTACCATTTTCTTTATTTTTTAAGTTGGACTGCAGTTGCTCTTTGTGAACTGTCAGATGTGTTGAGAGAATGGGCTTCTCCGGAGTGTATTTTATCTTTTGAATTTGTTTCTGGTGTTTTGCTGAACCAAAGCTTTTCATTTGAACGTGGTCAAATCCTTCAGACTTCTCCTTCACAGCCTCTAGGTATCTCATCTTCCTTGGAAAGGTCTTTATATCACTCTGGGATTATGACATTCTTATACTTTTAGTATTAACATGGCTGAACCGCAACCGATGACAGGAAATTGGATGCTTCTGACCCAGTGAGCAGAAGAACCCTGGGAAAAGGATGACATTTTTTTCAAAGGGCTAAAAATATAAAACATACAGACCAAACAGCAGAAAACTGAAAATCCAAGGTCTAAGGCAGTGCTTCTTGCCTACTTGTAATTTGTGAACTGATAGAAAGGACACAGAAACATACCTTAAGGTCCACTATCAGCTATGTTGCCTTATGGTATATTATGCATGCGTGTCTGCACATGTATGTACACAAAGCTGACAAGTTAATGATGTAAATAGGCTCTTCTACATGCCTAGAAAGAGAAGAAACTCTGACAAAGCCCATGATTCTTTCCAATTTGGCATTCTTTTAAGTACCCAATACCAATATCCCATGGTATTCATCATCAACCGGGACTCTCAGATTAAACTTTCTTGATTCTGAAATTTTATAACCATCTACTCTATTCCCTTGTTTCCCCAATAGTCTAGTAAAAGCCCAAAATAGAGACTTTTCTAAACTATTGCTCCTGATCTCAACCCCCTACCCTACCTCCCTGGATTAAGTTCCTCTTGATTGATGGAGTTTGGTTGTCTGGATGCTGCAAGCTCAGGTGCCCCAATTTATAGTCTGGCTCCAAGCCCCACCCACTGCTGAATGACCAGGGGCAGTGTGATGTTGAACCTAAAGGTCTCTATTGTGACATATGTAGCTGGTACAAAAGAATGTTTGCTTGCCCTCTTGAAGGTCTTGAACACTGCTGGAAGCCTACTAGATATTTAATGTAATCACCATGATAATGGCTAAGATTTATTAAGCATCTGTTATGTGCTTTATAGTGCTAAGAACTTCTCATGTATTTACTCACTGAATCGTCACAAAAACCTTATGAAGTAGGTAAAATTATTATATTGTCATTCCCCGATTTAGAGTATAAGTTAATGAAAGTCCCAAATAAAAATAACTCAAAAAGGCTTTTCCAAAAAAAAGGGAGAGGATCCATTTGATCCATTGTAAGAAATTCTGTGATAGTTATTTATGGTAAACTTGGCTACCCCAAGCAATGAATGACACAGTGATAAAACAGACTCTTGTCTGGAGCTTTTCAAACTGTAAATGATTAATAATGTTCATTTCTTACTAAATGCCTTGAAGAAAGCAGTGCCCCTTCATGAGGGAGATAAGGTATACATAGAACGTAGCAGAGAGTGGAATAAAAGGCCGGGTAAATCACTTTAACACTTGCAAATAAGAGAATTCACCAAGGAGGGCTTGGAGGCTGTTAAGATTTCCTCTAAGACAAGTCTCACCTTACATCACCACTGGGTATTTTCTAAGGCAGGGATTTCACCCATTCCATCTTTGGACTAGCAATATCCGTCTCAGGGGAATGAAGAAGAGTGGGAGGGATGATCCCATCTCTAGTCTTCACATGGACTAGAAATAACTGTTGTGACATAAGAGCTTGTGAAATTTCTTTAATTCCCCCAATATTATCACTGTTTGGTTGATGTTCTTATACTATGCTAATTTTCCTATGGGAAAAAACAGTAAGACACTCAAAAGAAACCATTTGCTGGTTTTGAGAGGCAATAGAAAGGGTCAAGTAGATAATTCTGTATCTAGTGCCTCCATTTTCTATTACTACATAATGAATGACTACAAACTTAGTGGTTTAACACCATAAATTCATTATCTCACAGGTTTTGTGGGTCAGGAGCCTGACATGTTTTAGCTGGGTACACACGAGGCTGAAAACAAGATGTTGGTCATTTACATAATCATCTGGAGACCAACCAGATAAATGTCCACCACCAAGCTCCTCCAGATTGTTGGAAGAATTTATTTTCTTGTGACTGTATGAGTGAGGTTTCCATTTTCTTGCTAGTTGTTGGCCAGGGACTTCTCTCAGCAGCTAGAGGTTGCTCTCAGGCTCTTGTCACTTGGCCCTTCACACAGGTAGTTTAGCATGTGACTGTTTAATCCTTCAAGACAAGCAGAATTTCTATTTCTTTCTTTATAAATGTCCCGGCCTTTGAAGAACTCATTTGATTAGATCAGACCCACCCATGATAATCTTTCTTGTGATTAACTCAGAATCAACTTCTCTGGGACCTTAATTATGTCGACAGAATCCCTTCACCTTTATCATAGTATGCAACCTAATCATGAGAGTAAACAGCGCAAACACTAGGGGGGCAAGAATTGTGAGAGCCATCTCAAAATTCTGCTTACCATGCCTGTGGACCCAGAACTTTATTAGGGATTAGAGGATGCACCAGGAGAAAGCAACTCAAATCCTTGAGGAATGCAGAGAGAAGGCGTAAGGACATAAGGGAGGCTGTGGCCTGGAATGAGACAGACGAAACTGTGTTTGCCTGCCAAAGTTGTCCCTGCTGTAACTGGAATGCTTCACTAGAGGCTGAAGGAGGAGGGAGCTGCAGGAAAAGTTGAATATTTATACCTTTCAGACTAAGGTTGTCTTCTATATCTGGCCACTCATCCTAAGAAGAGGAACCACATCACTGGCTGAGCCCAGACCTAGGAGGGCAGGTTATCTTATCTTGCATTGCAACTCTGATCAACTGATAGAGTCTGCATGCAGTGTCACCTTGAGAAATATTCTGAGACTGTGTTGTGGTTCAGCAGGAAAGAGTGTTGTGTTTGATTAGCTATGTCTTTCTTGAACTCTGGAAGGCGAATGGAAGTATGTTGAACAAGTACTGGCTATTCATGACTTAGACTGTACACATTACCCGAAGACATGTCAGCAAATATTAAAACAAAATACAAAGTGCTTAGAAATATACACTGTATAGAAAAGAGACGGCCTTTATAAGATTGTTTTGAGGACTAAGCTCTGATTTTTTTTTATCTTGCCCAAATTCCTATCTAAGGGGTCTCGGGAGTCATGGCCTACAAACCATGAACTCTCATCAGATGGGTTTTATTTAACCCTGTATATTGTAATTTACTTTCCAATCTGACTCCAGCATAACAAGGAAGAAAATCAAAATGTTTTATCCCAAAATATATTTCCTTGCCATACCTTGAAATTGTCCTGCAAGTCTCTTGTGGGAAAAATCCACATTCTCTAGAGAATCCCCTTTCCCCTTTGTTTTTTTTTCCCCTTCCTTTCCAGATCCAGGAGACAATCAACTAAGAGCCAGGCATCCTTTTAGGTCTGATAAGAAACATTTTACAACCTGCCCTCTCTGAAGTCTGCTATCTGAGAGCTTCCTCTGCACAATAAAACTTGGTTTCCACAGTCCTTTATCTTAACCTGAACATTTCCTTTGATTCCAGATCTTCAGATAAACTCAACCAATTGTCAACCAGAAAATGTTTAAATTTACCTATAGCCCAGAAGCCTCCACTTTTTTTCCCACCTTTCTGAACAAAACCAATGTATTTCTTAAATGTATTTGATGTCTCATGCCTCCCTAAAATATATAAAATAAAACCAAGCTTTACAACGACCACCTTGGGCACATGTTCTCAGGACCTCCTGAGGGCTGTGTCATGGGCCATGGGCATATTTGGCTCATATTTGGCTCAGAATAAATCTCTAAAAATATTTGACAGAGTTTGACTCTTTTCATCAACTCTTTCTTTGCTTCTCATCCCCCAAACTGTCATTTTTTCTACTTAAAGTCGCCTATTGGGAGGTTGTTTACTTATAGACCCAACCCATACATGATTTCTTGGGAAATACCAGGTAAATGTAAAAATGTACAGACCTCAAAGAGTGATGAAGTCATAAAACAGAAACACTTCAATGTTTGAAAATAGTTTTATAAGAGTGAACAGTCTATCGACTCATCACTATGCCACCAAAGCAATATGTAAACGTGTATCTTATTTCCCAGTGCTGCTTAGAAGCCACAGAAAGAAGGAGGTGCCCATATTAAAGAAAGGATTGATTGAAGGACTTCCTGAAGAGTCGGATGAGCCACATCCCATTTAGCAGATAGAGAAATTCAGGGTCATGTCTGAGTCTTCAGGCCTCCACTAGACCTTCTCATTTGATCAGATAAAGTCTCCTGAGCATTTTAATATTGAGAACATTTGCAGTCCTCCTTGGAGCCATTTCTGCTTTCCCATTCCTTGGGGCTTGGCAAGAAGAAGTCACCTGATTTTCACAACTTCATGGCATTTTCCCAATCATGAAAATGCCCTCATGTTTGTCACTCATACAACAAACAAAGGCAAGAAAGCAAATCCATCTGCAGAATAGTGCCATATGAAGCTAGATTAAAATGCTAATGGGTGAACATGACACAGAGAAAACAGCACACTGCTGAGGGTTAAAGAAACATGGATTTCATCCAGAAAGGCCCTTTGTACCACAGTCTCTACTACCCAGCTGTGTCTGAGGGGCTGGAGACAATGAAAGTAAGACAGAAGTGGAAACCAAACTTTTATGCCTCCTAGTCCCAGTTATTGCTCCTTTCAACACCTTGGTTTGTTTTTTCTTGGAATGAGGCTATGTAAACCCTGAAGAAACAGCCCCTGGCAATGCTTTCTCACAGAAATTCCCTCCCTTATATTTCTTCCCCCTCCAACCCTTTATGTAATGGAACTACTTTGGTATAGACAATAGGTTGCAATTATCCTTCGGAACCGAGCAAGGAAAGAATGCACCAAGATGGGCACGGGTGCAAAACTAAACACATACCCTTAAAATACTAAGCAGAATGCATGCCTCTGATATTCTCATCAGTCCTGAGCCAAATTATTTAGTTTATAGCTATTAGATGCATCAGGACAGTTCTTCTGATCCCTGTGCTATTCCTTGGGTATCGAATTTAGCAACAACATATTGGTGAATTAATTTCAAAGATCTTTGGGAGAAAACAGAATTGAATCCAGTGAACTCAGGGATGAATAATATCCCTGAATTTGGAAATGAAATGTGTTTCCATTAAGAAATTGCTTCAGAAATGAAGTAGAACAAGATACATAAATTCCAAGTATCTCTCTTAACAGAAAGACTTGAGAAATGTGTTTAAAGAAACATATTAATTATCTATAGCTATTCTAAATGCTTCTAAAAACAAACAAACAAAATGTCTACGCATTGTGACATTGTGTGTTTATTGAGTAAGCCCAAGATCTTAGTGTGCATTGATTCTTTGGTTGCCATGGCAGAGGGAATGGTTTCTGTGATATGACAGCAGTTGCCATATGTTCAGCTTCAAGCCAACTGATTCCATCACAAAAAGAAAAGAGAGAAAAAGGAGCTGTGCAGCCTCACCTATTCCAAGGGTCCTATTAGGACCAAGTTGTCATATGAGCCTCTGTTCCGGGCCTGACAGTGAATACATGCCATAGCCATGTCCTTTATGCAACATATTTGCAAAGGATTTTTACATGGAAGCCACTACTCCAGTATCCCAATCAGCATCTAACTCAGATACAGTCTTCTATAAGTTAAAACATGGCCTATGAAGCGATTTTTTAAAAGATTTGTAGTCAAGAAGAGACACCTTCTTTGGGGAGGATGAGGCAACTGGAGTTGCCAATGACCTTAGAGAGCTGGAACTTGAGACACACAGAGGGAATGTGTGAATTGTAGGATCACCAATAGAATCAATAAGTGTTTACCTGTAGGGGATAAATCCTGGAAGAATTCCAGATTTTGAAAGTGTCTGGACCATTTGAAGCAGCATCTCAGAGGGTGAGTTGGGCATATTCTTGCCCAATTCTCTCTCTCCATAAATAATTCCGGGCTGAGTGTTTCATGGTCTGACTCATTGTGACTATCATGTATGTGGCTATGTTGCCAATTAGGATGCCAATATTCCCACTGTCAGAGCACTAATGAGTGTTTTTAGTATCCAAGAGATTACTTTTTGGTATTCTTCCAAGGTCCTGTGAGTAAGTTGGCTATTCACTGATAGAGAAATTTATTTTTTCTGGAACTTTATGGTATGCATTATTAAATCCTTGCTACAGCAATCTAAATGATCCTTGAAGGAGTCAGAGCCCTTCCAACTGCAAGCAAAGGACTTTTGATGTTGAGATATGGCCCCAATGGCGCTCTTCAGTAATCCCTATTTTCTTTACTATGGAAACTCGTAAGAATATCCAAACTAGCAGACTTAAGCTAGGCAATCTACACTAATCATGGTTTTGTTTTTACCATAGTTAAATTGTTTAAAAGTGATGGCAACGCTGAGCACTTTGTACATATACACAATAACAGGGCTGTCATTCTTTTATCAGGTCACCAAATCAACCAGACAGCCCACTCCACATATGGGCAAATGGCTTGAAGGGACACATTACCAAAGAATTCCCAACAGTCAAAATGTGTTTAATCTTATCCACATACATATCTCAACATATCTCAATATCCATATCCATATCTTAATAAATCAAAAATGTGTTTAATCTTATCCATATCCAGAGAAATGCAAATTAAAACTATAGAAGGATGCCACTATGCACCCACCAGTTTGGCTCAAATTTAAAAGTTCAGCAACATCAAGTATTACTAAAGATGTAGGGCATTCAGAGCTCTTATATGCTGCTGGTAGGAATAAAAGTTGCTGCCAACACTTTGGAAAACAGTTGGGCATTATCCAATAAAATTAAAGAAATGCAAAAATTCTTACCTAACAATTATACTCTAAGGTGTGTGTACAACTGTCTATTTACACCAATGAGGATGCTCCCAGCACCATAGCTTGTAATAGCCCCAAACAGAAATTTCCCAAATGCCTATCAGTATTATTGACAATTGGTCCAAAAATCCATTTATCATCATTGAAAATGAACAAACTCCAGTTACACTTAAGGACATAGTAAACTTGATAGGGTAGGGAGAGAGTTGCTATCAAGAAGAGTAGGCAGTTGGTGGCCACATAGATAGATTTTTACTTGTTATGCGTACATATAAATTTATGTCTGGATTTCATTTTGTTTGGCCTGGCGACAGTATTTGTATTGTCTGCCATAATGAATGAAGTATTGGACATCTAACTGTTCTTATCAACCAGATTGTAAGCTCTTGAAGAAGAAATATATATATATGTGTGTGTGTGTATGTATGTATGTATATATGTGTATATATATATATACACATATATATTTCAATTTACTCTCCAGTAAGTTATATTTTCCAGTTTAAAATAAAAAGTTGAAAGAAAAATCAGTATCCAACAGGGACCATATGTTCAGCTTCAAGTCAACTGATTCCATCGCAAAAAGAGAAGAGAGCAGAAGTTGCTGTGCAGCCCTACCTATTCCAAGGGTCGTGTTAGCACCAAATTGTCATATGGGCCTCTGTTATGGACCTGATAGTGAATACATGCCATCGCCATGTCCTTTATGCAACATATTTGCAAAGGATTTTTACATGGAAGTCACTATTCCAGTATCCCAATCAGCATCTAACTCAGATATAGTCCTCTGTAAGTTAAAACAGGGCCTATGAAGCGATTTTTTAAAGATTTGTAGTCAAGGAGAAACACATTCTTTTGGGGGAGGATGGAGCAACCCTTCTTGTGAAAACTTTAACTAAAAATTTGGACTGTAATTCAAATAAATCTCAGTAGACACATAGGAATGTAGTTTTCATTTATCTATTCCAACCCTTATTGGATCTGCTTGTTTGTGTACCTAACAATTCTTTGGGGTAATGAGTGTCACAGAGACACATGTAAAGAAAAATTGACCAAAAGACAGTTCAGAGAGCTAGGGTTCTTTAGAGAGGTAAAGAAGAAAAGAAATGTTGTTGCATCCTTCTTCTGTGAGGTGGCAGTAACTCGAGAGTAGAGGATCCTCGTCAAACCGTGTGTTTCCTCTGATGAACTCCTGTTATGATAATTATTATCACTCCAGAGATGTTGATAATTATATTTAGACGGTTTTTAAAGCAATGTTGTATAATATTTTTCCCCATTTAACACCAGCATCAGAGCTGATGAATACTCAGTCAGAAGAAATGCAGGCCTGCAGGTTTGTCCACAAAGTGTTCCCATCAACCTTGTAAGTGAGTTTGATAATTTATACATTATATTAGGGGGGAAACACACTCTTTCGGAAAGGACCAGTTCTTGGCGCATAATCAGTTCCCATTGAATTTAAACAACTTTTGGTCCTACACCAATGCTGATAAAATACTTTCAAATGTACAGAATATTAACCAAATGTTTATATTAAACAACTCCTTTCAGGTGAAAATGCACTCGGCGAAGCGTAGCTCCCTGGAGGAAGTTAGTGAATATTAATGTTTAGCACATTATAAGGCTCTACAAGTACTCTGATGTTGGAGGCCAAAGGGGAGATAAACGAGCAAGGTTGGTGGGTGGGCCCTGCCAGGGTAAGGTACAATCACATTGGACATAACCTCACTGAGATGGAAATGGAGGTTGAAATACATGCAATCGGGGCTGCTAGGAACTAGGAGGCAGATATGGACTGAGAAGGAGAGTACCAGGCTCTCCTGCGTGTTCCCAACTCAACCCCCTGAAGACCTAGTCTGATTTCAGACCTGCCCAGGGTCCCATCAGCAGAGAGATTTATAGGGCATGCTTCATAATTAATACCAGCCAATTTCCAGTTAATCATGGCCCTCGATTTCGGGTAAGTGAAGGTTGCTTATCATGAGAAGCATTCGGACTTAGTTAAGTGCTACAGTATTTCAAATCTGCCAAAGCACACCAGCCATTTCCAATTATCATTGTTTATCTGCAGGTTTCAGGAAATCATATAAATACACAACTCACAGTGCATGTACACATATTTCAGGGGGGAAGACAGCTTTTATCATCCAGGCTGAAGGTCAAAATGAAAATTCTTTTGCATATCTCTTGGTGGGTAAAAGGCCAGACTGGGGAGCATGAGACCCAGGGACAATGCCCAGCTCTGAATAGGACATCGGTGGTATTTCAGTGAGCTAGCTCACATCTGCACTTCTGTTCCTCCATCCATAAAATGAGGATATTAATATTTCAGGTAACCAGGGTGAAGTGGTTTGAGCAGCTTGGAAGACCAATGCTAAACAAGCATATGGTATTATTTTTTAGTCTTGTGTTAATAATACTTTAGAATTCAATGCATGTTCAACATTTTGTTGTTGTGGTTATAGTCTAATTTTATATTTTAGTAGCTACTTTTAAAATTAGTAAGGCTAAATCTTCTCAGATTTATTGAAGTTCCAAATGAATAATGATAAAGGGAAACCAATGTTATAATTCCCATTTTACAGATAAAATAATGTCAGGACTGAAAAATCTCTCTCTAGAAGATGTTGTATGCATCTTATAGCCTCTGGAATGGCTCTCATATCAATCATCCTAAAATACTGGTTCTAATTTTCAAACACTATTTTCAGAAAAGCAGAGTACAGAATTTTCCGTAAAATTCAATTCTAACCTCTCTACCTGTATCCATATCTTTTTTTTTTTTGAGACTGAGTCTCACTCTGTTGCCCAGGCTGAGACTGAGTCTCACTCTGTTGTCGAGGCTGGAGTGCAATGGTACGATCTCAGCTCACTGCAACCTCCATCTCCCAGATTCAAGTGATTCTCCCTGCCTCAGCCTTCTGAGTAGCTGAGATTACAAGCACCCACAACCACACCCAGCTAATGTTTGTATTTTTACTAGAGACGGGGTTTCGCCATGTTGGCCCGGCTGGTCTCGAACTCCTGACCTTGGGTGATCCGCACAGGCGTGAACCACTGCACCTGGCCTCATGTCTATTGAAGACTCGTAAACTTGCAGATCCTGACACCATAGAACATGGTCACACAGTAGCCATGCTTGGCACATGAAGTAAATGTTAGGGCCTAGAGAGGGTAAGTGACCAGCTCAAAATCAACACAGCTAGGACCTGAGCCAGGATTACAACCCCCATTTGAGTGTCTTCTTTACTATGTTAAACCCCGTAGAGTTTGTTCTCAATCAAGAATCTACCATGGCTTCATGCTTTGTTTGATTGCAAGGCAGACACAGGACAACCTTCAGCAAATTCTGATTGAGTAGCAGTGTGAAAGCTGGAGTAGAAAAACTAATAAGTAAAAGATATTCTCCCTTCTTAAAGAGCTTACAGCTTGGTTGAGAAAAATGTTAGGTGTTCAATACTTCACTCACTATGGGAGACATTACAAATACTGTCACCAGGCCAAATAAAATGAAATCCAAACATGTGGGAGTAGACTAGTGATTTTCAATGTATGTTTTGAAAAACAATCCCACAAGATTGGCCATGCATATGATTAAATAAGTTTGAGACAGAACACACATTTTAGAGTCACAAGACACAAATGCATTCAAGTGCTCTGAGATGTCCCACAGTAAAGGAACCCATTGAATAATGTCCAGTTTTGTGTTTCTCAGACTCATAAAGCCTTTTCAAGGCTTTCAATTGACTTGGCCTTTTCTTACTTCATCTATGGAATTCTAATCTGTAACTGAAAGTGTAACTATAATTTTACGTGCTTCATGTCCTGGTCATCTTTTAATCATTGGCTCTTAATACAATGTCTAGCTTGTGGTCCCTTGCATCTATTTGTTGAATGAATACATAGCCTGCTTGGTGCTGTGATGGAGAACAGGATCACTAAGCCATGTTCTTTGTCCTCCAGGATGGCTCTCTCAAATGTTAGTATCTGTATGAATCCACCTTGGGATATTAGTAAAAATGAGTTTCTGATGCAGAAGATCTAGAAAGCGCCTGAAATTCTGATATTCTGTCTCCCAGGTAAAACCAATATTCCCAGCCCCAGGGTCACTCTTTAAGGCCACAGTAGATATGAGCTCTCACTCTAGCAAGAGATGTATGCTATGAAAAGATGTGACACTTGTCACCATAGTTCAAGAACAGTTCTGGCCAGGCAGGGTGGCTCACGCCTGCAATCCCAGCACTTTGGGAGGCCGAGATGGGTGGATCACGAGGTCAGGAGATTGAGACCATCCTGGCCAACATAGTGAAACCCCATCTCTACTAAAATACAAAAAAAAAAAAAAAAAAAAAATGAGCCAGGCATGGTGGCATGTGCCTGTAGTCCCAGCTACTCCGGAGGCTGAGGCAGGGGAATCGCTTGAACCCAGGAGGCAGAGGTTGCAGTGAGCCAAGATAGTGCCACTGCACTCCAGCCTGGCAACACAGTGAGATTCCATCTGAAAAAAGAAAAAAAATTACAGTTCTATGGGAAGACCAGGGCAGACATGATTTATTCTGCCTGGGCAGGTAGGGAGACAGTGGAGGAGTATCTTGTAAATGTCATGGGAGGGGTGCTTTGAGATGAGCTTCAAAGAGTGGCATTTTGCCAGGCAGAGGAAGGAAGGACATACAGGTTAGTCAACAGCATGAACTAAGTGGCAGAGCAAAGTACCGTGTACTACACGTTCAGGAAGCAGTGAGGTAGGAGCACATAGTACTTAGGGAGTCAAGAGATAAATTGTAGAAGAGACATTGAACTGAATTGTGTTATGGTTTGGATATTTGTCCCCTCCAAATATCACATTGAAATTTGAACCCCAGTGTTAGAGATGGGACATAATGGGAGGTGTTGGGGCCTTGGGGGTGGATCCCTCATTAATGACTTGGTGTGGTCCCTGTGGTAATGACGGAATACTTACTTCCTTAGTTCGTGAGAGAGCTGAGTGTTTATAAGAGCATGGCATCCCTTTCCTCTCTCTCTTGCTCCCTGTCTCACCATGCTACACACCGGCTCCTCTTCCTCCTCTACCATGATTGGAAGCTTCCCAAAGTCCTCACCAGAAGCAGATGCTGGTGCCTTGCTTCTAATACAGCCACACAGAAACATTTTTCTTTATAAATTACCCAGCCTCAGGTATTCCTTGATAGCAACACAAAATGACCTAAGACAGCATTGCATTTTAAAAGTCCAAATGTTTAATGGTGGAATTCCAGAAATAATAAACTGGCAGGAAAGAAACTTTGATAAGTGGGTAGAAATCTTCTTGCTGCCCTTTCATGAAACCATGTGGCCTGCATGGACACTATCTGCTCCTGGATTTAGCCCTGCTTTCAAATTTTAATGGGATGTCAGTGAGGTTTCCAAAATGATTGATAAAGCATAATCAACCCCTTTCATTGGTTGAAGATTATGCTGTTTTTAAAAAGCACTTAGCATTTCAAGGGTTGTTTTATAGGCATCTGCACAAACCTATGAAGCAACAAACTTTATTTAGCAGTTATCGACAGACTACTACTGCTTACAGGGTTGTATTCTTCCATTCTGTTTCAGATTTTAGCCCAGCTGTTCTGGGATCTTTTATTTCAAAAACTGGAAAACCAGGGCTATTAATAGAGTCAGGCAGCTAATTTAAATCTGATAATGTGCTGACACTTGGCTGCATACTTCAGCACAGATGCCCATGTGTGCAATGTGTATTTATTTCTGTACAAATGTGTACATGCATATGTATAAATAACAGCAAATACTATGAAGTCAACACTTATTATTTAACAGGGCCACCTGGGAGTTATCCTGTGCCTCATAAATAGAACACTATTTGACATGTAAAAATCTTCTACAAGGTGATTGAAGCCAGCAGGTTTAAGGGTCAGAGTTATTATAAGTGGGAGCATTACAGGCACACACAGTACTTCTTCTGGATGGAAGAGAGACCCATAGAAGACCAGAACATTTTAGCTAAACTTTACTTTCCTCATATGCCTTATACTGTAACCAAATTACTTACTATTGTCCATATATATTATATAGTTTTCTTCATCTTGCTTATGTTATTTTCTCTGTGAATTAGATAAGAGTCTGGTCTTTAAAATTAGCTTTGGGTTCAAGTTTCAGCTTTGCCAAATTCTAGCTATGCGATTTGGAGCAAATTACTTACTAAACCAAGCCTGGCCTCTCATCTGTACAATGGAGACATTCATTTTATTTACATCGAAGGGCTTTTATAAGGATCAAATGACATAATGCAAGTAAACACTCAGCACAATGTACAAATCTGATTCATGGTGACAGAAATCAGAGTGTTTTTCTGGAGTGAAAGGTCATGGGGTTTCACTTGGTTAGGGACATAAGGAAACTAAAGCAATAAATATCTTGTATCTTAATGGGGGTGGTGGTTACATAGGTATATTTTCCCCATCTAATATATAGGTGTGATGATGATGATGGTGGTTATTATTATTATTCTCCCATCTCCATATCTGAATGCTATTTATTTTTCAATGTTTAGCTCAGGAACCATTTTTTTTTTTCCTGTAGCTTTCACAGTCTCTGTAATTGGAAGAGATCTCTTACTTTGAACTTATTCTTTGCATTTCTAAGATACAGTCTTCCTGGTGTTAAGATTTAGCTCTTTGTATGTGTCTCTTACCTCCACTAGCTTGCCAGTCCTTGATAAGGTGTCTCTGGGTGGTCTTGGAATCCTGCACAGTATCTAGTAGAGATCTGTTTACTCTTTATCCTCCCATTAAATCACTGTGGAAAGGGTGAATTCAGTGTAACCCTACGTAGAACTGCCTTGAACTTCATTCTAGTACCTCAATACATCCAAAGTCTTCTCCAGGGTTTCCACAAGCACAGTTTCCTCCTGGCTTTGGCTATAATTTCCATGTATGTTGACTCTGTTACTTTCATCCAGTCATAAAATTCTATGCTACTTTTTATAATTTGCACAGGCACATATATTCACCTTAGACATGTATGTGCAAAATAAACTTTACTGAAGAGGTGGGGAGTAGGGTTGCAAAGATGTGGGACTCATGCCACAGCAGTGCCAAGAGCAATGAGCAAAGCCAGCCTGTTCTCACACATCTCCCAGCCTCTCTGCCACCAGAGGCTTTATCTAGCTCTTCAGCCTTGTGCTGCACCCAGATTTCCACCATCACAGTGTCTCTTCTCTGTTCCTCTTTGTCTTTTCTCCTTTCTCTCAGGAAGAGAAACAAATTCCTTTCTTTGTTGCAGGTCGAGGAGTTCAGCCATTATCTTGACTTTGTCGAAGTCCTAGGCACTCCCATGCCCTCAGAGTCTCATTTTGAATCCAGGCACTTAGGGATGCTATTTTTCCACATCAAACAGCTTCCTCCCAGCAAAAGAATTCTGGTGACAGTAGTGAAGATAATTTTCACTCTTGCTTACAGAATGACCAAGCAAAAGCAAAGAGGAGAAGAATGAAGTAAAGACAACCAAAGGAAAAGACTGATGGCTCCTTAAGAATGATCTTGGTAAAGGAATGGTGGCTGAGGTGTCCATCTCCTAAACCACCCACCTTACAGACTCCCTAGAGCAACACCATACAGAAAGTTGCACCTTCAGGGGAAGACACAAGAATCCTGGAGTGGAAAAAAATTGGGTAATGATGACAGCCTTCGAGGTCTTGAGAGTAAAACAGAAGCAAAAAAAGTGTTATTTTTATCTTTTAAAGATTGTTCCCTCTTAAGACTTTTGCAAATGATTAAGATTTCAATTTTGTTCCAGGAAAAAAATAGGATTTTTGTTTGACAAAAAAAAAATTTTGTTTAGAACAGGTGGGAAGGAAGAGATAGTTTAGCCACATCCAAGAGACCTGTAAATTGGGTACAGTGATGTGAATGGTGTACCAGTCATAAGAGAATGTTAACTGGAGAAGTCTCTGCTGTCTTCCTGAAACTGAGGAGGGTGTAACCATCCTTGTGGAAGCGTCCACTTTTATTGAAGATTGGCTAAATAAATCTGTGCCTACTGCAACTCAAGCCATTTCAAATTGGTCTGTACTCATTTAATTTATTAAATCTTTAATACATAATATTGAACACATATTATGTTATTGACACTGAGTACAATAGAGAATGCAGTCAGGAAATGAGGCAACCTTAAAGACCAGAGGCTGTCACCTTGACAGCATATTAGAATCACCTGGAGAAATTTTATGACCTTGATTGCTAAATCACACTTAAGGTCAATTAGTCAGAAGCTAGGGGTGGTACCTAGCCACAAGCAGCTTATTGTTTTGTTTTGTTTTGTTTTGTTGTTGTTGTTGTTGTTTTTAATTGCAACTCAGTATTGGGAAAAAAAAACATGGAGATAAGAGATGACTACATAGCCATTCACTGTCATGATGGAAGATTGTCTAACAAGCCTACCCAAAGACTATCTAATTCTTTAGGGGAATGTACCTTCATTTATTTTACTATTTAGTAGGATATTTACTTAGGATATTACACAACTCTGTAAAAGCAGATGTTGCCTTGCAGAACAAACAGAGGCCCAAGCTTATTCAAATAGAATAGAGCTTGTGTTTCTGTAATTCTAACAAGTTCTCGGATGATTCTGACACGTGCTGAAGTTTGACAACTATTGGAAAAGTCTGGTAGCAATGCAATAGATTCTGGTACAATAATAATGCAAATACTTTTTTCACTAGTAGAGCTGCAAATAATTTCTGTCTAATTCCAAGATTACAGGATTTTTTGCTCCATAGAACATTAACCAGTTTTGTATCTCACCTAGCAATCTTACTTCAGCATTCTTTCAGGACCTATGTCTACTTGGTCTTTCTAGTTCTCTTTGAACCAATTGAAAGTTATCCTGCTGGCTCCCTCCTTAAATGAATTAAATAACTTTTTGGCAAGTAGTCATTGTACATTTGTATGAGATTCAAGCTTTCAACATTTGAAAATTATACTTTGACACCAGGTGATACCAATGTGCATCCAAGATTGAGATTCACTGCTCTAGAGAGCAGCCAAAATCCTGGAAGGCATCCGAAGAGAAACCACTGTTTTCTCTATCCCAAGCAGAATCATATAATTATTCTTGAAAACTTTTACGAGTCCTACCTGATAACAATAAAAATTAATATTTACTGAGTGCTTACTAGTGCCAAGCACGCTATTCTAAGAGCTTTACACCCATGATTAAATCTATTAATCATTACACAACCCTATAAGAGAGGTTCTCTCATCTGCATACCAATTTCATAGATGAGAGAACTGAGGCACAAAAGTTTAAGCCACTTGTCTATATTGACACTGTTGCTAAGTGACAGAGCTTGAGTTCACACCTAGGAAGTACTGCCTGTGCCCTTCAGGGCTAAGACATACCGTACTTCAGGGATTAAGGAGATCTACCTTTAGAGTTATTTATCCAGATTCATAGACACCTACAACTGGATACCTGAATTACTAAAACAATCAAAGCCAGCCAAAAATGCATACTCTTCTTTGTCTTTTTTTAACTTAGATTTTTAAATTTTTCATTTTTATGGATACATAGTAGATGTATATATTTATGGAGTACATGACATATTTTGATACAGGTATACAATGTGTAATGATCATATCAGGGTAAATGGCATATCCATCACCTCAACCATTTATCATTTGTTTGGGTTAAAATTTTTCAAGTTATAATCTTTCTGTTATGTTAAAATATACAATAAATTATTGTTGACTGTAGTCACCCTGTTGTGCTATCAAATACTAGGTCTTACTGATTCTATCTATGTTTCTACACCCACTAGCCATTCCTACTTTTTCCTCCTCTCCCTGCTCCCCTTCCCAGCCTCTGGTAACCATCATTCTACCCTCTATCTCCATGGGTTCAATTAACATTTGTTTTAACAAAAATTTATACTCAAAGTTGGTTTCTTTGGCAGGGCTATCACGTATCCACTTATTCTTTATCAAGCCCTCATATTAGGAATCATCTTCATTAGGGCAGGTGACTAACATCTCCACATGAGAGTATGTAAGTAAATTAGGATGTAGATTCAATAGAAACCCTGATTTGGTATCCAAGAAGAGACATTCAACACGGTTAGAAATTTGAAACTCTTGTCATGTAGTTCTCTGGATTCCCAAAGTGCAAAAATAAAAACAGATAAATAAAAGGGAGAAATATTTTAAATTTCTTCCTAATTTAAACTCATACCCAAATCGACATTTGGGCAGGTCCATCAAAAAGCACTTGAGGAGAAATCATCTGTGCACTAAGTGCTTTTTATACCATGAGCAAAAGTCTGAATTGTAAGTAATATTGGCAAGAACAAGCTATAAGTTAAGATGCAAATCCAAATCGAGTGTGTGGTGTTCTGGATTCAAGCCTGGTAATTGAATTTCCAGTTTATTATCCTTAATGTTTTTTAATGTGAGTTTGCAATTCAAGGCAAAATGGAAAGCTGCTCCTCCAAAGCTTTCCCCTGAAGCACTTCCAGGAACAATTTCTTTTCAGAGTCAAGAAATGGTTTTGGGTCAGGAGTGCACTTTAACTTTTTCAAACTCTAGAAAACTCTATTCTGGGGAGACACTAAACCATGGGTCCACTGAAGGATGCTCATCTGGAGAGTAGGGATTCTGGAGTCCGAACCTGGCACTGGAGCTTATTATAAAAATGGAAAAGCTGGGCTGAGCGCGGTGCATCACGCCTGTAATCCCAGCACTTTGGGAGGCCAAGGCGGGCGGATCACGAGGTCAGGAGATAGAGACCACCTTGGCTAACACGGTGAAACCCCGTCTCTACTAAAAATACAAAAATTAGCCGGGCGTGGTGGCAGGCTCCCGTAGTCCCAGCTACTCGGGAGGCTGAGGCAGGAGAATGGCCTGAACCCAGGAGGCGGAGCTTGCAGTGAGCCAAGATCGCGCCACTGCACTCCAGCCTGGGCGACAGAGTGAGACTACGCCTCAAAAAAAAAAAAAAAAAAAATTGAAAAGCTAAATGCTGTGAGCTGCTTAAGAAGCCCTGTCTCAGCTGAGAGTTCCACACAACATGGGCTGACACTCGGCACCATAGAAAGTAGATGGGGAATGTTTCACATGAAATCTGCTGCTTCAGTATGTGTACTTGGTTATTCCTCAACCACCTGAGCCTTTTGGCTATAACAGCTAAGCCATACTTGGAGCACACTCTCACATTTTTTTTTCCCTAAAACTAGCCCCGAACAAGGCTGAGGGACTCAATCCCCTTGGAATAGTCTTCTTAATGAAGAAAGAGCTTTAAAGGTGTTAGCTAGCTTACTGTAATAATAATGATGATAATAATAACAAAAACAATAACTATAAACATAACTTAATGAGGGTCTGCCATTTTGCAAGCTGTATGCAGCTTTATGCATTATTTATTACGCATTATTGTTATTCATTATTTATTACATAATTTATCTCTCATAATAGGCTTAAAAGGTAGGTTATTGCCCTCAATTTTATATAGGGAAACTGAAGTTTGGAGAATTCAAGTAATTTTCCCCAGGTGATAGAACTAGAATGGTGGCGTGGCCAGGATGCAAACCCAAATTTGTGTGCTCTGAAGCTTGAACCCTTTATTACTAGGCTAAGGGCACAAGCTCTTCCAGTATCTTCTATTGGACCATATACTTCTGTCTTTCTTTAAACATTATTTAAATATTTGTGTGTAGGGCTGTGTGTGTGTGTTGAATGTGTGTGTAGAGAAGAATATAAAGAAAAAAGGAAAACGTACCATTAGCCCATTGCCCATGCATGTACATGGCATGAAAATCCAAGAGTAGATTAGTATAAGTTGAAAATTAAAAACTTTCCCCAAGCTCTGTCACCAGAGGTAACCACCTGTATATTTCTTATATATCCTACCAAGAAAAAGTATTCTGTTTCTCATATATACATCTATATATATGATTTTTAACAATCATTTAATATTTCATTAATTTATTTAACTAGTTCTCACATATGTTCATTTAAATTACATCTTTTTGGCATTTAAAATCTCAAGTACAATAAACACTCTTATATATATAGTTTGGTGAAGGAACATACATTATTTTTAAACTTCTGTGGATATTCCCTCTAAAGGCATTGTGTTAATTCACTCTCCCACTTTCAGACCGTGAGTAGTCCTCTTTATTGTATCCATTTACTGTCATCCCCATTCCACTTTATTCTCCCACCAAGTTTATAAAGTAAGTAGAGTAGGGATGTTGACATGGTTTGGATTTGTGTCCTCACCCAGATCTCATGCCAAATTGTAATCCCCAATATTAGAGGAGGGGCCTGGTGGGAGGTGATTGGATCATGAGGGTGGAATTCCCCCTTGCCATTTTTGTGACAATGAGTGAGTTCTCATGAGACCTGGTTGTTTAAAAGTGAGTAGCACCTCCCCCTTCTCTCTCTTCCTCTTGCTCTGGCCATGAGAAAACATGCTTCCTTCCTCTTCACATTCTGCCATGATTGTAAGTTTCCTAAGGCCTCCCCAGGCATGCTTCCTGTACAGCGTGTGGAACCATAAGCCAATTAAACCTCTTTTCTTTATAAATTATCCAGTCTCAGGTAATTCTTTATAACAGTGTATGAACAGACTAATACGGATATAATCCTTGTTTCTAGCATAAGTCAAGGCTAGAACCGAGATGTTCTAAGTACAGAACCCTTTCCTTGAACAAATTATACTTTAAAGCTTCAAAGATAAATAAAAGGTCAATACCCTCTGTTTTTACCTCTGACAGATGAAGAGAACAAATATAACTGGGCTTTGTGGTTTAGAGCTCTGGGATAAGAACTTTAACCATGTTTAAAACCCACTAAAATACCACTTATTTAGAGTTGGGATAGATCCATGACCTTCTATTGTTCAAAGGCATTTTCCTTTGTAATAATTCCATGGAAAGAAAAATGACTTGAAAGCCGCATTTATTAAAAAGCCCAAAGGCATTTGAACATCAATTTACATTTTTCTTTTTTATGGGGAAAAAAGTAGTTAAGTGTAAATGAATGTCAAACATGTGGTTTACATTTTCTTTAAGATGCATGTGGGCTTTAAAACCTAATGAAAATACTTTAGAAAGAACACATTCCACAATATGGTAAGTGTAAGATATGTAGGAAATTTGGAGCAGGTCAACATGCAGGTTGGGTCTTGCATAAGTCCTGCAGATAAAACAGGAGGAGATCTTTGGTGCTCTCACATGAGATTTCAAAGATGGGGGTGTCAGGTCTCTTGATCCAGGTTTCACCCCAGTGTAGGCCTATGATTTGAGGGGCTGGGAGACATTCCATAGTTAAGGAAGCTTTTACAATTATTCCTCACCCATTTAATGAACACCTATTCTGTGCTGAAAATTAGAGATGTGAAGACAAGTGAAAGACAAACCTTGTTTTCAAGACCTTGAATTCCTAGTAAGGATACCAGATATGGAAAGAGACAAACAACAATGAAATGTGATTAGTGAAGTATAACATAGTGTCAGGACAGTACAAACAGGGGAATTCACGCTTGCAGGCGTCATGAGGGAAGATGTCCTGAAGAAGGAGACCTGGAGGATAAGTAGGAGTAGATGAGCAGAGTTTGTCAAGGAAATTGCAGCATAGAGACTAGCATGCACAGAGCAGAGGCATGGGAAGCTTGGCGCTGCAGGGAATGCTGGTACAGCTGTCCTCCTCATCTATGAGTTTACCCTCAGTGATCTCAGTTACCTGGGGTCAACTGTGGTCCGAAAATGCTAAACGGAAAAATCCAGAAATAAGCAATTCGTAAATTTTAAATTGTGCACCATTCTGGGTAGCATGATGAAATCTCACACCATCCCATTTTGTTCCCATTCAGAACATGAATCATTCCTTTGTTCAGCATATCCACTTTATATACTCAACCTGCCCATTATTGTATAAGGGAAAATGTAGTGCTCTAGATAGGATTCTGGACTATTGGTGGTTTCAGGCATCCACTGGGGAACCCCTCCGGGTTAGGGGGAACTTCTGTAGTTCCATTTGATTACAATGGAAGATGGACTGTGGAGGGAAGAATAGTTAGCAAGAAGGCTAAAGAGGCAAGCCAGGTTAGGTTAAAGTGTTTGAACTCCATTGGGAAGAGACATTAAATGGTTTTAAAAATAACTTTTTTGAGTTTTTTAAATTAATTAATTAATTTATTTATTTATTATTTTTGAGATGAGGTCGTGCTCTGTTGCCCAGGCTGGAGTGCAATGGCGTGATCTCGGCTCACTGCAACCTCCACCTCCCAGGTTCAAGTGATTCTCATGCCTCAGCCTCTCAAGTAGCTGGGATTACAGGCACATGTCACCACACCCAGCTAATTTTTGTATGTTTAGTAGAGACTGGATTTCACTATGTTGTCTCAAACTGCTGGTCTCAAACTCCTGGCCTCAAGTAATCCACCTGCCTAAGCCTCTCAAAGTGCTGGGAATACAGGCGTGAGCCACTACGCCCGGCCCTTTTTTGTGTTTTAGAAAGACTAATCTGGACTATGCGTGGAAAACAGAAGAGAGACAGGTAGTACTGAGGACAAGAAAATCAGTTAGCATGTTGTTGCTAAAATTCCATGAGAAATTATGGACTCAAACCAAGGGTTTAGCAGTGGAGGTAAAGAGAAGTGGATGGAACCAAAAGGGTAATGCTGTGGTGTCTAAGTGTGGCCAAAGGCAGAAGAAGAGTTATGGTGACCTCTGAATTTTTGACATGAGCTTAAAAGTTCAACCTCAGGAATGAACACTTAGATGGCAGTTGGATTAAGAGGTAATACAGTTTGTTGAAAAAGGCACTGACTTTAATTCATTTAATTTTCTTCTAAACATGAATAGAAGGCAATAGAAACGAGACATATTAATGACTATCCACATAACATTTTAAAGGAATCTGATAATCTTTTAAGATTAAGTGTTAAGGACTACCAGAAGACTCTGCAATATAAAAGAAGGAATTTCTCACAAAAATTACATTTGGCAATATCATTCCCTGGAGAAGATGTAAGGTTATAAAAACTCATATTCACTGTTGGTAATGTATGTTGGTATAACCCAGAGATTTGACTTTTCTCTGTAAGCCCTAGAGAAAGTCCAGTGTATACACACTTGTACAAGAATGTTTATTGAATCACTATAGTAAAGAAAAAACCAGATATGATTTAAATGTTTATCAAAAAATGAGTGGATAAATAAATTGTGGTGTATTCATATAATAAATATTCTTCTGATATTTAAACGAGTAAACTAGGCTTAAATTTATAAAAATTGATATTTTTAAAACAAATGTTTTTAAAACATAACTCTTAAAAACCTAATTTTAATTAAAAAATGAGTCAGGGAACGATATGTACAGATGATATTAAAATGATCCATTGTATTATTTATAGATATTTATGTTAATGGTAAATACATTAGTAGTATACACATAAAGCATGCCCAAGGTTGCCTGCTTTAAGGAGAAGAGAAAAATCAAGGATGAATATAAAAGGGCTTTAAAAATGTCTGGTTTGCTAAACTCTTTATTTAGTTTCTCAACCTTTGTACCACTGACATTTTGGACCAAATAATTTTTGTCATGGAGGAAAGCCCTGTGCATGGCAGGATACTTAGCAACATCCCCAGCCTCTACCCACTGGATGCCAAGCAGCACCTCCCCATGTCATGACCATTGAAACTATCTCTAGACACTGCCAAAATGTCCTCTGGAGGCGGAGGTGGACAGAATCACCTTAGTTAAGAACCACTGATTTTGTAGATTGGCATTTCTCATGTTTTTTTTTTTCCATATACTTGTCTCTTTTTTGAAATACTTTATAATACAAGGGCAGAGGGTTGAAGAGAAGAACATTCCTTTTGCTACTGTTTTAATCAACTATAGAATGTCTTGGTGTTCAGACATCAAGACACAAAATAGGCCCTTGTCCCCAAGAACTCCATGTTTGGTAAGGCAACGTAGGATGGAGGCAAAGAGGCCTTGGAGTGGGACAGATCTAAGGACAGATTTAAGGCAGATTTAAGAACAGATGTAAGACAAATCCAGTACTGATCTAAGGATAGATCCTGACTCTGCCATGCATTAACTATGAGAGCCTCAGTCTTCTCATGCCTAAAATAAAGATTTTTCTTCAAGTAAGGTATGTAGGATTTTACCTTTTGGAAGTCTTTCTGAAACACAGTAAACATGCAACAAGGAGCAGTTATTATACCATTTGTTTTCATTATACGCACACACTTAATAAATCATATAAGATAGTATTGACAATATCCTCTCTATTCCCCCACTCCCTGGGTCTGCCTTTTCATTGGTGACTCCAAGGAACAGGAGAACAGTTTGTCTCTGTCTACAATCTCTGTTCAGCTCATAAGCACTTGCATTTTGCATTCTCAGAAATATCTCACAGAGATGCAGAGGGGGAGAGAGGGAGAGGGCCAAGCAACATGAAACAGCTCACAGGGTCATGAAGAAGATGGTATCCGAGACATTTTCAAACACTCACTGAAATCTTCATAGTCCTTATGAAGCCAAACTCTCTGTCTTCTGTTTTCCATTTTAAGTTCTACCTAGATTTTCTTTGGCCTATTTGTAGGCCCCATAGGGTGATATTTCACCACACTATTCCTGTGGGTTCCATAGTGAAGCCCAGTGAGCCCAGTTTGCTGGAGTGAAAACGTAGCAGCATGGAGCCATGTCCTCATATTATGGAACATGTTTTGGCCTCTTGGACAATCTTGTTTAGCATTTGAGAAGCCTTCCTTGGTGATAGTCCTATACCAACTGATTTTCTTCAAAATTTATGCTAACTGTATTGTATTTTTGTTATAGAATCTTCGCAAGAACCAGAAATTTCATTTCCATTATATCCTGTTTGCTATCCTTAACAAGCCAGTTTTGGTTCAGATTGCTAAATTCAGTAATGAAAATACTGATTATGGTCAGCTATGTGCCACGTCATTACACATGCCAAATTTCTGCAAAGGGCTTCAAGAGAGTTGAGGAAAAAGGGAGGTATTAACCCTGAACCAACCAAAACACCTAGAACAGAAGGAAGCCTCTGAAATGAACCAAAATGAATGAAAGAACTACAATGAATGACTATGTCTTGGTTAAGCAGAAACAAAATATGTTTGTAAAAGAACAAGCATGAATTAAGACAAAGTAATGGAAAAAAGGGCAATAGAGTGAAGACCTGTGATTCTGGTTTGATGTAAAATATCAGATTCAGAGCACCACATAATTACTTAATGCTTATTCACTCAACTCATACAACAATTAATTGCACCTAAAATGTATCCAGCACCTGGCTAACTATCATGATGTATATACAACCTGCACCTCTCCATACACCAAAAAACAAATCACTAATTATGGACGTGCCATGATCAGTTACTGGTGATAGGGAGAATGTTTACATTCTAGAAATGGAGTAAAATCTATCTCTATAATGTCACATAGTGTCAGTAGTACTGTATATTGATATATCATTGAAAATATTATCTCATGTTCAGCTCTCTCCTCTCACATATGAAGTTACACATCATCCTTGTTTTCTATCACTTTGGAAAGAATGCAACCCAAGATGTACCTTCACCAATCTCCCTTTCCACCATAATTCATGGTTCCCAAGGTCTGTCTCTGTCCTAATGGATGAATTCTATTCACAGAAATTAATTGTTTCCAGAGTTCTTTTCATCTCTTGAAATATAGAGTATCACAATGGACCGAGGGAGACGGCTATAAGAACAATCTGCGTTGCTGCTAAATAATCACATTCACTAGGCTTTGTCTGGGCTCCACATGCCTTTAATCTGCTTTTTAGAACATCAAAATTCTTTTAATATACTTCTAAAACTGAATAAGGCAATAGAAGAGGAACACATTAATGACTATTCACATAAACTGCTACAATTTTAACCTGATTTATTTTTTAGTGTACTGTAAATCAAAATTAATTACAAATATTGGTGCTGACCACATGTGCATAGTTTTTAATCTTTACTGCATTAACACAGTTGAGGCACAAAGAAAGATCTCTAAGTGCTATCTGAATATATTAACAGACTGTTTAGAGGTAAACTATTGTAATTCATATGATTTTGTTCACACATAACTCTCTGATGGCTCTCTTGTGATAAGTAATAATCCAATATCAACAGAGACTGAAATGGCTTAATAAGTACTTCCCAGAAATAAAAATTACTATCTACCCAGTGATGTCATTTTAAAGAAACAAAACTTTCCAACTTACTGTATTCTAGCAAATGGTTTTTTAAGGTTAAATTTACTCAAGTATACAAAATCAGTGTTCTACATGTATTGGGTTCATGATGGCTTGAATTCTGGAACCTGGAAACCTCAGTAACTGCTCTGTCAGGTAATAATTGAGGCACTCCAAACCATGGTACTTGGCTGCTGGAGAACATTTTGAAACTGAGATGAAGCCCTTCATTTTGAAGATGAGAAAATAGGAGACTTCCAGAGAAGTTGTGTCTTGTTCAGGTCCCACTCATAGAAAAGTTTGTAAATTCTAGTTCAGGAATTGATCCTGAATTGATGCTGAGGCTGTCCATCTGATGCTGTCTATGGTGCTACTGTGAGACCAGAAAGGCATGGGGTAGCAATTAACAGGCAAAGAACAGGCTGCTTTTTCTAGCTTGTGCTTGGAACTTCATTGGTATTAATTATTCTTTGGGGTTCTTATAGTGATTTATATTTTTATATATTTTTTTTCTAAAGTTTACTGTTCATGGAGAATAGGCCTTGTAGAAATAAGAGCTTAAACCATCAGTTGGCATTTTGGTAGAAATCCTGCCAAAGTACAAAGAGAATACTCATGAAACCAGTGAACAGAGAAGTAGGATGTTTAAACCCATGAGGAAGGAAAATGGTTTCAGCCAAACATAAGGAAGAACAGTCCTCCAATTAGAGCAAAGTCAAATGAATGGAGGCAGTAGACTCTCCATCCCTGGGTCTATTTAGGTAGCTAATGGCTCTCACTTTTCGAGGATGCTGTATATATCATTGGAGAATCAGCTAAGTGTTGAACTCTAAGAATTCTAAGTTTCTCTCTAACTCTGAAATTCCATGACTCTTTGAAAGCAAATTGGACAAAGTTGATGTTAGAGAGGTAAGGGGGCATTGAGAAGAAAAGTAGAACAACCCCAAAGACAAATTCTACCACTATGTATTTTTTGTGTAAAGTAAAATTGCTTTTGGAATAACTGAATAGAAAGAGAGGAGACCAGAGTCCTTTATCATGTCATATCAAGTGGCATCTGGAAATGAAGCCCTGTGATAGGTCCAGATTCCTATGATATCAAAGACACTACTAGGCTTGGAAGATCTAACAGAGGCATCATAGATTGGAAGCCTGCATTCAATTGCTATCATCTCTGTAAGGAGGAGTTTATTGCACTAACACTTGGTAGAATGTAGTAAGAACACTTGTAAGAAGAGATTGAAAACTAATGACTATTGCTATTTCTCAAACCCTTGCTCCAAAGGGTATGATTTTAGTGTTTCAGAAAGCTGCAGATATTGTTAGTGCTCAGTGCAGCACACACATATTAATGAATTAAGGAATTTATTTGTTTATTTTAAACAGCCAAGGGTTAAACTTTCATGTGTAGAGAAGCTCAGCCACCTTATATTCTAGATGCCCCTCATGGCTATTGAATGAGTTGCTAGTATAGGGCCCAGCATGAACACACCACATGTGAGAACTTCCCAGCAAGTATACCACACGTGAGTTTTAAGCAGAGGTGGAAACCAGCAATGTGGCATCAGAAGCGTGTGCAATTTGAGGAATGTTTTGTTTTCTTTTGTTTTTTTGTTGAGATGGAGTTTCACTCTGATACCCAGGCTGGAGTGCAGTGGCATGATCTTGGCTCACTGCAACCTCTACCTCCTGGGTTCAAGCAATTCTCCTGCCTCAGCCTCCTGAGTAGCTGGGATTACAGGTGTGCACCACCACACCTGACTAATTTTTGTATTTTTAGTAGAGACGGCGTTTCACCATGTTGGTCAGTCTGGTCTCAAACTCCTGACCTCATGATCTGCCTGCCTCGGCCTCCCAAAGTGCTGGGATTATAGGCGTCAGTCACCATGCCTGGCCTGGGGAATCTTTTAAAAGAAAATGAATAAAAAACTATAGATGCAAAATTACATGCAGGACCTTAGAGGGAACCCATGAGAGTAAGTCCTCCTGCAGTATGAACTTCATCAGCACCTCAGTCAAGCCAACTCTGGGAGACAGGCATACCAAGAAGCTGATCCCTCAAGGAGACCTGGCTGACTTGAGGTGAGCAGAGCCCCTGGACTTGTTGTTTCATTCATTCATGGGTCTATTTACACCATTTAGCTCCATGCGTTACTTTTGTTGAGTGGAATACTGAGAAAAAGTTTGAGAAACATTGTTCCTATTAACTTGAAGTCCATTCCACTTTCTGTTACTACAAACACATTACCTATGTTATTTTAAGTTAGAACTGAAGGGAATATCAGAACCTACTTCTGGCTGGGCACAGTGGCTCCTGCCTGTAATCCCAACCATTTGGGAGGCCAAGATGGGAGTATCACTTGAAGCCAAGAGTTTGAGACCAGCCTGGGCAGCAAAGGGAGACCCTGTCTCTACAAAACATTAAGATAAATTACCTGGGCATGGTGGCACACACCTGTAGTCCCAGCTACTTGTGGGGCTGAGGCAGGAGGATTGAGGATGCAAGTGAGCTATGTTTGTTCCACTGCACTCCAGCCTCCAGCATGGGCAACAAGACTCCAACAACAACAAAAAAAATTACTTCTTACTCTTCAATGAATTTTAAATCTCTTCCTCAATTTTTACCTGGTCTTATTATCTCTATTTGATAGGGAGTATATATTGAAAAATATTAGCTTTTGTCATTTTAAATGAACGTACTTTTCTTCTCTCTCCCTTTCTTAATCTCCTGTTCTTTATCTCCAACTCCACCAGAAAAAAATCACATGACATTTTGATTTCTCAGAATTCTTTTTATATTTTTGAAGAAATGGAGTCTCACTATGTTGCCCAGGATTGAGTACAGTGGTTATTCTTAGGCATGATTATAGTTCATTACAGCTTGGAACTCCTGGGCTCCGGCAATCCTCCTGCCTCATTCTCCCAAGTAGTTGCGGCTACAGGCATGCAACACTGTGCCTGGCTTCACAGGATCACTTTAAATGTGACTGCCATGCTTATGTCATGAGGGCTAACCATATGAGCATACTTACCTTTGCAGAAAAAGTTCCAATGCCATTTTGAGTCTGTAGTCAAGATTGTATAAGCACTTAGCATCTAAACCAGAAAGTACTTATGATGCTTCGTATACACTATTGTTCTGCATGTGTCATTTCCAAAATATTCATTTATCAGGAGAACTGCCTAATTACCAGGTGCCAAGGGGATGCTACAGAGAGATATTTCAATGACAATTCTTGTCTGCCATGAAGGCTACAATGGCTTAACAAAAAGATGTTGATTTTTCTGTGTCGAAAAGTCACATATACTTCATCTGAGCACCAAACGCGTGCACGATGGTGTTTCCTGCCTTTTTTTCTTTTTTCTAGGAAGATTTGTGAGACAGTTGAGTTTAGAACTGTAACAAACTGGCTTGGCAGGGAGAGCTTTTTCTTTATTTATTGAAATTAAATGCTAATTGATCCAAAGATGCAAACAATTCCAAGATATAAAATAGCATGTATCATGAACATTTTTCCTCCTACTGGCTTGAATCTTCCTCCAGAAGCACAGATATTGATTTATAGTAGGTGTGTTCTTTGTTGAATTCTCAAATTAATGAATTAATTCATGGGTAACTTAACAACTAAAGAGGGTATTGCACATTTTTGGTGGGGTTTTGGTTTTAAAGCTAACTTTTGAGCTACCAGAAGTTGTTACTGATCACAATATTATTCACAAGTTGTCTCATGTGTAGAAGTCTCATCCAGCCACCTGGAGAGGAACACTCGCTACTGTTGTCTCGCCCCATCAGCACCACAGGACTTTCATCTGCATTATTTCACTAACTCCTTTGAGGGCAGGTATTTTGCAAGTAAATCAATACACTCATCTAGTAAGGTTGAGTTACCTGTTTACCTGAGGACAAGAGAGCATGCAAGCTTTACTGAGAATGCCATCTTCAGTTCATTGCTAGTGTTTTCCTAGCAACTGATGCTGAGAAGAGAAGTCACATCCAAGGTCAGAGGAAAGGACAAGCCTGAGCAATTAGCAATGTCTACCATGAACACCAAACAAGGAAGTGGCAAGTAGGTGTGCCACACTTTTCTGACATTAATTGAGAATTAAACTTTTTTGACTCTATTCTTCTAACTCCCCAGTAACTTGTGGAAAGAAACTGACATTTTTCTTCAATCCACCAGAGTCAAACTTAAGCACACCTTAGGTGCTCGATGGTAGGTCATTCATAAAATTGACCTAGCAAAATAGCCTTCCCTTTAGCTAAATGGCAGAGATCACGATGCTATAATGGTAACAACAGAAGCCATAACAACAAAAAACACAATATGTTTGGCATCTGTGGACAGTGGTTGAATCTAAGACATGTCACTTCTATATCATGATATATAACCTTACCTCCCCAGTAAGACCAAAGGAATTTAATGAAATAGCATTCTTCCCCATGGATGATATTATCTCTCTCTCTGTCTCTTTCTCTCTTTCTGCCCTTAATCGAAAATCACATTTGAATGCTGTGTCTTCTCATGCATCTTCAAGATTTATTCATGAGTCACAGCTGAATGCTCTATGAGTTGTATTTATGTGAACAAACACACATAAAAAAAAAAGAAAGAATCAGTTCCATTATCTAGATAGATGTGTGTTTGTCAGCATCTGAGAGAATATCCATCCTGGATGGTATAAGTATTCAGCCACTCTTTTAAAAACATCAGTCAGGCATCGTAAGACATATAACTACAGCATAAGCAATGACCTTTAGACATGTCTCCCTCCTATTATCTGCACACGGTGAAATAGAAACAAGTTGATATTGGAAATCTCTGTAATATCAGTTTAGAAGCTATTTATTTCAAATGTATTCTGCTTGGTGCACCAACCATAATTTTATTAACAATAGCAATATATTGAGACATAATTCAAAGGAATTCTAACAGGTATTCATTCACTCCACCCACTCCCCCATCCCCAACACATGTGCACATGCACACAGACACACACACTTTTGACAAGAATCACAGGGCTCATTATTTTTCCCTACCAGCAAAAAGCCTCATGTCATTTAAAATATGTATAACTTTTTAAATTAAATTTATAAAACCTTCTAGTGTATAGTATCTTCAAGAGGCATCGCTTTCACAGCAACATATTCTGCAAGCCTTGTAATCTTTCAAAGGACTCGGCCTCAGTGATTAATTGACTCTTCCCTTCTCTAAAGGACAAATAGCACTTAGAACAAAAAAGGAGCTTTATTTTTGGCAGACAGTTTCCCCAGGATTTTTTTTTAGATGTAGGTCACATTACATTGGCACTCCAGCCAAACTTACTTCCTGCTGCCACTCCCATCAATATTGAATAACTCTCAACACTAGAAAAACTGGTGGCAGGAATGTTGTTAATGACACTTCATGAAAAAAAAAAAACCCGTAAGACAATTTGAGGTGTGAATTTTGACAATTAATCAAGCTTATGTGAATTGGCGCTTTCCTATCGTTTACCTTAAAAAAAAAAATCCATTGACCATAAAATAAAAGTGCTCTGCCTTCTTTACAACAGAAATCATGACACAATTTTCCCAGTAACTGTCTGAACATCTTACAAAGCATGTGTGTGAGTTGTCATCAATCCTTCCTAGGCTAAAAACATAATAGAGTCAAAATATGCTCAGTTTTCTATACCAGGCATAAGTCTACAAAATGATGATCTTGTTCCATCAACAATTAGCTTTCTGATGCCACTGTAACAAATTACTACAAGCCTAGTGGCTTTAAAAAACATGAATTTATTCTATTATAGTTCTGGAGATCATGTGTCTGACAGGAATAAAACCAAATTATTAACAGGGCTGGTTCTTCCTGGAGGCTCTGAGGGGAGAATCCAAGTCCTTGCCTTTTTCAGCTTCTGGTGGCCTCCTATATTCCTTAGTCTGTGATTATTTCCTCTGTTTTCACAGCATACGATTCTAATCCCTATTTCTCCCATCGCGTTGCTCGCTTTTCTTCTGAAGTCAAATCTCCCTCTGCCTCTTTTTTGTATAGATAGTTTAGTTACTTTTAGGGCCCACCTAAGTAATCCAGAATAGATATTCCCACCTCAAGATCCATAACTTAATCATGCTTGTGAAGTCCCTTTTGCCATATAAATTAACATTCATGGGTTCCAGGGATTAGGTCCTAAATATCTTAACAGACCATTATTTGCCCATCCACATCAACTAATTAAGTTGTTTGCCAAAATAAGAGGGAAATAAGATTGACTTCCTTTTTAAAATTAAGCCTTAATTCAGAAAGAGGATATCTAGAAGTCATAACTTGAAAAAAAGAATAAAAATCTAACCTGTAATATCAAGTTTAGTACTTAGTATTATATTTGAAGCAGTTTATTGGAAATGAATAAGGATTAATATTATATCATTAAGAAACTGGAAGCAAAGGCTATGTACCAGTCAGGGTTTTTGGTTGCAAGTAATAGAATCAAGCTTGAGCTAATTTAAGGAAAACAAGAAATTTGTTAATTTCTTGTTAATTAGTTAATCAATTTAATTAAGCAGTGGGAGGCTAGAGGGTTCAGCTATAACTTTGGGCAGCAATCAAGAAAGGCTGACCATAAGGAGGCATGACTTAGTTTACACAATAGGAACAGTTTGGTCTGTATGATTGTTCTGGACTTTTGATGGGGAAGACCAAGGTGCAAAGCATGGTAATAAAGCCAAGATGCCTGGGGTTTCATCCGGAAACAAGTTTTACTAATAAATTTGAACAAATTGCTTAAAATCTCACTAGTTTCCTCATATGTAAAGTAGATAACATAGGAGTACTCAATGCATAAAGCTATGAGGATTAAGAGAGGTAATATTTATAAAAGTACTTACAACAAACACGTAGTGTTGAAAATAAATTGGAGAAATCAGGAACCTTTATTATTCTTGCAAACCAACTCATGAATGATTTATCAACTGTCCCTGAGTCTGCCTTGCTGTCTTAAGATTCAAACTATGAACAAGATCATTTGAATCCATCCTTCCCTAGTCCTCAGAGGATGGAAACAAGGAAACTCTTTTATCTTTGTTTTCATAGGGAAAGCAAAGCTGTATCTCACCCACTGAGCAGTGTCCCTCTAATAGACTATTTGGGCACCGAATTGAAGATAAAGAAAAGACAAATGTCTCTATAGCCCATGTTGACAGGTACAAGGCAAAATTGACTTTAGAATAGAAGTCAGTTAAAAGTAATCCTCGCCAACAGAAAAATACAATGGCCACTTGACCATTTCCCCACTGTTTCCCTTTCCTTCATTGGCCTTTGTTCATTTCCTTAATCCTTGTTTATCTAATTTTTCCCAATAGAAGTTTAATTTTCAATTGTATTTCTTGGTATGCATTATAAAAAGTTTAAAACATCAAAAAAATACAAATCTAATTTGTGTGTTTATTTATTGTACATGTATATTGGATGTCTGTAATTTGGATAGATTTCTTAAATGGATGTATTTCACATTAGAAGATAAAGCACATGGTAGGGGGTCTGGAGAACAGGCTTTTTATATTGATACTAATCAAATAAAATTCTACATTCATCTGAAATGATTTTATTAAAATGTTTAAATTCAATCAGAAGCAAATCTAAAATAAAAATGGCATCTAATTCTGGATGGTGAAAGCACTGGTATTCATTATATTTTTCTAGTTTGTTAATCTTTTGATTTCTCAAAAATATTTATACCATGTTAAGGCATAACAAAATAGAAAGAAAAAAGGCCACTAAATGTATTTTAGAAGCTTGAACATTTAGTAACATGTTCAAACTCACAACATGGAGAGAAGGAAAAAGTCTTTCTAGTTGTAAGAAACAAAATTTAATAAAAAGTGCATTAAATTCATTGTATTTGGTCCAATGAAAACAGAAAAGTCATATGAATATGAAAAAGACCACACAGCATGGAAGAGGGAAAAGGTTTGAATAATAATTACTCCAGTCTGACATTGAAACAGCTCTTTGTTTCACTCTAAGACAAAGGCCAAAGGCTTAAAAGAGAAGTAGACTTTTCCTAACATGTTGAGGTAAAAAAATACTCCTGTTTGTGAATACAGTGAGAACTGACCTGGTCAGTCTCTGACAAAAGCAGACCAGGAACAGGAACAATACAAAAAAGAATCACAATTCATTAAAAATTCTTACACAAAGATCATAGACAGCTTAAAACTTGACGACATCTCAAAGGGGTTAGTCCTACCTGGTTAGAAATGAGAAAACTAAGGCCCAAAGAAAGTGGTGACAAGAATTACATAACCAGTGCTTGGCAGCCTAAAAGTGGAACATAGATCTTCTGATCCCCTGACAAATGAATATCCATCCCCTTAACATGTCACGCAAAGGGCTTTGGCATCCGGCTCCTACCTGCCTTCCAGTGCTGACCTCCCACAACGCATCCCATGCTCAAGTTTGGGTCCTCTGGTACTGCAGCAACTCTCATTTCTCTATACCTTTGCACAGAATTTCCCTGTGCTTTGTAAAGAAGGTCAATAGAGCTCTTTTTATCATTCAAGTCTGACCCCTTCCTTTGATCTTCCCAACTTCCAGCCCAAGCTGAATACCCTCCTTTGTGTTCTCAGAATAACCAGTACCTCCCTTTGTCATAGCCTTTATCATTTGCTTTGTCCTCTCTCCCACTAGACTGTGACCACCTAGAAAAAAGAAAATACATTTCTGTACACCTGTTAAATTAAGAGATTTGTTGCCAAAGTCCTTTGCATTGTGGGTCTAGGTACCCACCCAGGCCCTCCTAGAGAGGGAAGAGGGGAAAAGGCATAATCAGGAAAATGATTCCCCAGGAGTTCTCAGCTTTGACATTATGTCATTATTAATCCCATCCTTGAGAAGACTGAAATTCAGCAGAGAAGTGACTGAGAACCTAGATGTACAGAAAGTTGAAATAACAGCATAGAAAGAGAAGTGAAGAAGTGAGCCAGTTTTGGCTCAGAGGCAGTAAGGACTCCCCTTTGCAAACAAAAGGTGAGATATCCCTAAAAGTTCATATTCCTACTATAGACACCTGCATTCCTAGCAACAGGAGAGCCCTTCAACCTCCAAAGGCCCTGAGACTCTGAGGCCCCTAGTACAGGAAGCTGCCTGGTGTCCACACAACTACTTTGCCCCTTAGAGGAAGTTCTCAATGGGTTCCCCTCACTCCCTGGGGCCCATGCTGCTGCAGCATGACATCATTTTGAGAGAAGAACCAACACCAGACTACATCCTGCCCTGGGGCCCAATAATCCCTGTATCACCAAATCACTGGGGCCTCATCAACATCTCCCCAGGTGACACCAGCTGAACCCAGGGAAGCAGCTACATCCCTGACACTTGAGCCCACACAGCACCCTCCACCCAGGGAACAGGCAGTTCTGCACATTAAAGAGGCTGCTCCCAGGATAAATGGAGCCAAAGTGGGCACTCCCTGAAGCCTGAAAGAAGTCTGCCAGGGATGTTGCCACTGACAGTGACCCTCTCCTCTCCAATTGTGGGACCACCATGCACTCAGGTGTGCTGCCCAAGACCCAAACCCTAGCTTGCTTCAGCCACTATGGCTACCACAGTCTGAGTGTGCCTTCTGGAGGCTCTTGAAGGGCTGTTGCCACCACCACTGAGTCCTGTGCATGCCACCAAAGGGTCTGAGAAGCAGCCCACCCAGGGAAGACTACCACCACAGCTGGTGCCCTCATGTACCACCTAGGGGTTAGAGGACCAGCCCATCTGGGGTCCCAGTCCTCCGCAGAACCTCACCATAGCCTCCACAAATGACCACAGCCTAAGCTACTGAAGAATTCATAGACATCACCAACACTGATTACAGCCAAAGAAATTATATGGAGACTGCACTACAATGCTCACCCAGAACTAAAGCCAAAGTACCCTACCCAAGAGATACTATGATATATCTATAGTAAAATGTCTTTCCCAACAAAAGCTACTCCATAAAATTGGAAGAAATAACCTTTACACCAAAGATGTAGATATTAATGCAAGACCAAAAGAAATATGGAAAAGCAATGAAACATAATAACTCTCCAGTAAAAGACTTCAAAGAAGAGAAAAATCTATTAAATGCCTGAAAACAAATTCAAAATGATGATCTTAAAGAAACTCAGTGAGATACAAGAGAACACAGTAAACAATACAAAGAAATAAGAAAACAATTCATAATCTGAACGAGAAATTCAACAAAGAGATAGATATAAAAAAGAATAAAATAGAAATACTGACAATAAAGAATTCAGTCAATAAAATAAATAATAAAATCAAGAGCTTAAACAATAGACTAGAGCAAGCAGAAGAAAGAATTTCTAAGCTTAAAGATGATCTTTTGAAATAACCTAGTCAGATAAAAAAGAGGAAAGAAAAAGAAAGAATGAAAAAGAATGAAGAAAGCCTACATAACATATGGGCCACCATCAAGAAAACATATGTTGAAATGTTGAGAATTTCAGAAGGGGAAAATATTGGAAAAGACCTAGAAAAATTATTTAATAAAATGATAGCTAAAAACTTCCCATGTCTTGGAAGAGAAGTAAACATTTAGATACAGGAAGCTCAACTATTCTAAATACATTTCCCTGAAAAAGGTTCTCTCTGAGGCACATTGTAGTCAAACTGTCAAAAGTCAAAAAAAAAAAAAAAAAAGAATTCTAAAAACAGCAAGAGAAAAGCATCAGGTCATATATAAGAAAATTCCCATCAGACTAATAGCAGATATCTCAGCAGAAACTTGAGATGCCAGGAGAGAGTGAAATGATATATTCAAAGTGCTGAAGAAAAAAAAAAAGGCAGCCAAGAGTACATACCTAGTAAAACTATCCTTCAAAAGTGAAGGAGAAAGAAAATATTTCCCAGACAAGCAAAAACTGAAGGATTTGTCATCACTAGACCAGTCGTACAAGAGCTGCTTAACACAGTCCTAGATCTGGAAGTAAAAAGATAATATTTAATGTCATAAAAACATATGAACATGTAAAACTCACTGGCAGAGTAGAAACACAAATAACAAAGAGAGAGGAATGAAATATAATCACTATAGAGATCCAAATCAAGAAGATAAACAGTAAGAGAGGAAGAAAAGAACAAAGGACATATGAAACAATCAGAAATCAACAAGATAATAAGAGTACATCTTCACCTATCAAAAACAACCTTGAATGTAAACAGTTTAAATTCTCCAATTGAAAAATACAGATTGGTTTAGTCAATTTTACAAAAAAAATACCCAAATATAAGCTGCCTAGAAAAAAACTCACTTCACCTGTAAAGATATATATAGACTGAAAAGTGAAGAGATAGAAAAAGGTATTTCATGCAAAGGAAAAAAAAGTGTATAGGAATAGCTATACTTTTATCTGACAAAATAGACTTTAAGACAAAAACATAAAAAGGGGCAAAGAAGGCCATTATATAATGATAAAGAATTCAGTTCAGCAAGAAAACATAACAATTATACATATATGTGCACTCAACAGTGGAGCACCTGGATATATAAAACGAATATTGTTAGAGCTAAAGAGAAAAATTAATTCCAAGACAATAATAGTAGGAGACTTTAACATATCACTTTCAGCACTGAAAATATCATCCAAACAGAAATAACAAAGAAATATCAGATTTAAACTGCACTATAGACCAAATGAACATAACATTTATAGAACATTTCATCCAAAGCTATAGAATACACATTATTCCCCTCAACATGTGGAATATTCTCCAGGATAGACCATATGTTAAGCCAGAAAACAAACCTCAAAAAATATTAAAAGTATTAAAAAATTAAAATTATGTCAAGTTTCCTCTCAGACCACTATAGAAAAAAACTAGAAATCAATGATGAGAGAAACTCTGGAAGCTGTACAAATTAAAGCTGTAGAAATTAAATAGCATACTTCTGAACACTTCAGTCAATGAAGAAATTAAGGCAAAGTTTAAAAAATTACTTGAAATAAATGAAAATGGAAACACAATACACCAAAACCCATGGGATACAAAAAAGCAGTAATAAAAGAGAAGTTAATAGCAATAAATGCCTACGTCAGAAAAATAGTAAGATTTCAAATAAAAAACCTAACAATGCACCTTGAGAAACTAGAAAATCAAGAACAAACCAAACCCCAAATTAGCAGAAGAAAAAAAAATAGAGATCAGAGCAGAACTAAACAAAACTATAAAATATAAAAGAGCAAGAAAACAAAAAACTGTTTTTTTGAAAAGATAAACATAATTAACAAATCATTAGCTAGACTAAGAAAATAAAAAGATGGCTCAAATAAATAAAATCAGAAACCGGAAAGAAGACATTGAGCCTGATGCCAAAGAACTACAAAGGATCTTAGATATTGTTATGAACAACTATACACAAACAAATTAGAAATTCTAAAGGAAATTGATGATTTTCTTGACACATACAACCTAGCAATACTGAGCCAGTAAGAAATAGAAAACCTTAACATACCAATAATGAATAACCAGATTTAATTCGTAATAAAAAGTCTCCCAACAAAGAAAAAACCAGAACTGGATAGCTTCACTGCAAAATGGGATGATATATTCAATGTGCTATATAGAATTTAGCAATTCTTCTCAACTATTTCTAAAAACTGAAGAGGAAGAAATTTTTCCTAACTAATTCTATGAGGGCAGGAACCACATTTGCCCTTACCTGTGCCTTTCAAGCCTTTTATACAAAAGTATGTAATAAATGCTTGTAGATGATAATCCTGTTACTAAAACAACATTTCATAGCAAGACTGCTATTGTTAGTAACAGGTTAAAAGATGATAAGGAATCAAAAGTCTGTGTGTATATGTTGTGTGTGTGTGTGTGTGTGTGTGTATGTGTAATCAAAGAAAGGTGACTCCTTGCTGGAAATCTAATGTGGCACCAGGCTAGCTAGCATTATAGATGGACCTCAAAGAGATACTGGTCAAGAAGGTTGGTAGAATAGAGGAATGGAACGAAGCCAGAAACGTTGTCTTGTGTTTTATGAATTTGTAAATCTCATATGGTAGAGACATTCTCTTGTACCCATTGCCTTTCCTGCCATCTCTATTTGGGTCATTGTTGATCATAAATCATGTAGCTTTATGTCCACGTTGCCTTGATTCTTTGACTGGTATCCATGCTGAAGAGAAGACACGGGCTGGCAAAAAATAGACTCTTGCTCTCCTGGTGCCCTGTGTAAACTGCCTTTGCATCAGGGCCACTGAGGCTGCCAGCTGCCTGTCTTTTTCAGTGCTCACTAGTGTTGACTTTTCTAGACAGGGAGAAGGGAAAAGACAGGCGCAGATGACATAAAATTGTTCTATGATCAAGTTAAAAAGAATCTGGGACAGTAAAATTTCTGTATTGCAGGACCTCTCAGAGTCTTTAGTATGAAAATAACGACTCCAAGAAGGGCATATAATTTGTAGGGTGTCCCACAATTAACTGATCCCACAACAATATTTTAATTGGGCTATCTTGTAGGAGTAGCATTCTATGACACATACTTTGAAGAATGCTGTATTAGTTAAATAAAAACTTACCAATGTAAAACAAGCTTATTGGGTTAAGTTAACAGAATATGGAAGGACAGGAAAGAGGCTCTCATCTACCATTAAAGTTTATTTTTTTTTTAAACACACTTGTATTGCATGATATACCAGCTGGAAAATACTGTAGTAGACTACAGCTATCCCTCATGGAATTATTTTATCTGATAACATCTCTGTTGATTTCTGCTCCAGTGTTTCTCCCTTTGAGAAGATCCACATACTCTGGTCTGAGAATTTGATTGCTAGCCAATTTAGGATTCTCAGGCTCTGCTAGAAACAGCACTGACAGCTCAGTTCCTGGAACAAACTAAGCCCTCAATATGTGTTATTATCAGTGACTAAATGATTCGTGGATTGTGCAATAGCTTTCCACATGCATATCCTGATCAGACTTTTTAGGTAACAATCTTGTTTATTGAGTTTAACTAGTCTCTCACTCTTCTCCATTTTTAAAAGAAAAATCACTGGTGTTTTCTTACACAAGTAGTGCGTTAAGGAATTCTATTGAGAAGAAAACAAAAAGACTCAGAAAACTCAACTTTGATCCTTGATTTTGCCCCTGGAAACTAAACTGCAACTGGACAGCTAAATTGAATGCTCAGATCATCAGCCCAAATTCCCCAGAGATCACTGGCACCTTTACGTGGCTACAGTGCTGCCCAATGGAGGTGTAGTATTAAGCAGTCTGTGGTGGCAGGTGCTTGGAAACCACACAGTTCCCCATAAACATCAGCAACGTGAGGCAGAAAAAAAAAATTGACTGTTGTGAAATAAATCACAAAGTGCTTATTAAGTAATGTAGCCTGAAAAAATGTAAATCTTACATAGTCTTTGAGCTTGGAATTTTATGTGAAATTGTGCCATCCATTACTTGCTTGTAGTGTGTGTTTTCTGTGGACAATTGTGTTCACACCTACTGAGGTTTAGTCACCTTTATAGTGTTATTTGAATTTATTTAAAACTATTTTTACTATGGAAATTTCTAGATAAAGCTTAGAGTGATTTTCTTATCTGATTAAGAAAGAATATACAAATATGATAGAGTGTTTGGCTGCAAATCTTGCATAATGGCAAAAACAAATACCGCTCTGAAGGAACAGAGATAAAGAAAAATGGAAAACAAACTTCAAAATGTGTCACAAGGAAAAAATTCCTACCAAGAAATATGCTGTTTTCTAAACTTCATATTTATAACTTGGGAAACACATTTTATTTCAAGCAGAAGCAATATAACAAATGCATTTTACAAGGAAACACATAAACTTATACACACCAACTTTTAAACTTTATGGGAGCAGTTCCAGAAGCCTAGTGTAAAGATGATATCTGGCAAAGTAAAGGCTTGGGGAGGTATTAATTGGCCCCTATGGGTCCTTCTTCTGGGGAAAAGAGAAACTGGGAACTAAGACAAGAGTCTTCCCCAGGCTCATTACATGGTTTCCGATTCTGAGTATTAGTGGCCAGTCTCATTCTTACATCTTTATAAAAGGTTTAGTAACTTTTTCCTATCATCAAGCAATGGCATCGATGCCTATCCACATATACCTGCAACAGTCTAGCATTCAAAACCCTTCAGAATTTAGTCTCACCCTGACTAACCAATCTCAGCTTCTTATCATTCCTTCTTTCCACAATTTCAAACCTCCATTCCAAAGAATCTACTCATTACCTCCAATCACAGGCCAACATACTTCGAACAGCTCTCTTTGTTATTATGTTTTAATGCTGGGAACAGAAAACCCAACTCAGAAAGGCCTTAGTTGTATCATATAAGTGACAATTTCCAATATGGCTTGATCCAGTGATCTCTGAAACTATTTTCTCTAAATCTCTTGACTATATCCTACTCTGTGCATTGGCACCAGTATAAAGATGGCTTCTGTCATGCAGCAGTTTCTTGGCCCCACATCTGCACATGAAACTGATCAGAGAAAGACTTTTATCCTACCATTTAAGTAAAAGCCCTAGCCCAAATTAATCACCAAGACCCGGGGGATGGAACGACTTAGCCTAGACCAAAGGATCTACTTCCAGAACTAGGGGTGGAATCAAGTTTCCCAAAGCCATGTGGGTCTGCAAACAAACGCTGGGGTCTGTTGGGAAGGCATAAGGGGAAACGTTGTGGAGGGAAAATGGCATAAGCCTGTCATAACAGCATTCTCCTCCACTTTGTACTTTCCCTCCACTCCTCTTGACAGTCAAATTTCTATTCATCCATCCTTTGAGGCTCAACTCATATACCACCTCTTCACAAAGCCTTTCCCCATGCTTCTGGCTCTTTTCCTCCATACACCCTTATCATACTTATGGTCCATGCTGTACCATCCAGAGGACTAGTTTATACACATACTTAACTGAGTTTCTGTTATTTATGGATACAATATTTTATTCCCCTACGTTTTTGAGGCACTTTGAAGACATAGGTCTTATATTTTACTTTCTGTAACCACCATAAATCCTAGTAAAATATTGAGAATAAGTAGACTCACAAAAAAATATGAGTTGACAAACAAAGCCTTCCAAACAGACATATCAGTCATCAAGGTCAACTTTGATCATGTTGCCACATTGCTCAAAATTCTACAGCTTCTCGTTGTCTGTAGGATAAACTCTATGATCCACAGCATAGGAAATTTGGCAAGACAGTATTTTTGAAAGCGTAACTCTATTTGTTTCGCTGGTTTTTCATGTTCCTCTCCCCATCATCTATCCCCACTCTCATTAAGGCAGCTAAGACACTTCCATACATTGTGCTAGGAAAGGGAAGTGACACTAGGAAGAGAACAGAGGCAAGAAAGGCAGTATTCCTTGTTTTGTTTTCCAAAGGCATAATCCTTAGAAAATTTTAGAATGTACTAAAAGGCATTTAAAAATATCTGGAAGAAACATTATGAAGGATAGCAAGGATTTTTTTTTTCCACCTTCAATAGTCAAAGATTTCCTTGGGTGAAAGACAGAGCTTAGACAGAAAGGGAAAAGATGAGAGGAGAGAGATCAGCAGGGTCTAGAGGAAGAAGGTCAACATATAGGGCCATAGAAACATGGAACATTTCAGCAGCGGACCCTGCCAGGAACATCCACTGTGGGAGTTAAGTGTGCAGCTCAGATGATCCCCAGTGTCAGCCCAGTCATCGCTGCTCAGTCCAGAACTTCTGCCTCCGAAGCTCTTCCTGTCTTGCTCACCCCAGCTTCTGGGGAGGACTTACCCTTGCCAGTCGCCAGTTGTTTCTGCCTGAGGGACTTCCCAGATCTAAGATTTCGTTGAGTCTCTTTCCCCATGTACACAACTCCATGAGGACAGCCCTCCTTATAGTGTCAAAGGTAAACAGGGTGAAATCTAGGCATCTGAGGGGTGATATTGATGGCAAAGGTAAAGCCCCCTGGCCCCATAACATTTACCTTGGAAAATAATGGGGTAAATGAGGGAGGATGGCAGTTTTTCCCAGTGCCATGGTTCAACCAAAACAAACCAACAAAATCTAATGTGTTGTCATCATATTTGCTGCTGTTGTTTGCAAGTTCCCTTATGCATTGGACCCTGTTTCATTAAACTTCCTCTCTCACTATCCCCTCCCCAATGGCAAAACTGGGCCAAACAGTTGATATAAGATTGGGTATTTTTCCTCCCAATAGCCTTTCTCTATTTAGCCCAAATTTTTCCTATGGTGGAGATATGAAAGTGTGAATAAGAAGATATTCTATACCTTCTTTTTTTTTAGGGAGACAGGGGACAGAGTCTTCCTCTGTCACCCAAGCTGAAGTGCAGTGGAATGATCATGGCTCACTGCAGCCTTGACCTCCCAAGCTCAAGCTATCCTCCCACCTCAGGCTCCCAAGTAGCTAGGACTACAGGTGTGCACCACCACACCCAGCTAATTTTTGTATTTTTTGGTAAAGACAGGGTTTCACCATGTTCCCCAGGCCGGTCTCGAACTCCTGAGCTCATGTGATCTGCCTGCCTCACTCTCCAGAGGTGCTGGGATTACAGGCATGAGCCACCACACCTCACTGTATTCCATACCTTTGCCTGCATTGGGCACCACATTTATTTATTCTATTCCATTTAACACTGTATTGGACTTGCCCCCTAATATGTACTTGCCATGATGCTAAGTATCAGGAATAAAAAGATTGGTGAGACCTGATCTTTCTCTTCAGGAAAGTCACAGGCAAGAGATACATCAACAGATGTATAAGTAATTACACTGAACTGTATTAAGTGCTGAAATGAAGCTCTTTATTTGGTGTTAAGGAACTCCAATAGAGGAAGTAAGTAACTGCAGTGGAGGTGGTCTTTCTCCATGGTAACAGGCATCATAAGAAACCCACAGAGACAAGAGATACGAAGCTCACTAGCCACATAGTGAAGCCTGTGGAGCTTCACTGAGCCATAGGCCTAGGAGACACTCTCAGAGATCACTGAGTTCAACCTTCCAGGGATCTGGAAGATCTAATTTCAGCACCCAGCATGGGACAGAGGATAAGAAATTCACCATTCTCACTTCTTCTCAATATCCTGAAAAGAAAGAGAAAGAGCTAGAGCAAATTTAGCTCCAGTGTACCTGGGAAATTAAGACAAAGATGGTTTGGCTTTGTAATGAAGTTTTATATTTAAGAAAAAGACAATAAATTATTTAACTTTGACTTCAAACTTCAATTCTACCTCTCTATCTCCTTAGTGCTGAGCTGACAGCTCTCCTTTTGAAATCCAAATTGTATTGAAGGCAGCCTGAACTAACTACAGAATGGCCAGGTACTGGACTGTTTTGACACCAAGCAAGGTGTCACATATACCATACATAGCACACCCACTTTATATTTAAGACAAACTCAACCAAACACAACTTGTTTTTTCTTTCATATTTCAAAAGGTTCCCCAGGACATATCCCAGATTGAAGATAATCATGATTCCATACATTAGTTTCCCCTCTTTCAGTTAATAAAATTCTGGGGGAAAACTACATTTCTCTTTTCCTTATTTTAAGAGCAAGTTTCCTCTAGAATGATTAAAATAATAGTATCAACTGAGCTTAACAAGTAAATCAAAGCTCTTTGGAAGGTACAGTCTTCCTACTGCTCACTGATTCAAAATTAAATATAGGAACCCTGGACAAGGGAAGTTGCAAAGATGAAGGAGAGGGGATGGGGATATGGAGATGGCCAGGGAAGTTCCATGCTTTGCTCTATTGCATCCAAGCCAACTCTGTGAAAAAGGATATAAGGAGACTGAGGTTAAGCATGAAGTCATGCCAGAACAAGTGGCCAGCAAATGGAGGTGGTAAATGTAGAACCCTAATCTCTCTGCCTCACTCCCCTGAAACAGCCTTCCTCAACTGAGCCTTGTACTACATCTGTGTATCTCGACAGAAGCCATTTATTTCCCCAGAAGTCTTATAAACAAAAGGCACTTTTTGAAGCAGAAGAAAAAGTCACAGCTGTGAGCCTCATTTTCTGATTCCTTTTAACACCATCCTGTTTTTAGCATCCTTGTATTTTGCCCTCTGGTAAGTTGGGGGCTGATAGAGAGATCTGTGAGTGAAGATGGCGATTTACAAACCATCCTACTGGGTGCCTAATAAAATGCAAATAGAGATGTGGGGAGAAGAGACGTTCTCTGTCCTCCCCTTCACAAATAAAATGTTACGGTGCCACTTGCAGGGATCAGGAGCGCCATGCTGGGGCTGCATCTGCTCTTTCTGACGGCTCCCCAAAGATATCGGCTTCTTCTTTTTTGCAAGCCAGCAAGCTGTTCTTGGAGAGTACAAAGAGAAACCTGCTGCAGGAAAAAAAAAGTTTCTCTAACAAGTGAGAAGAGATTCAAAAGCTTCTGCAAAAATCCAAAGTGAAAATCTGTGATAGCAAAACCCAAGCTCATGTTTTCAATAAAGGTCTTTTCAATTAGGAAGGGGAAGGATTTCAGATTCATTTGACACCTGGGCTGAGTGTGCAGTTGTCAGTGAAATGATTAGCCTGAAGATGGTGGAGAAGGGAAGACTGCACACCCCAGAGAAAATGGGCAGCCATTGCTCAGCTCCAGCCAATTGACGCCCTAAGGAAATGTTTTTAAAGAGATACTAGAATTCTGGATTTTATGTGAAATCCCAACTTTCAAAATAATTATGATTATTTCTTTGCTAGCCAAGCTAAATGGGGTTCCTGAGCTATCCATTTCAACTTTCAGGTTGGAAAAAGACTGTAACCACCTTAAGCATCTGAGCTTAGTTTACAAAGAAGGAAGTACTTGAAAAAAAGCGGAAGACCCCAAAGAATGATCAAGAAGATACCTGGAACTGTAGCATTGTGGAATCCTGGGCCATGAAGCCCTTGAGGATAGGAGGGAGATAATAGCAAAGCTCATTTGCTGTCATGGAATCATCATTATATCCCATCCTAACTACCACCTTATGGAGTAGGTACAGAATCATTACAGTGTTACAGATGAGGAAATTGAGGAGCAGAATGATAGCTAGTAAGTGAGGAAAGGGCCTAGGCATCCTTTCCAATGGGGTCTAATTGAAACATATCAGAGTTCCAAAAATGTCATTTCATAAACAATGAATAAATACTGAGCAGATACCAGTACTTCAGGAAGTGGAGAAAGGAAGGAAAGGAGAAAGAGAGAGACCTACTATCTTTAAAAGTTTGCATAAGCAATCTCTTGTCTATCATGTTACTAATATTAATGTTTAGATAATGTTAACCATTTTCATGAATTCTAACAGCAGGCCTTATTTTGCAATATCAAAGCTAAATTTTATTATAAATGTTTACCTCTCTTTGGTTTGCAGCCTTATTACTCAGCAGATAAAAACTCAAATTAAAATTTTAAACTTATTTGTGTTGACACAAATAACCAAATAATAGAATAGTTATTCATTCTTTTAAGCAAAACTGATTCATCTCCTTCCAGATCCCTCCAGCATGTCTTGTTTGTGTCAGACTTTGGCATTTAAATTTGTTTCTTGTCTTTAGATCACTTCCCCCAGCTTGACTATAAACGTTTGGAAAAATACCTAGAGGCCTTGGAAGAGAGGACCAGGATAAAGAAGACATGAGCCATTCCTTATGTGGTCTCGAGGTCGAGGAACTGTGGCTGCTTACCAAGGAGACTTGGTAAGGAATGCTTGAGTGCAAGGTAAAGACACACATAGATATTTTCAAATACTCAAGGATAGGTTCAACTGAAAGAGAGGTTAGAAATGACACATGACCTATTGGGTAGCACTACTACCAGTGGGCAAAGTTGCCAAGAGACAGTTTTCAATTCAACATATAAAGGACTCGAGAAAGGGCAGGCTTATAAGAAATGCTACTGGCTCCATGAAGCTGGGGCTAGATACCATTTCTAGTGCTAGAAGTTTCCAGCCAAGACTTGGAAGGTCTGTGAAATAAGAGACTCTAGCTCAGTATGTTAGACAATAAGGCAATAGGCAACTCAGAAGTTTTATTACCTATTTCAGAAAATTGTTAAATTTTTATTATAAAATGCGAGTATACATATGTATAGTTTAAAGACAGGTAATAAAAGAACCATCATGTACCAACTACCCTGCTGAAGAAATAAAATGTTGCCAGTGCCTTAGAGGCTTCTTATATGCTCCTTTTAATCATATCTCCTTTCTCTCTCCCAAAGGCAACTGATATCCTGAATTTTGGATTTATCCATTGCTCTTCTTAAAGTTTTTCCATATATGTTTTTCATCCTAAAAATATATAGTTTAATTATGTCTCACTTTGAACCTCCTATAAATGAACTTCATAAAAATAGCATGTATTCTTCTGTCTTGCTTTTTTTTTACACTAAACATGATATTTTAGATATTCACCATGCTGAAATGTATGTATACGGTTTAGTTAATTTCATTTTCATTGAACAACTGCAGCACAATTTATTCATCCTTTCTACTGATGATGAACATATGTTTCATTTCTGGATTTTTAATACTATGGATTATACTGCTCTGAACATTCTTGCACATGTGCACATGTGCAAAAGTTTTTCTAGGAGTCATACTTAGGAGAATATAAATGGCCGGTGTGATGGTTAATTTTACGTGTCAACTTGACCCAGACTGAAATATCAGCTCTTCTTGTGTCTCAAGCCTGCCAGCTTTTGGACTGAAAATTACAGCATTGACTCTTCTGGTTCATCATGTTTTGGTAAACATATGCTAAGGTCAGGGATCATGTTAGGTGCTGTGGAACACAACAGAGGCAAGGAGGTCCCAACACTGGTGGGGACCACTTTGATGTCACTCACCTTCAATTTCCCATCCTTTCTATGGCACTTTTCCTGACTGTCCTATCCTATATGAGCTTTTCATTCTCATGTTCCTAAAACAATCATGCTGTTGCCCACTGCCTTTAGCTCACAATGACATATTATCTGATGTTAGTCTCTGGACAAACATCATTTTTCAGATGCCTAACTCTCCCCTAGCAACCAGCAAAGTGTGAGAAGTATGAGGTAGAAGTTTGAATAGGAATTTTGGAAATCATTGAATTTCATATTTTCACTTTAAGGAATGGGGACAGCTCTGACTCATATTGCACTCTGAGAAGAAAAAAATCAATGTTTTGTGCAAGTAAAATAGGGCAATTCCCATTCTAGCTATAAGAGCACAGTAGGCATCAATGGGCTTTCTGCCTGTTTGCTGACCACTTTGCAAATTATTTGTAGCCACACTGATATCCTCAGTTAGTTGCCCTCTCCCTGGCCTGTGGCCTTCTGCTTGGCTGCTACATGGGTGGTTTCCAGAAAATTCCAACTAATTTAAACATCAGCTTGGGGCAAAATATAATTAGGAAGATAAGTCTGTTGCAAAACTACCACATAAAATCTACTCAAATTGAACAACAATAATACTATCATCTATTGTTTTAGGTCATCCATGACTCTGTTCACCTCAAAAACCATAAATAGACATAATTTTTTGTAAGAAATAACATTTTTATAAGAATAAGTAATTTTCCATACATATTTTAAAATATCATAACCTAAACATACCATATGTATTAGTTCATTTTCATGCTGCTAATAAAGACATACCCAAGACTGGGTAATGTATAAAGAGAAAGAGGTTTACTGGACTCACAGTTTCACATGGCTGGGGAGGCCTCACAATCATGGTGGAAGGCGAAAGGCACATCTTACATCACAGCAGGCAAGAGAGGGAATGAGAGCCAGGTGAAAGGAGTTTCCTCTTAAAAAACCATCAGATCTCATGAGACTTATTCACTACCACAAGAACAGTATGGGGGAAACCGCCCCCAAGATTCAATTATCACTCACGGGTTTTCTCCCACAACATGTGGGAATTCTGGGAGCTACAATTCAAGATGAGATTTGGGTGGGGACACAGCCAAACCATATCACCATATGACCCAATAATCTCATTCCTGGGTATTCACCTAAGTGAAATGAAAACTCAACATTCACACACAGACCTGTACACAAATGTTTATAGTGGCATTATTCACAGTAACCCCAAACTGAAAATAAATGTCCTTCAACTGATTAATGGAAACAAACTGTGGTATATCCCTACAATGGAATTGCCACGTAGCAATAAAAAGGAATAAACTCGTAATTCCTGTTTTCACATAGATAAAATTCAAATGCACTATACCAAGTGAAAGAAGCCAGACACACAAAGCTATACACTTTATGTTCTCATCTGTACGACACTCAGGAAAAGGCAAAATTGCAGGGACAGAAAACATATCAATGGGTACCCAGGGCTGGGGTTTGGAGAGGGGTTAATTATAAAGAAATAAGAGAAGGCATTTGGGGGTGATGAGACCATTTTATTTCTTAATTTTGGTGGTACGAAGCTGTAAGCGTTCTTCAAAGCTAATAGAAATGGACCTTGAAAGGGATGGCTTCTACCATATGTAAATTATACCCCAGTAAACTCAACTAAAAACAAGTTTAGCACTCCCTCGATCTCAGTTGTTCCTTCCTTCCACAGAGTCTCTGTATAACAGCCCAGAGCAAGGAGCCCTCCTTGCAGTTGTATTGATAAATGCTCTTTAGAGTCATGATGGTGCAAACTCTGCCACCTCCAATTTGCAGTTATGTCGCTAGAGGTTTTCAAGTTACTTGCAAAGGTTCATCATCAAGACTTTAGGAGAAATAATCTAGATAGAGCTTCATTTTTAATGCACTTTCATTTTAGTAACTTAAAAAAAATTGAATTCAGGGTTTTTCATTTGCATCAGGCATTGAGTTTGATAAAGTAGTTTAAATTAGCAGAAGAATTGCACACCTGTGCCAAATTTTCATATCAACCACCTCAAAGACTGAGTCAGGCAAGAATTATATCCAAAAATGATCTCTCATTTCATCATGCACATTGGTACGAAGGAAAGAAACATACCACACTAAAGAAAACAGAAAATAAAAATAAAATCAAAGAGGCTGCATTTATGGTTCTCTGCTTACATTTGATTATGCAGCAACTCCCAGAAGACAAATGTATGTCAAATTAGTTATGAATATATATCAAAACCAATCCTAATTTTCCTCTCTTTTGTCTAGCCTATGAAATGATAGGCCATTTCAGGCATTCAGCTGTGTCTTCCATCTTCCGTATATCAGAACTTTGTAGATTAAACTTCACCCAACAAACAGTCGTGAGCATCTAGGAGGGGCCAGGACCTGTGCTAGGAACAGCACAACACATAAAGGTGAAGAAAGCTGTGGGCCGTACCCTGAATGAAATTAAAATTTGGCAGAAAAAAACAGGTTTGGGCATAACTATATGTAACACAAGCAAGATTCAATTGATGTTCTAATAATATGAGGTCCCAAAGGATGGATAGACTAACAGAGGAACTGGGAAGGCATCATGAAGATGGTGGCATTTGATTTGGGTAGGGTTTCGGCAAACAAGGATGGAGAAGCAGTCTTACTCTGTGAGTGGGAAACACTGAACAGCAAGGGGTGGCAAATAACTGGAGAATGAATGAGTTAAGTGGATGGATAGAAGGTAAGACAGTATCCTGTAAAGATTGTGAAGACACGAATTCCAGAACAAGGGTGTGGAGTGAAGGATCAGAGACTAGGTTTATGAACTAAGAAGGAGCAATCATTTTTGGAGGCAAAACCAGGGAGTAATTAAAAGTCACTGCTAAAGAGCCAGGCAATCCTTGAGCTGAGTCCCATGCCTGCTGTCTCAGAACTCAGACTGTCTTGCATGCAATAGATGTCTATAAAACATATATTATTCTCCTTTCCTTGCTAATAGAACGTGATTTGGTTTGGGCAGCTGTTTGTCCAACTTTAGGATATTAATTATTAATGGTCTAAGACAACAGTTTTCGAAGTGTGATCCACGGACCCTTGGGGGTCCCTGAGATCCTTTCAGGAAGTCTGCAAGAAATAAACTATTTTCTTAAGAATGCTAATGCATTATTTATTCTTTTCACTGTGATGCAAAAACAATGATGGGCGAAACTGCTTGGGCCTTAAGAATAAATCAAGGCAGGGCCACCAAACTGCATCAATAGCCATGTTGTGATGTTCATCACTATTGCAAAAAAAAAAAAAAAAAAAAAAAAGGCTGCTTTGGTAAAAAAGCAAGAAAAAGTATCAATAAATTATTTCTATTAGATCCAGACACTTAAACACACATCTTTTAAATGTCTTATGTGTGATGAAATGAGAAGTACACATGAAGCACTTCTAGGCATGAAAAAAAAATCTATGGTTGTTTTAAGAAAAGGCAACTTGTGCAATTGTTTGAATTATGAGCTGAACGAGTCACTTTTATCACGGAACATCATTTTTACTTAAAAGAGCAACTGACAAATCATGGTAATTCCGACTTAGGTATTTGACATACAGGAAAACAACTGATAGTATTTGTTGTCAACAATAAGATATAGGCTTTCAAATGAAAACTAAAATTTTAGAGAATTTGTACCCATCATTGACAGCTTAACAACTTCTCGACATGTAAAGACTTTTGTGATGACATCTGTGGGGATATTGATGAACACGATTTTTATATCACATAATAAAATATAAAAATAGTTAGAAGACATGCATAACTCAAAAAACCAATTGCTTCCAAATTACTAACACATGATGTTACAAAATCATATGTGGATAAAAGACCCCTTCAAATGGAAAAGAGACCAGTGGAATCTAATGAAACAAAGTACTAAACCATTTATAGCTATGGTTTCAAATTCCACATTGCAGTTAACCTTTAACAAACTACCACTTGGTGAGTTTGGGTATAGTATCAAAGAAGAATATCTAAAATTACCTGAAAAAGCTATTAAGATATCCTGAGGCTGAATTTTCTTCATATACTTCAACCAAATCAAAATATCACAACAAATTAAATACAGAAGCAGATATGCGAATCCAGGTGTCTTCTATTAAGCCAGACATTAAAGAGATGTACAGAACATAAAGCAATACCACTCTTTTTGCTAATTTTTTTTGAAAAATAGTTATTTTTCAGCAAAAATATTTTAATGCTAACAGGCATTATATTATTTTAATAAATTAATGAATGTTTAAAAAATTTATGTTTTAATTTCAGTATCAATAAAGTTCACACAAAGAAACAAAGCTCTCTGGAGTTCTCAAAAATTTTTAAGGGTGAAAACAGCTCCTTAGACAAAATAGTCTAAGAACCACTCTGTTAAGCCAATCAAGGCAACCCAACTTTCCTCTTTCAGGTATTCAGTTTCCTAACTTCTCTGAAAGGTGAGGATGACGGTATGACCTAGTTCTAACTTATTAGTTGAGAAAGGAAGTTTGCTGGAAACGTCTAGAAACGGTTTTCCAACTACTGCTTCTAGTCCTTTTGGATAAGATCAAGTGTAAAAAGGGTTTTTCTTCCTGAAAATGAGAGAAGAGTATACAGAAAAGGCCCTTTGCTACATCTCCTTTTATTTCTTGCTTGGGTGCTGTTGTATGAAAACGTGATGCTGGGGAGAGCCTGTTGAAGCCATCCTTCAATGCATTGATGATCCCATGAAGGTGGCAGAAAGAAAGCATCAAAGGAGGCTGAATCCTTTAGGATATCATTGAGCTCCAGTAAAACCTGCGGCATGGTTTGACTCTATGTCCCCACCCAAATGTCATCTCCATCTGTAATCCCTATGTGTCAAGGGAAGGACCTGGCAGGAGGTGACTAGATCATGAGGTGTTCTCCCCCATGCTGTTCTCATGACAGTGAGTGAGTTCTCATGAGATCTGATGGTTTTATAAGTAGCAGTTTCCCCTGTGCTCTCTCTTTCCTGCCACCTTGTGAAGAAGGTACTTCTTTCTCCTTCACCTTCCACCATAATTGTAAGTTTCCTGAGGCCTCCCCAGCCATGTGGAACTGTGAGTCAATTAACCACTTTCCTTTAAAAATTACCCAGTCTTGAGTATTTCTTCATAGCAGTGGACTAATACAATCTGCCTCAGGATTTCCTATAAATCAATAAGTACTTTTGTCAGTTTAAGCTACCTTAGCCAGGCTTAGAAAGTATTCCTGATACTCCTCCTAGAGATATAGTGATAATTCAGTGAGATAATACAGATAAGGTACTTAAAATAGTGCCTGACTCATGGCAAACACATAATAAGTGTTAATGATTATTATAGGTTTGCTATGAAGACCAAATGAGGTAATGTATGTAAAGTGATTAGCTTGTTCTCATTTGCATGAAAAACTACCAGTGAGAAACCTTTTTCAATAACACTCGCACATGAGACTGCCTCATCACATACCCAAGCTCATATTATTTCCTTATTCTTTTCCCCATTAAAATAGTTGTATTTCTGGATGGTTTAACTGCTATTATTGTACCAAGAAGGAAGTCAATGGTTTTTGATAGCAAAACAGAACTTCTAAGGTATTCATATTAAATTTTTTTTGCACTTGCCATATTCCAATAAACAAGAAGCTTGCAAACCATGTAAATTATCTCTAATTTCAGTGAACATGCAACTACTCATAACACTATTATTTTGAGGTGTCACTTTATTTGACATGGCCTACATGCATAGATACAATGATAGCCACAAGACAGTCTAGAATACAAACACTCGGAAAATCGAAATACTTATTAAAGTGTTTTCAGACATCCAGAAATAATAGAGGGGTGGAAAAATACAAATGGCAGATACCCAGATTAATATCAGTTCAAATGAAAGAAAAAAGAGCACTAACTGATCTCAGACCCTAGAGTCAAGAATAATGTGGCAGGCCCCACAAAAGCTGTGACTATGTCCTAAAGCTATATGGATAAAGATACAATATATAGAATAACAGGTTTAGAAGTCTTAGTTTATGCTGGTCAAACTATGCCTGAAATGCTACATTCTGAGAATATCTTTTCACAGGAAAATTTTACTAACTCAACGGTATTTAGGTCCATTATACTTGCCATTTCCTAGGACATGTGTTTTTTCTTTTTTTGATAATCTGTTGATGCCTTGCCCTAGGACAGATTTTTCCATAGCCGTCACGGAAAGGACACAGTATGTCTAGCTTGGACTTAGCCTGACGTGTTTGAAACCTGGTTCTGCCATTTACTAGCAGTCTGACTGCTACCTGTCTCTAGTCAACATACAATTTGTGTTCAATTTTAGGAGGCTCATTTATAATCTCCTCATTCCCCAAGCCTATCTAAAATTTGTCCATTTACCTTCCCAGTTCAGGTGACTAACTGTCCTGGTTGCCCAGGAGTGAGGAGACTCCAGGACACAGGTATTTTCAGTGCTAAAACAGGAAAAGTCCCAGGCAAACTGGATGAATCGGTCACCATACTCCCAGATGAAAGTCAAGAAAGACTGGCCAGAGCCAGAGGCTACTATTTTAGAGATATTTTTACATCGTCTTGATTTTCTATTGGTATCCCAGTAGGAAACACTCAAAATGATAAAGAAAAGAAGTAGAAGCAGGGAGACTGGACCCCATTCTGCAGCTAGTTTGATAGAGGCAACCACAAAAGAAAGAGTGAGTAGGGATAGTTTTCTATGCGAGAAGGCAGGTGACTTCTTCCAGTCTTGGGACCAACAGTCTAGGAGGAAAAGGAGTGCATGAGACAGCTACCTGGGCCTGACCCTGACAATGGGTTCTGGGGCTCAACTACAGAAAGGCCTAATGAGACTTGCCACCAAGGAAATCCCATAGGAGCAAAAGCTTTGGAGTTAGACAGATTCGGGTTTGCAATTCAACTCTGCCATCTATAAGCAGTGTGGCCTGAGCATGTCACCCAACTGATTTGGGCCTCAGTTGCCCCATCTGTAAAGTGGAAACAAGATTAGAGGGTTTACATGAGGACTCAGTGAATTTGTATTTATGTAAGTACTTAGCATATTGCTCTGGAATTATTATGCATTCCATTTATTATTGTTATTATTTTTTACAGAAGACACTTGTAGGGACTGATAGTGCTCATCCCAGAAAAGTGGTAGGTGGGGATAAAGGATCATGATCGTTGTCTTTATTTTTTTTCTTATTGTGATTTCTCCATTTAGAAAATTTATTGCACATAATAGATTACATAGTTCCGGGTATATGCAACAATTTAATACACTCACATAATTTGTAAAGATCAAATCTGTGTACTTGGGACATCCATCACCATAAACATTTGCCTTTTCTTTATGCTAGAAGCATTTGAATTCTTCTCTTGTAGGTATTTTTAAATGTATAATATATTATTGTTGACTACAGTCACCCTACTAATCTACTGAAGAATAGGTCTTATTTCTTCTATCAAATAATATATTTGTACCCACTAATACATGCAGGTCTACCACATAAGAACAAAGTTCACTTTTCATAGAATAATGCTTTTCTAAAAAATAATATCCACATTGGTCTGTGTACTTCCTAATATGCTTTCATATACCTAAATCTAGATACAAAACCAAAAGCAGTGGATAAAAGCTACAAGAAGAGAGATTTTAGATAACAAAGGAAAATGATTTTCTATAACAAAGGACTATCTTGAGACCCAGAGAGTTTCCCATTATGGTGTATTGAAGCCAAAACCAGCCCACATCTGGAATATTAATAATAAACTGGCTTAGATTACTACAGAGCAATTTATATTATTTGGCAGTCAGTTTAGAGTAACAGATGAAAACACAGGCAACTTGCATTGGTTCAAATCTGGCCCCATCACTGAATATCTGTGTGATCTTGGGCTAAATTACTTAACCTCTCTGAGCCTCAGCTGTCAACTAATGAAACCAAAGCCCATACTGGCACCTACCTCAGAGAAAAGTGGAGAACAATGAATGAAAAAAAAATGTACCTAAAACAGCTAATATGATGTTTAGCACACACTGAGAACTCAGCCAATATTAAGTATTTTTAGCTAATAAAAATGAGTAGTGAAAATTTTGAATATTTTAAAAGCATGAATATTTCATTGTCCTTTAATCTTTGAAAATTACTAAAACATTAGCAAATATATTAATACATATCAGTTGGCCAAATAATTAACTGCATTATACATATTTGTACCTGACCATTCTTGGTTAAAAAAAGAAGAGGAGGAGAGGAGGTAAGTAAAGTGTACTGAATGGCTTCCACCTACAAAGTATTGTCAGTCTTATGTACTATGTTATTGCTTCCCCAAAGATAGTCACCTATGATGTATAGTAACTCACAGTACTTAATGGATCAAGAGATTTGATATAGGCTTTTAGTAATAAATCCATAGTCCAAGAAGGGGGAATTTTCTTACAACCTATTCTCCCCAAAGAGCTATTAATAAAAAATAACTCAGAGGATATATTTCTACTAAACCAAGATTCCTGGAATATAAACCCTTACTCGAATCACACTGAGCCCTTTATCCCCACTGAAAAAGGTCTGCAATGATTGATGAATCCTGCCAAGAGACTGTCACACATTTTGCCTTGCACCATTATGTACATTTCATCCGTAGTAAACTTTAATGTGGATATCTTTCAAGCTCTACCTGGAAATGGGAAGTTCAAAGAAGGCCTTCCAGTTTAATAGCCCTGCAATTAGAGTCCCTATTCTGTATCAACCCGTGCGGTCACTTAGTGGGGATGCTGAGAGACCTCTACCTCTCATCTTCTCTGATCCACCCAACCAAACCCAAGCCCAAAAAGACCTGTAAACTTGGGCTCCAGAGTAGAAAGTCAAGAAAGTGGGTGTCAACAGGAATTTCTCTTGATTGATGGTTAATTTGGAAACTCTATGAAAAGAAGAAGAAATTCAAAGGAAATGTTGAACTCACCTCAACCAAAGTTATAGCTAGTAATTATTTCACAGCTTGGATAGAATGGAATTGAACAAGTGAGGTTTAATATATCAAAATGTGGCTAGCAATTTTAATAGTAATGGAATGTCACTTTGTAGCTAGAGAGGATTTTTTGAGTTTATGTCAAAGGACTGATACAGATGGAAGAACTTATTTGGAAAAATAAGAAAAAACAGTTTCTCTACCCCCACCCCATTCATGGGTTTGCTTTCCAGTTTCAGTTACCAACACTCCAAAAATATTAAATGGAAAATCCCAGAAAAAAAATTCATAAATTTAAATTGTGTACCCTTTTGAGTAGTATAATGAAATGTCACACCATCCAGCTCTGTGGTGCCCAAGAAGTGAGGCATACATTTGCCCAGCTTATTCACACTGTATATATTTGCTACCCAGCTGTTAGTCACATAGTAGCTGCCTCAGTTATCAAATCAGAAAAATGTAGTATATATAGGGTTCATTCAGCAAGGGCAGTTTCAGGCATGCACTGAGGGTTTCCCATGAATATTCCCTGCAGATTAAGTGTGGACTACTGTACTGTAATTAGGGTGAACTTGGAGCTCCCAAAACTCAACCAACCCACATCAATGGCTTTCCATTTATTGTTTGTTTGTTTTTTAAGACTTTGTCATCCAAGCACTGATGCGATCATGACTCACCGCACTCTCAACCTCCCAAGCTCAAGTGATCCTCCCACCTCAACCTCCTGAGTAGCTAGAACTACAGGCCCACACCACCATGCCCAACAATTTTTCTTTTTCATAAAGGCAGGGTCTCACTGTGTTGCCCAGGCTGGTCTCTAACTCTTGGACTCAAGTGATCCTCCGCTTGTCTCAGCCTCCCAAAGTGCTGGGATTACATGAGCCACCACACCTGGCCCCTTCTGGCATTTCAAATAATTTATCTCTAACGAAACAAACAAGCAAACAAATTCTTTTCTTTTTTCCCTGGGAGATTCAGTCTTGAGAGCGACACATGCACACACATTTAAAGATTTTTCAAGATATCTATGAAACTAAAAACATGCTTGTGACAGTTACTGACAAGTCAATCCGATATCTTAACAGAAACCAAAAATAACACTTCCGTGTTCCCTGTTGCCTGTTCCTAGTTCACCTTGCACATTTTTAAGAAGTAGCTAAAATACTGCTGCTCCTACTGTTTAAATTGCACTCTTGTTTAGGATACTGTGACAGGTAGAATTATTGTTAATTAAGTTCACCTTGAATAATTCACTTGCTGCCTTGGGGTTGGGGGGTGGGGGGACATTTGTGTTTCCTCTAGTGATGCCATTGAGATGCAGCTCCAGATACAAAAAAAGGACACTAATAATCTATGTCTCCAGAAGCAAGAGGCAGCTGCCAGAGGTGGGCTCTCTTTTCCCTGGACTTAAATGTATAATTTTCCCTTAGGCCAAAAGAAATTGCTCCCTAGCCACACAGGACACACTGGAAGGTCGTTGGGAAATGATTTTTGCTCTTTCAATATCTATGTATGACCAAGAGAAAGACTTTCTTCACAAGCCCTAGACCTAGAGTGATTAAAAAAGGGGTTTGTGTTATATTTTACCACTCTTTAAAAATAAATAAATAAATAAAAATTTTATTAAAAATAAAAATCTTAAATAAATAAATATTCTTAACATTCCATAAACCAGCTCGATAACATGCCCAGGGTTAAAGTTCTCTGCATGTCCACAACTATTACTTAACCAAGAACAACTCATGTATTCTGCCTTCCATGGGAAATTATTCTTAAAAACAATATAAAGCCCACCCTCTGTGAATTCAGGAGAGGTTGGGGTCCTCAGGGAGGAGGGAAGTTGATGAGCAAGTCAGAAATGTCACCTGGAGAGCATGCCATTCGTTCCGCCAAGCTCAGTAATCTCTACAGTTAAAGGAGCAAGGCATGCTCTGCCCCATGATAAAACGTGAAATGAATTTATACATTTATAAATAAATGATCTGACTCTAATTGGCATTTCTAAGCTCTCTCTGGGTAGTAGCTTTCTTGTTAACAAGCTACCACATTTGACACCGATGATATAGGAGCCTCAAAAGAGAAATTGCAAGTCTGTTTCTAAACTCTTTATTTAGTAATAGAAACTGAAAACTTTCTTCTAATACTTGCACCTCTGGACTGAAACATAAAGAAGTTAACAATAAAAGTTTTCAAGCACAGCTAAAACTCAAAATAAGAACCAAAACATTCTCAAAAAAGAAATAGTAGATTTTTAACGATATATGTCTTTGGAAAAGTGATTGATTTCTAGGACTGGAGCAGGAAACATTCAAAATGAACCTGGAAGCATCTTACAGTAGCAAAAATTAAGGAAGTGCCAAAAAAAAACAAAACAAAACAGATTGATGAGGGCATGTCAAAGGATCACAGCAGACAACTGAAAGGGCTACCAAAAGCCAATGCTGGAGTAATTTGGGCAACAAAATTAAGTAGTATTGGGTTATAACCAAAAGCATAAAATAAATATCCATGTGTCTATACTGATATAAATAAATGATTGAACACATAAATAAGTGGGGGAGAAGAGAGAAGTCTCCTCTTTAGAAGAATTCCAAATAATTTGTGTAGGTACTCTGCCTTCAAAAAGATAGAGCATAACTTCCCACTTGTTAACTGTGGGTGGTGCTTAATAACTTTCTTCCAAAAGTGCAGTAAGGAAGGGAAAAAAGGAATAACTTTACAGTGGTGAAATCTGACCAATACTACTTTAGCCTGCTGATTAAGGACAACATCAATAATGATAAGTCATGTTCATAGTATGTACCCTTGCTACTATATGGTGAAGATGCGGTCTTCCTTCACAAAACCCATAACCCCACCCTAATGAGAAAAACATCAGACAAATTCCAATGGAGGCACATCCTGCAAAATGCTCAAACAATACTCATCAAAATTGTCCAGGTCATCTAGCATCAAAAAAGTCTGAGAAAGTATCACAGCCTAAAGAAACAAGACAACTAAATATCACATGATATTCTACAGGAAATGCTGGAATAGAGAAAGGACATAAGGTAAAACTAAGAAAATCTAAATAAAGTATGAATTTTAATTAATAATACTGTGTCAACATTGGTTCATTAATTATAACAAATGTACGATACTAATAAAATGTTAATAATAAGGAAAATGGGCCAGTTGTGGTGGCTCATGCCTGTAATCCCAGCACTTTGGGAGGCCAAGGCGGGCAGATCACGAGGTCAAGAGATGGAGGCCATCCTGGCCAACATGGTGAAACCCCGTCTCTACTAAACATACAAAAAAAAAAAAAAATTAGCTCGGCGTGGTGGCACGTGCCTATAGTCCCAGTTACTTGGGAGGCTAAGGCAGGAGACTAGCTTGAACCCCGGAGGCGGAGGTTGCAGTGAGCTGAGATGGCACCACTGCACTCCAGCCTGGTGACAGAGTGAAACTCCGTCTCAAAAATAAAATAAAATAAAATAAAATAAAATAAAATTAGATTAAGTTAAATTAAATTAAAATAAAATAAAATAAAGTAAAATAAAATAAAATAAGGAAAATGGGTTTGGCTATATGGAAACTGTCTGTACTATCTTCTAAATTTTTCTGTATATCTAAAACTGTTCTAAAAAATAAAGTCAGTTAAAAAAAGGTGCATAAATGGGGAAAGGATTCACTATTCAATAAATGGTGCTAGGATAAATGGCTAGCCATATCCAGAAAATAGAAACTGGACCCCTTCCCTTACATCATATAAAAATTAACACAAGATGGATTAAAGACTTAAAAGTAAAACCCACAACTATAAAAACCCTGGAAGACAACTTAGGCAATACCATTCAGAACATAGCATGAGCAAAGATTTCATGATGAAGATGCCAGAAGCAATTGCAACAAAAGCAAAAATTGACAAATTATATCTAATTAAAGAGCTTTTGCACAGCAAAATAAACTATCAACAGAGTAAACAGACAACCTACAGAATGGGAGATAATTTTTGCAAACTATACATCTAGTTTGTGATGGTTTAATATCCAGCATCTATAAGGAACTTAAACAAATTTATAAGAAAAAAACAATTTATAAGAAAACAATTTATAAGAAAACAAATTTATAAGAAAAAAACAAATAACCCCATTAGAAAGTGGGCAAAGCATATGAACAGACATTTTTCTAAAGAAGACATATATGCAGCCAGCAATCATATGAAAAAAAGCTCAATATCACTGACCGTTAGAGAAATGCAAATCAAAACCACAATAAGATACCATCTTACGTCAGTCAGAATGGCTATTAATAAAAACCCAAAAAATGCTGCTGAGGTTGTAGAGAAAAATTAATGCTTATACACTGTTGGTGGGAGTGCAAATTAGTTCAACCATTGTGGAAGACAGTGTGGCGATTCCTTAAAAATCTAAAGATAAAAATACCATTGACCCAGCAATCCCATTACTGGGTATATACCCAAAGGAATCATTCTATTATAAAGACACATGCACACGTATATTCATTGCACCATTATTCACAATAGCAAAGACATGGAATCAAACTAAATGTCCATCAACAATAGACTGGATAAAGAAAATGTGGTATATATACACCAAGGAGTACTATGCAGCCATAAAAAGAATGAGATCATGTCCTGCTTAGGGACATGGATGCAGCTGGAGGCTATCATCCTTAGCAAACTAACAGCAGGAACAGGAAACCAAATAGCACATGTTCTCACTTATAAAAAGGGAGCTAAATGATGAGAACACATGGACACATAGAGGGGAACAACATACACTGGCTTCTATCAGAGATTGGAGGGTGGGAGGAGGGAGAGGATCAGCAAAAATAACTAATGGGTACTAGGCTTAATACCTGAGTGATGAACTACGCGTACAACAAACCCCCATGACACAAGTTTACCTATACTGCAAACCTGCATATGCACCCCTGAACTTAAAATAAGTGTTTTTTTTAATGTTACATAGATGGATGTGTGAGTAATAAGATTTAGTACTTATTTAGGTGAACACCCTCAAAATGTAGAGTAGAAACAAATCTAGTCTTCCCAGTCTTTTTAGTGCCTGCATGGCATCTTTGACAGTCAATCCAGTGGCCATCCAATCAATAAAGAAAATGGTTCTAGTTAATAATAGCCCATTCTGTAGACCCAATCCCATCCCAGTTCCTGAGCGTGAAAGCAATTTAAAAAGGTGAGGGTACTTTGCCAAGAATGCCTTGCCTTATGGTGTATAGCAAGTGGATGAACAATGGAGCTGGATCTCACACTGCAAATTTCTACTACTGAGCAAACCTATTTATTTATTATTGATTTCTCCAATAGGTGCATTTCCTACACAAATAATTATGACACCTTTGTGTTGCAGGAACAATTCCAGGCACTGAGGATATAGCTGGGAACAAGACAGACAATCTCTCATGAATATATCATTCTGGAGGTGGGGCGGGAAGTAGGCAACAAGCAAATCAATTAATTTTCAGCCACTCCTACCAGTCACTGACCACCAACCCTTCACCGTCCACCAACTTTCAAACTTCTTTGATTTCTGATTCCTCTGTATCTGTAGGCAATTGTGCATATTCTGTGATCCCATTTCTTGGATGTCATGTATGAGATCTTTCGCTGGCTCTGTAGGCAACTTGAGGAGATAGAATATCTTCTCAAAGCAAACTGAAGCAAGAAGGGGCTCTTGAATTCATAATTCAGCTTCCTTATTTTAGAGATGAAGAAACTGAAGCCTGGTAGAGTTATATCACTGACATAGCCAGGAAATAGGACCCTAAAACCAACAGTCTCTGATTTAGAGACTTCTTTATCTCTACAGCACCCACTATAATGTTGGAAAACCTATAAATTCATCACCTCACTCTAAGATTCCATACAAATATCTATATAGATATTCCATCTCTAAAGACCTCCAGGGAAATATACCAGCTTCTGCTCTACCCAGACATTCAAATATTTCTCAGTTCACACCCCAGAGAAATCTGACTCCTTTCTGCCTGTTAGGAAAGCGGAGATGAGTTAGAGAGTGAACAAAGGATGACAATAAGAAGGAGAATTTTCAGACAATGAAAGAAGCATCTTGAATATTTTCCCTTTGAAATACTGGGGCATTGTCTCCCTGGTAGAAGATAATTTCCCTGTGATCACCAGTAATTCAATTATTTCACCATGTTTTACAGCAGCAAGCAAATGTAGCACCTAACGAGAAGAAACTCTGTGACACTCTTAGAAAAATATTACCTTGCCATGCTTTAATCAATTACAGCATTGATGGCTGGTATAGTTGGCAGGGCCCTGGCACCTCTGACCTCCTGGCCTTGGTTAAAATCTGATGTTATTTTATCTGATAATCTAATTTGGGTTTGTCAGTAATTAACATGTATGAAGCTCAATCTACTATTAACCTCCAGTCTCACCTTCTGGATCCCAAATCTGCCTTATGAAAAGCCCTACACCATGACAAAATGCCAGTGACTTTTTTTTTTTAATATTTAGATGTGTATCAGCTCCACATTAGAAAGAAAAAGGGAGGTTATGCTTCATAATCCCATTTTAGAGATGGAGATGCAGAAAAAATTGGTCAGCTAATAATTATTTGATGAGCATTTACAAAACCATCATTATCTCTTTCCTACAAAAATGGATGTTGTGAAGAAAATGAATAATTAACTTAAGGTCTATTTAAATAACATTTAAATTAAAAGTGATATTTGAGAAGGTTATGATATTATGAAGTGAAATTGAAGATCCTATACAAATTTTATGTACAGTTGGCCCCCCTTCTCTGAGGTTCCTTTTTTTCTTGTTTTTTTTCTTTTATTATTATTATACTTTAAGTTCTAAGGTGCATGTGCACAACGTGCAGGTTAGTTACATATGTATACAAGTGCCATGTTGGTGTGCTGCACCCATCAACTCATCATTTAGCATTAGGTATATCTCCTAATGCTATCCCTCTCCCCTCCCCCCACCCCACAACAGTCCCCAGTGTGTGATGTTCCCCTTCCTGTGTCCATGTGTTCTCACTGTTCAATTCCCACCTATGAGAAGACACAGTGTTTGGTTTTTTGTCTTTGCGATAGTTTGCTGAGAATGATGGCTTCCAGCTTCATCCATCTCCCTACAAAGGATATGAACTCATCCTTTTTTATGGCTGCATAGTATTCCATGGTGTATATGTGCCACATTTTCTTAATCCAGTCTATCATTGTTGGACATTTGGCTTGGTTCCAAGTCTTTGCTATTGTGAATAGTGCCGCAATAAACATACGTGTGCTCGTGTCTTTATAGCAGCATGATTTATAATCCTTTGGGTATATACCCAGTAATGGGATGGCTGGGTCAAATGGTATTTCTAGTTCCAGATCCCTGAGGAATCGCCACACCAACTTCCACAATGGTTGAACTAGTTTCCGTTCCCACCAACAGTGTAAAAGTGTTCCTATTTCTCCACATCCTCTCCAGCACCTGTTGTTTCCTGACTTTTTAATGATCGCCATTCTAACTGGTGTGAGATGGTATCTCATTGTGGTTTTGATTTGCATTTCTCTGATGGCCAGTGATGATGAGCATTTTTTCATGTGTCTTTTGGCTGCGTAAATGTCTTCTTTTGAGGAGTGTCTGTTCATATCCTTCACCCACTTTTTGATGGGGTTGTTTGTTTTTTCTTGTGAATTTGTTGGAGTACATTGTAGATTCTGGTATTAGCCCTTTGTCAGATGAGTAGGTTGCAAAAATTTTCTCCCACTCTTCAGGTTGCCTGTTCACTCTGATGGTGGTTTCTTTTGCTGTGCAGAAGCTCTTTAGTTTAATTAGATCCCATTTGTCAGTTTTGGCTTTTGTTGCCATTGCTTTTGGTGTTTTAGACATGAAGTCCTTGCCCATGCCTATGTCCTGAATGGTATTGCCTAGGTTTTCTTCTAGGGTTTTTATGGTTTTTGATCTTATTTGTGGTTTCAACCAACAGATGTGGAACCCTTGGATACAGAGAGCCAATGGTACTATGCCATGTTTTATAAGGGATTTGAGCATCCCTGGCTTTTTATATCTGCAGAAGTCCTGGAACAACCCCCCTTCAAATATAGAGAGACAATATACATGATTATCAACCATGTTAAAAGTAAAAGAAAAAAAAAGACTAGAGGGAAATTACATAACACAATAGTGATTATCTCAGGATGTTAGTTTTTTTCTGCATTTTAAACTATTCTCCAATTGTCAAGTTTTCCACCATGAGAAAAAAAAAATCTTAAAAGGTATCTTTTAAAACTTTAAAAGATAGATAACTAAAATCTTAAGAGTTTTTTTTCTCCCTCGGTGCACTAGAAGAATCCAGTCTCAACCCTGCCTACCCTCCTTCATTCCACTGGTTAAGAGGACCCTTCATCAATCTGATAACACTTGAGATGATCTACATCTATTGTCTGTGTTCCACCCAGGGCCTTACATTGAAAATAAGGCTGTTGCCTTGCTTCCTGTTTGCTACCAGATTGCTGAGTGGCTTTGTTTAGCACCATTTCCCGAGGCACTTTTTGCATGAGTGATATCCATGATGGAACCTATAAATTTATATGACAAATCAAGGAAATGTTTCCTCACAAAGCTTTAAGAGGCAATATTAATTAAATCCGTCTTTTCACATGAGATCATGTAATATATATTGCTGGAGTAATTAAGAATGAAGACATAAACTCATTTGATGTGTACTGTAAAGATGAAAACACTCAGAAATTATTGACTGTCCATAGTTTACCACCTAGAGCCATTTAGAGAAAATGCAATCAGTTTAGATGTAATGTGGCAGAGGTTTGAGTGAGAATAAAACTAAGTTTATGTCCCTTAACTCTATGTGAAATTCATTAACTAGCCAGCTCAGGAAGTTCTCTAATTTAAGAAAGCTATTTCATTTCTTAAATGAGGTGACTGTGTCTGACTTTTCTGCTTCTCATTCAGTTTTCACAAATTTTCCCAACCCATTTTGTCTTCATCATCACTTTTTGTTTCAAGGACTAAGAGAGCTAGCTATCAAGGCACTCGTACTTTAGGCAGAGCTATGACATATAGCACAATGCCTCACTAAGGGTAACTCACTTAGAAAGACATTCAGACACCAAGATAGGGCCTCTACCTGGTTGTCAAACTCAGAACCTCCCTTTCCTCTTGTGTATTTCCTTACTACATCCTGAGCTTTGGAACATTTTCTTCAGACTGTACTACTAAGTTTACTTCGATCCTAGGTTTCTGAGTGTTGTTACTTCGCCTTAACTGACCTAGGGCACCAAATATTTGGCTAATGAGAGTAAAATTTCTTGAGGGTCACACCTACCATGTTTTAAATTCCTCTTTGCACACATTGAAAGGGCACTGTTGCTTCTTTTAGAGTGATAATAACTATGGATTATTAAAAGGGCCTACAGAGTGTCCAAAACAATTAATTTAAAATTTTAAAAAGACCAGGTCAGGAGAGTGTTACTTTTCATTATGAACCTCATAAACCTATTAAGTTTTGAAACTACATCATTGAATTATTTGATTAAACAGAAGCTAAGATAAGACAGAAAGAGAAAGACAGAAGGAAAGAAAGAAAGTTAGGCATCTAAGTATTGTATTATAAATTTAAGGGTAATCACCAAAAGGCCTGACATGCAAACAGTAAATCATAGCATCCAAACCAGCAGAGAAAACCAAAATGAATAAACAGAATTCTGTCAATCTACAGGAGTCATGAGAAATAAAAAAAGAAAAGTCTAAGAAAGACCGTAAGAAACTGAAAACCAAAGACAGCAGAAATAGGGAAAAAATCAGTATATTGATTCAAGGAAATATCAAATTGAACAAACCAAATCCAACTGTTTTCTGCTTAGAGAGACAGAAGTAAAGGAAAATGATACAGAAAAGTTGAGAATGAAGAGCTGATAAAAGAAAAACAGTTATATACAGCATTAAAACTGGTATGTGATATTATTATCAAAATAAAACAGCATTTAAAGCAAGAGATTCTAATAATAATAAAATGGGGCATTGCATAGTGAAAGAGAAATAACCACCAAGAAGATGTGAAAATCATATGCATCTAATATATGCATCTTAAAAATATAAAACAAAACATGGCTTAATGTTATAGGGTGTGAGATATTAACAAACTTCCTTTAGAAACTAATCTACAAAATAGCCAAAAACAAAACAAAAACAAAAATATCAAAGATACGAATAACACAGTCAATAAGCTTTATTATTAGTGACTTAGTTCATACTTGAAGTGACTCTCTGTAGAAGGCCACTTTGATTTATAAATTCATAGACATATCTATCTTTCTATTCGTCTGGAGATAGAAAGAAATTTTACCCAACAAATAAGAATATGCATTTTTAAGTACACTTGGAACATTTAACTTTTAAAAATATATTTATTTATTTATATATATAAATATATATGTACATAATTATGCTTATTCATTTTGGTTTCCTCTGCTGGTTTGGATGCTATGACATAGAGTTTGCATAGCAGGCCTTTTGGTGATTACCCTTAAATTTATAATACAATACTTAGATACCTAACTTTATTTCTTTCCCTATCTTTAAATAAACATAAATGTACATATACTTTATATGCATATAAATATATACTTGTATGTTTTTATATGCAGATAAATATGTATTTGCATATATTTAAAGTTATTGATATATAATACATATATACATATTAAATATATGTTAAACCACACAAATATATATTAAACATACCTACATGCAACTAAAATGCACACCCTAAGTAAGCCATTGATTAAAGAAATTGCACTGTAATTATAGAATATTTAAAAAAAGACATAAACATTATATATAAAAAATACTTATGGGATGTATAATACATATTTCCAGCAATAAAAAGAACATATAACTAGCTCCTACAAATCCAAAAGAAAAAGACAAACAAAACAATAGAAAAGGAAGCAAAACATTTGACTAGGCATTTCACAAAATAGAATAAATATCTAAATATTCAATAAACTTATGAAAGCATGAGTTCTACCTCATTAGTCATCAGAGAAGTGCAAATTAAAACCACAAATAGATACCACCACACATCCAGAATGCCTAAAAGAAAAAAGAAAGTACTAACTGTTGGCAAGAATTGACTTGAACTTTTATAAACTGCCAGTGGGAAAGTTAAATGATGCAACGATTTTGGAAAACTCTATGACAGTATTGACTGAAGATGAACATTTGCATACTCTGTGACCAAGTAATTCTCCCAAGTCATATGCAACAGAAATGCACACATATGATCATTAAAAGACATGTACAAGAATATTCATGGCAACTATTATACCAAAACTGGAAACTAACCAAACACCTGTCAACAGGAGAATGGATTAACAATAGAATCCTAGATTGCAATAAGAATGAATAATTTACAACCTCATGCAACAATACGAATGAGTCTCACAAAATGTTTAACAAGAGAAGCCAGATAGAAAAAGATACATGATCTATGATCCCATTTATCTAAAGTTAAAAAAATGGGCCAAACAAATTAATAATTTTAGAAGTCAATATAGTATTCTTGGGTGGCTAGTGACTGGAAGGGTGTTGAAAGGGGAGTTGCAATCAGGGTACTTGCTACACAGGTATGTTCAATTACTGAAAATGCATAGAGCATTATACTTGTATACTTTTGTCTTTATTTATATTACATATTTGTAAAAGTTTATTTTAAAATTATGGTGTGCAGCTAAATACTTAGAAACAAAAGTATAGCCTTTAAATGCATGTATTAAAAAATAAGAAAAACAAAAGCAAGTAGTTGAATCTCATATCCCAAGAAGATATGTTCAAGTCCTAATTCCTGGTACCTGTGAATGTGACCTCATTTGGAATTAGAGCCTTTGCTGATGTAATCAAGTTAAGACGAGGTCGTACTGGAATAGGGTGGGCCCTAAATCCAATATGACTGCTGTCCTTATAAGAAAATAAGAGACACAGACAGAAGCATAAGAAGAAGGCCATGTGAAAATAAAACTAGAAATTATAGTTATACTGCCAAAAGCCAGGGAACACCTAGGTCTACTAGAAGCTGGAAGAAGCAAGGAAGGATCCTTCTCTAAAAGTTTCAGAGGAAGTGTGGCCCTGCCAATTCCTTGATTTTGGACTTCTAGCCCCCAGAACCAGGAGCGAATGCATTTCTGTTTTTTAAGCAACCCAGTTTGTGGTTCTTTATTATGGCAACCCTAGAAAATTAAACGGTAATTAATTTACTAAGCAAAGCTGCAAAAGAAACTAAAAGTAAATCCAAAGGAAATAGATTAAAAATAATAAAACAATAAAAATAAATAAATAAGTTAATAATAAAGTTAATAAGTAATAAGAACTGTAATTAATGAAAGAATAACAGTAAAAAGTAATAGAAACAATAATAAGAATAAAAGGTGAACCTGTTGGGGAGAATGCTTAAATTAAAAACAAAAAACAAAAAACAAACAAACAAAAAACTCGGCCAGGCACAGTGGCTCGTGCCTGTAATCCTAATACTGTGGGAGGATCACTTGAGCCCAGGAGGTCGAGACCAGCCTGGGCAAAATGGCAAGACCCTACCTCTACAAAATTTAAAAATTATCTGGGCATGTGCCTGTAATCCCAGCTACTTGGGAGACTGAGGCAGGAGCATCCTGTGAGTCCAGGAATTCTCGGCAGCAGTGAGCTGTATCAAGCCACTGCATTCCAGCCTGGACAACAGAGAGAGACCCAGTTTCTAAGTAAGTAAATAAAGAAAGAAATAATAATAAGATTGAGTAAATGAAAGAGAAAGGCTACTTACAGTAATATTAGAAATAAAAAACTATCAAACAACAGTTACAATAGATTTTTTAAATTTTAAAACATGTTTTAACTTTTCATTTTATAAGAACTTCAAAATTAAAAAAAATTAAAAATTTTTGCAGGATTCTGGTATAACCCTCATCCAAATTTCCTTAACTGTTAACATCTTGTCAAATGTTAACATAGTGCAAAGATCAAAAACAAAACCTTCGTGTAATATCATTAACTAATCTATAGACTTAACCTGAATTTTACCAGTTGCTCTACAAATGGCCTTTATCATGCTCAGGATCTAATCCAAGTTCACATATTGCATTTAGTTGCCATGTCTCCTTAGTTTCTTCCATTCTGAAATAGTTCCACAGTCCTTTGTCTTTTATGACTGATACTTTAGAAGAGTACTGGCAAATTACTTTGTAGAATATTTCTTAATTAGAGTTTACCTAATGCTTCCTCATGATCAAATTCAAGTTATGCATTTTTGGCAACAATACTGCAGAAGTGATGTCATAAATTCAATATGCCTCATTACTGATGATGTTAACTATCATCATTTGGTTCAGATGGTTTCCCTGCTATAAAATTATCTTCCTTTATAATTAATGAATATCTTGAGGAGGAAATACACTGAGATGACGCAAATATTCTGATTATCATAATTTCTCCCAATAATTTTAACATCTATTACTTCTCTCTGCAAGAATTATTGCTGTGGTATTTTTCAAATGGCGATTTTCTGTTGCATCATTCATTTTTATCTATTAGTTTATTAATTGAAAGGCATTAGTTTAATAATTGAAGTATTCCTTAAGGAAAACCTGTCCCTTCTTCTCCACTTATTTATTTAATCAATCAATCCATCATTTGCTCATACCTATATAGACTTATGGATATTTGTTTTATTCAGTGAATTATCATAAAATACTATCATTATTTAGTTGCCTTAATTACTCCAGATATGGCTATTGGGAACTCCTGGATGAGTTTCTGTGTATTTTAAACATGCTTCTATCAGCGTTTCAGCACTTTTTAACTTTCTGGTACCACAAGATGCTTTAAGTTTTGTTATACTTTGCTGACCTCAACTGGGTAATCAGCCATTTCTTCATGAAGCCCTGGCTACTTTTATTGGAAGATGGATTTAGTAACAAGATCTTAAAATAAATAAATAAACATAATCCACTTTATGTCAATTTTTTAAACTTATGTGAAATAGATAATATTTTAGGAGGGAAGAAAATAATCAGAATAAACTCAAGAAGACTGGCAACTCCTCAAACCAGTATCAGAAACCAGCAATAAGGAGGTAAAGCTACCCAGATAATTTTTTTCTTTACATTTATTTATTTATTTATTTTTGGTAACAGCTTTATTAAAATATAATTCATATACCTAACATGTCCTGTACATATCCTGTATCACATATAAGATTTTAAGTATTTCTTCCCATTTTGTGGGTTGTGTTTTTTCTTTCTTGACAGTGTCCTTTAAATCACAGTTTTGATTGAAGTCCATTTATCTGTTTTTTCTTTTGCTGCTTGTGCTATCGGTGTCCTAACTAAGAAACCATTGCCTAATTTAAGCTGAGAAGATTTAGCCCTATAGTTTTTGAGTGTTTTAAAGTTTTAGTTTTTACATTTAGGTCTTTGATTCACTTTCTTTTTTTTATTATTTTTATTTTATATATATATTTTTTCATTATATTTTAAGTTCTAGGGTACATATGCACAACGTGCAGGTTTGTTACATATGAATACATGTGCCATGTTGGTGTGCTGCACTCATTAACTTGTCATTTACATTAGATATATCTACTAATGCTATCCCTCCCCCCTCCCCTCTACCCCCACCCCACAACAGGCCCCAGTGTGTGATGTCCCCTTCCTGTGTCCATGTGTTCTCATTGTTCAATTCCCACCTATGAGTGAGAACATGCAGTGTTTGGTTTTTTGTCCTTGTGATAGTTTGCTGAGAATGATGGTTTCCAACTTCATCCATGTCCCTACAAAGGACATGAACTCATCATTTTTTATGGCTGCATAGTATTCCATGGTGTATATGTGCCACATTTTCTTAATCCAGTCTATCATTGTTGGACACTTGGGTTGGTTCCAAGTCTTTGCTATTGTGAGCAGTGCCGCAGTAAACTTACCTGTGCATGTGTCTTTATAGCAGCATGATTTATATTCCTTTGGGTATATACCCAGTAATGGGATGGCTGGGTCAAATGGTATTTCTAGTTCCAGATCCCTGAGGAATCGCCACACCGACTTCCACAATGGTTGAACTAGTTTACAGTCCCACCAACAGTGTAAAAATTGTTCCTATTTCTCCACATCCTCTCCAGCACCTGTTGTTTCCTGACTTTTTAATGATCACCATTCTAACTGGTGTGAGATGGCATTTCATTGTGGTTTTGATTTGCATTTCTCTGATAGCCAGTGATGATGAGCATTTTTTCTTGTGTCTTTTGGCTGCATAAATGTCTTCTTGGTTCACTTTCAATAAATTTTTGTATGTGATGTGAAGCAGGGATCCAAATGCATCCTTTTGCATGTGGATATCCAGCTATCTCAGCAACATTTGTTTAAAAGACTATTTCCGCCTCCCCCAACCCCCCCACCAGTGGAATGGTTTCATATCCCTTAGAAGAATCAATTGACTATAAATGTGAAGATTTATTTCTGGACTCTCAATTTTATTCCATTGATCTATGTATCTATCCTTATGCAAATATCATAGGATATTGATTACTATGATTTTGTAGCAAGCTGTAAAATCAAGAAGTGTGAGTCCTACAACACTGGTCTTTTTCAAGATTATTTTGGCTATTCAGGGTCACTTTCATCTTCATTTGAATTTTAGAATCAGTGTGTCCATTTCTGAAGAGAAAGCAGCTGGGGTTTTGATAGGGATTGCACTGAATCTGGAAACAATTTGGAAAGTATTGCCGTCTTAACAATATTGTTTTCTGATCCATGAACATGAGATGTCTTTCCCTTTATTTATTTAGTTTCTGCAATGTTTTATGGTTTTCAGATATAAGTTTTTCACTTGTTTCTGTTCAGTTTATTCCTAAGTATTTTATTCTTTCACACTATTATACATGGATTTTTTCCTTAATTTTATTTTTGGATTGTTTATTATAAATATATAGAAACTGAATTTATTTTTGTACATTGATCTCGTTTCCTATCACCTTGCTGAGCTCGTGTATTAGTCCTAATAGTTTCTTAGTGGATTCCTTAAATGTGACATTATGTCATCGGTGAATAGATATAGTTTTACTTACTTCTTCACAATTTGAACACCCTTTGTTATGGATTGAATATTTGTGGGCCCCTTCCTGATGCCCTCATTTAACTTTAGTTACTTCCTTACTCCAAATACAGCCACACTAGGAGTTAGGGCTTCGACATATTTTTGAGAAGTGTCTGTTCATATCCTTTACCCACTTTTTGATGGGTTTTTTTTAATTGTAAATTTGTTTGAGTTCATTGTAGATTCTGGATATTAGCCGTTTGTCAGATGAGCGGATTGCAAAAATTTTCTCCCATTCTGTAGGTTGCCTGTTCACTCTGATGGTAGTTTCTTTTGCCATGCAGAAGCTCTTTAGTTTAATTAGATCCCATTTGTCTATTTTGGCTTTTGTTGCCATTGCTTTGAGTGTCTTAGTCATGAAATCCTTGACCATGCCTATGTCCTGAATGGTATTGCCTAGGTTTTCTTCTAGGGTTTTTATGGTTTTAGGTCTAACATGTAAGTCTTTAATCCATCTTGCATTAATTTTTGTATAAGGTGTAAGGAAGGGATCCAGTTTCAGCTTTCTACATATGGCTAGCCAGTTTTCCCAGCACCATTTATTCAACAGGGAATCCTTTCCCCATTGCTTGTTTTTGTCAGATTTGTCAAAGATCAGATAGTTGTAGATATGCGGCATTATTTCTGAGGGCTCTGTTCTGTTCCATTGGTCTATATCTCTGTTTTGGTACCAGTACCATGCTGTTTCGGTTACTGTAGCCTTGTAGTATAGTTTGAAGTCAGGTAGCATGATGCCTCCAGCTTTGTTCTTTTGGCTTAGGATTGACTTGGCAATGCGGGCTATTTTTTGGTTCCATATGAACTTTAGTTTTTTTCCAATTCTGTGAAGAAAGTCATTGGTAGCTTGATGGGGATGGCATTGAATCTATAAATTACTCTGGGCATTATGGCCATTTTCACGATATTGATTCTTCCTATCCATGAGCATGGAATATTCTTCCATTTGTTTGTGTCCTCTTTTATTTCCTTGAGCAGTGGTTTGTAGTTCTCCTTGAAGACATCCTTCACATCCTTTGTAAGTTGGATTCCTAGCTATTTTATTCTCTTTGTAGCAATTGTGAATGGGAGTTCACTCATGATTTGGCTCTCTGTTTGTCTGTTAATGGTGTATAGGAATGCGTGTGATTTTTGCACATTGATTTTGTATCCTGAGACTTTGCTGAAGTTGCCTATCAGCTTAAGGAGATTTGGGGCTTAGACGATGTGGTTTTCTAAATGTACAATCATGTCATCTGCAAACAGGGATAATTTGACTTCTTCATTTCCTAATTGAATACCCTTTATTTCTTTCTCTTGCCTGATTGCCCTGGCCAGAACTTCCAACACTATGTTGAATAGTTGTGGTGAGAGAGGGCATCCCTTTCTTGTGCCAGTTTTCAAAGGGAATGCTTCCAGTTTTTGCCCATTCAGTATGATATTGGCTGTGGGTAAGTCATAAATATCTCTTATTATTTTGAGATACATCCCATCAATACCTAGTTTATTGAGAGTTTTCAGCATGAAGCACTGTTGGATTTTGTTGAAGGCCTTTTCTGTGTCTATTGAGATAATCATGTGGTTTTTGTCATTGGTTCTGTTTATGTGATGGATTACGTTTATTGATTTGCATATGTTGAACCAGCCTTGCATCCCAGGGATGAAGCTGACTTGATTGTGCTGGATGTGCTTTTTGATGTGCTGCTGGATTCGGTTTGCCAGTATTTTATTGAAGATTTTCACATTGATGTTCATCAGGGATATTGGTCTAAAATTCTCTTTTTTTATTGTGTCTCTGCTAGGCTCTGGTATCAAGATGATGTTGGCCTCATAAAAAGAGTTAGGGAGGATTCCCTCTTTTTCTATTGATTGGAATAGTTTCAGAAGGTATGGTACCAGCTCCTCTTTGTACCTCTGATAGAATTCGGCTATGAATCTGTCTGGTCCTGGACTTTTTTTCGTTGGTAGGCTCTTAATTGTTGCCTCAATTTCAGAGCCTGTTATTGGTCTATTCAGAGATTCAACTTCTTCCTGGTTTAGTCTTGGGAGGGTGTAAGTGTCCAGGAATTTATCCATTTCTTCTAGATTTTCTAGTTTATTTGCATAGAGGTGTTTATAGTATTCTCTGATGGTAGTTTGTATTTCTGTGGGATCAGTGGTGATATCCCCTTTATCATTTTTTATTGTGTCTATTTGATTTCTCTCTCTTTTCTTCTTTATTAGTCTTGCTAGTGGTCTATCAATTTTGTTGATGTTTTCAAAAACGAGCTCCTAGATTCATTGATTTTTTGAAGGGTTTTTTTGTGTCTCTATCTCTTTTGGTTCTGCTCTTAGTTATATCTTGCCTTCTACTAGCTTTTGAATGTTTGCTCTTGCTTCTCTAGTTCTTTTAATTGTGATGTTAGGGTGTTGATTTTAGATCTTTTCTGCTTCTCTTGTGGGCATTTAGTGCTATAAATTTCCCTCTACACACTGCTTTAAATGTGTCCCAGAGATTCTGGTACATTGTGTCTTTGTTCTCATTGGTTTCAAAGAACATCTTTATTTCTGCCTTCATTTCGTTATCTACCCAGTAGTCATTCAGGAGCAAGTTGTTCAGTTTCCATGTAGTTGTGTGGTTTTGAGTGAGTTTCTTAATCCTGAATTCTAATTTGATTGCACGGTGGTCTGATAGACAGTTTGTTGTGATTTCTGTTCTTTTACATTGCTGAGGAGTGCTTTACTTCCAATTACGTGGATTGTTTTTGTTGTTTGCTTGTTCATTTTGCTCGTGAATGACTCAACTATTTTAGTGAAGTCCATTCCTCACCATCACCCCTGTACTGTACAGGCTCTGAAGTTGTTCCTCAGGGAGCACGGCTTTGAGTACGTCCACAGTCACCTGGGAATGACAATGGTTTGGGCAAGGTTCTTTTTCACTATCTTTCTCTGTGATCATATTCAGAAGTTAGGCTTCATGATCATACCGAGAACTGATGGCCAGATTATTGTTCTACTGTTTTCAACAATGCCCTGGGGCATAAATTGTTCTGGGGCATAATTGAATCCACAATTAAATATAGGTCCCTTAGCATGGGTAGTTTTTGAGACCAGTGTTTGAAGTTTGAAGTTGACCCAAAGAAAGTCTCCTTAACTGTCTCTTTCTTTAATTATCTGGTAAAGTAACTGGACTAGTATTTAGCTTGTTGTATTCACCTACCAAACCTCTATAGATTCTGAGAGCAACACATTTAGGCTTGAACTTCCCTCCAACTCCATTTCAAAGTCTGTCCCACTGGGGAGGGCTTTGAAGCTCTTAAGTTCTGCCTCTCTCCCTAGGTAAAATCTCTGAGCCACTAACTCCAGAGTTAGGAACAGTGTTAGTGGCCTGCTTCTCTCTGAATAACAGCTCTGCTTTCAGATCAGGACACTGAGTGAGGCCTGTAGCCTAGGGTCTTCTTGGCTTGACTTTCCTGGTGTGGAGCCTCCAACCTATGAATGAGTGGAGTCACAGTGATGGGGACCCAGTATTCTCAGCATACCATGCCTGACATAGAGCCTCAGCCCTGTGAGTAGGGGCTTGGTGGAATAAAGAAGCTCTCAAGCTTCTGCTGCACTCACCTGAAAGTTAGCTGCTGCAGTGTATAGCTGGGGAGGATGAGAAATGCCAGGGATCTGCTCCTCCCGGGAAAACCTACCTTTCAACTTGAACCTCTGGGAATAGGGAGTCCTGTGTTCTTGAATGCACCTGCCTTTAGTGAAGTTTTGATCACGCTGAGCTGAAAGGGAAGGGAGGAACTGAGTCATGGTTCAAATGCCACAGATTCTCACTATTCTGACTAAGTTTTACTAGGTATTCCTGAATAAATGTTTTTTATTTGCTATATGCACCTAGAAAAATTTTCAGACTTTAAAATGTTCTTTTTTAAAAAATAAAGTCAGTTTATACTTGTTTTGCTGGGAAGCAGTTTCACAGAGCTCATAGTGTTTTCATTTCAGAGGTAAAATTCCCCTAATTCACTTTTATAATCCAGTAAAACCATAATGCATGAGCAAGCAAAGTCCATCAGAGAAAGTAAATTATAAACTAATCTTAATTTAAACTCCCAATAAGATGATAACAAAATGAATTGCACAGTTAGTTTTTTAAATAATAATCCTACTTGAACATAATGCATTATGCTAGAATTCAAGGATGGTCTAGTATCAGATCTATTCATCTTAAAAGATAAAAGCAAGCCACAGAATAATACATGCTGTATGGTTCCGTGTATATACATTTAGAAAGAACTAAAATTATATGTGTTTTCACAAATATGTTATGCATGTAATAAGTGTAGTATAAGTAGAAAAATAGACTTTATATATAAAATTTCATGATAATGTTTACTTCTATGGAGGAAAGGAAGGGGAATGAAATAGTAGAAGTGGGTATAGGAGACTTCAACTTGATATGACAAATGTTTGTTAAAATGTAAAAAACATTTTTCTCTATATTTATATTTATATGCTAAAATGATAGATAAATGACAGATGATAGAGATAGATAGATAGACACAAAATACACCAAAAGTGAGCATAAGCATTTCAACATATTCTTATATAATAGAATCTAGTTATAGTATTCAAATATGAGGCATACATGATGAAAAATTTAGGAAGGATTATTCTACCTTTAATATAAAACAAACTAGAATTAAAATCCCTGTTCTATTTGCTCAGCCATATGATTTTGGGCAATATTTTCTGTTTCTGAACTTCAATTTCCACATATGAAAAAGAGGAATAAGAAAACCTATGTTCCAGACTTTTTTCTACATGTGTAGAAAATACTACTGATGAGTCCTACCCAGTGGACAAAGTTAGAGCCCTAAATCAGATGTACACCACAGCGCCTGTTGGAACTGGATTATCACCTTTGACATTTCAAACACTTCCTGGGATCATTTTCCCCTTGAACTATTTGCCTTCTAAGTGAGAGGTGTTTTGAACCACATGATCTTGAGTTAAATTCCCGGCTCTGCAGCTTTTCAGCTAAGGAACCTTGTACAATTCATTTAAACTTATTTGTGTCTCAGTTTCCTCATCCATAGAATGGAGTTAATAATCCCTACTTTCATCAACAGGTGAATAAAGAAAATGTGGTATGTACACTAAATGGGGTACTATTCAGCCATAAAAAAGAATGAGATCCAGTCATTTGCAACAACATGGATAGAACTGGAGATTATTATGTTAAGTGAAATAAGCCAGGCACAGAAAGACAAACATTGCATGTTTTTACACGTGTGGGATCTAAAAATCAAATCAATTGAACTCATGAGCATAGGAAGTGGATAGATGGTACTAGAGGCTGGGAAAGGTAGTGAGGGGTCTGGAGGGCAAGTAGGGATGGTTAGTAGGTACAAAAAATTGGAAAGAATGAATAAGACCTACTATTTGATAGCACAATATAGAGCGACTATAGTCAATAACCACTTCATTGTATATTTTTAAGTAACTTAAAGAATATAATTAAATTGTTTAAAAAAAAACCCTATCTTTATGAGTCATTCCGAGATTAGAGATAACATAGGCAAAATACTTAGCACATAGGAGGTACACAATACCTAAGAATCACTATTAACATTATCATGGTTATTGTTCCTATCACTATTAGTGGACAAGAGCATCTTCTTCATACATATAAAAAAATGAATACTGATGTATATGTTCTATTCAGCACTACATCATCTCCACTAAAAGACCATTTATAAAATGTGCCCACAACATTGGTTACCATCACATAGATAGAGACTGACTTTTCAAATAGACATGCAACATTAATCTCTCCTTAATGGATATCTCCTTCTACTAGCTTAGGTTCTACTCTAGATTGGTGAAGAATTTGATGTCCTGTGGCCGGTGCATTCTAATAAACACATAGCTTTTTACTAGGTCCAGCCACCTAAACTCAGCTCCAAAAGAGGAACATTACCCAAGCCAGAGTTATTGATCTAAGAGAGATTTATTTCAGATTGTTTCACAAAACAGCAACAAGCCTTGGCTCTAAACCTGTCTCAATGTTGCTGCAATCACCCTATGAATTATTGACGGGCCTAATTAACCTAGCAATTGCTTAGTGATAATTACAATCTTTTCTTAAGCAACACATCTGATCCTCAAACCTAGATTTGCTAAGAAACCTAAAGAGGTAGGAAAATAGTCACATCTAAGCCAAAAACTCCTATCTATAGCAAACATCCTGTCAATTAAACTCCTTTATCCCTCAGAAAGGACACATGTAAATTTTAATAAGAATTAATCTTTTAATTTCAATTTTCCTTTTTGAATCTTGAGGTTAGAAATGTACCAGAAGCTGATGAATGAGTCACTCGGTAACCACTGCTTTTGGGTCATGGAAAGCTTTTAAACACCCCTAGAAATGCACAGATAAATCTTTTGAGGAAATACTTCCAATTCTTTAGAGACATTTTTAGCAAACACAAATGTTTATCCCAAAGTGCTTTCAGTGCTGTCAGCACAAGTTTGGCATGTTTATAATGCAGTTTGCATGAAGCTGAAGTCCAAAATCTGGGCAGTTTTCAGAGAAGACACCCAGAAACCGTATTGTCTGCATTATTCACAACGCTGGAAGCAAGATCAATAGCTGCAGTTCACCAACGAAGCTCCAAAGCCCAGTGAGGAGTCATTTTTGACACAGTGAATTTAGCGATAATGATGTGTTCCTTTGCAGAACCCAAAGGGCGGTATTCTCAGGTTAACAAAGACGATAATGAAGTAGCAGCCTTCAGGCCAGAGAATACCACCTGGGAACCATTCTTCTTGGGAAGGAGCTGCTGGGAAACACAATATTCAAGAGCAGAAAAATCACAATGAAGTTACTGCATATACCAGGGTCACAATGGAGGAAAAGTGTTTATAACGCAGCATCAAGCCTCAGGAGGGGATCCACCCACCCCCTCCCCTTCTCATCTAGCAGCCCATTTGTAGCTTGCACACCATGAAGTCCTGGGGGCTACTACAGTGCTGCCACAAAGAAAGCACAGCCTGCAGCGTTCTTTTTTCCAAAGTGATGAGTTTATCAGACATGACCAGGTAGATGGTGTACAAGCAGGCACCAGTGTAACCACTGGGTGTGTATACAGGTGGGCTGGGAAACTCAAACAAGGCTAGTCCCAAGTAGATCATTGTGACCAGACTACAAGTTAAAACCTTCTGAGGGCAGATGGTACCACTTTAGCCACACTTGAAAGTGATTCTTCAAGTAAGAAATCTAGAAACAAAGGTGTTAAGTGAAAATAGCCTAGCCAAAATTATGGGTAAACCATTTAAGATGAGCTAATCCGTTAACTTCAGCAAAGATATAACACTAGTATTAGCAATAATAGAAAGAAACCACCATTTCTTGATTGTCTACCATGTGCTGAACATCATACTAAGTATTTTATTTCATTGATCCTCCAATGGGACATGAAAGATGTGTAATACTTACACCCACTTTCATGATAAGAACTCAAGTCCTGTGAACAATGGTTCTCAAAGTGAGGTCCCTGGACCAGCAACATTAGCAACACCTGAGAACTTGTTAAAAATGTTAATTTTCAGGCCCAACGCCAGACCTATTTGAATCACAAACTCTGGTGCTGTGACCTAGCAATTTGTATTTTAACAAGTCTTTTAGGCAATTCTAATGGATGCTAAACTTTGAGAACAGCTGTGCTGAGACAAAGGTTCTCAGAATCTTGGATACACATTGAAATCTCCCAGAGAGCATTTAAAACTACTAATGCTTTGATCCTACTTCTAGATATTCTGATTTAATTAATCTGGGGTGCAACTAGGGTATCAGATCTTTAAAAGTATCCCAGGTGCAGCCCAGGATTGGAGCCACTGCCCTGGAAGCTAATTTTCCTAAGGTTCCCCAAGACTAATGAAAACAATGAAGCTAAGATTCAAAGGCAAGTCTGAGCCAATGTGCACTCTGCCCATGCACACTTGATGCTCAAAATGTGTCCAGGACCAGCAGCATGTGCATCAGCTGGGAACCTGCTAAAAATGTAGAATCTCAGCTCATACCTCAGATGTGTGGTAATGGAATCTACATGTTAACAAGACCCCTGGATGATAAGCACATGTAATAAAATTTGAGAGGCAGGACATTAGCATGGTAAATGCTAATTATACCATGTAGTCATCAGTGTTGACTTGTTTAACTATCCTTGTCAGTATGGCAGATAGTATTTTAAGATACTGACTAAGACTTTCCTCCCAACACAATTCCTTTCCCCCACTTCTTTATACCCTTGACTCTTCTGATTCCATTTATCAACAGAAATAGCTGCTTGGTGGAGGCAGAAGGAGGCTTACACAGCCTGAAACAAAGAAGTAAACTCAATATTTTAACACATGTTTTAAATGTAGAGTAGAGGCAAAAAGAAAGAGAAACAAAAAGATAAAAAACAAATATTGAAAGCCATCACTTTTCAATTACATAAGCTAGAAGACAAAATGTCTTTGAAATCCAGAACCAAGCCTGAAAGACCACACTACAAAATTAATGCTATATGTTATGCTAATGTTAGGATAGATAGAGAAAGAATGCAAGATGAGGAAACAGCCATTCTCCACCCCAAAGATGTTAAGAATATGTCAAGCAGGAGAATGAGAAATAAGTTGGGTTATATCCGTACAATAAAACACTCTAAAGCAGTGAAAACGAATAATGGAGCCACGGATAGCTGCATGAATGAATTTCACAAATGTAATGTAGAGAGGAAAGAAAAGTAAATTGCAGAAGGATATATCGTATAAAATTTTTAAACATACCAAATAATACTTTATATTGTTTAGGAGTATATACATTTACAGTTAAATAATAACCCAAACATGTGAAAATGATAAGCACTAAATTCTGAATAATGGTCACCTCTGAAATAAAGGGAATATAATTGGATCGGGACATACAGGGAGCTTTCAAGAACTACTACTATTCTATCACTTAAGCTGGAAGGTAGTTACATGAATCGTTGTTATAGTACTTTTGCTATATTTTTGTATGTCCAAAATATTTAGTTCCTTGCTTGTTTGTTTCATAGGAAGAGGGAAACAACTCCTTCTTCTCCCCGGGTTCTGGACTGGGGACAGAAACCCCCATGTTTAAGACAAAACCACAACCACATGCAGTCAAATTGTTGTGCTCCTAGAACAGCCCTTTTCCACATTCTGAGAGCTTTATTAATTTCTGTCTATACAAAGTAAAATTAGGCTGATCAGATTGCACAGATATGTATCAACACACAACCACCAGGGGTGTGAAATTTGCAAAAGTTGGTAGGGTGCTTGAAAGAGTAAATTCTAACTTCGGCCTTCGAGATGTTTTATGAGTTGCTACCTGGTCTATTAATGCCTCAGACTGGGAAATGAAACAGAACTGATGTCAAAATGATTCTACCACTGAACCAATAACAAAATGCTTATAAGTGTTTATTCGGTGTCAAACACTGTTCTAATCTTATTGGATTAGAGCATGGATTAATGCTGTTAAGAACTCACAGTAATCCTATGAGATAGGCACTATTATTGCCCTAACTTATAGACATAGGAAGACCATGTATTTGCTCAAAGTCACAAAGCTAACAAAAGTCACAGCCGAGATCCAAACCAGGTCACCTATCTCCAGAGCTCACTCTTAACCACTTCACAACAGTGCCTTCCAGAAGTTATCAACATAGAGATCTTGGCTCAATAAAAGAAAGATCTTGCTAATAGTTGAAAACTATCTCGAATGATAGAAAATACATTACATGGCTGAGAGCTCTATGTATCTGGAAGAGTTCAAATCTAGATTGAAAAGCAACCTCACTGGTTAGAAGGTCGTTTTAATTCCTTTAAACTAGAAGAGTGGTCCCTGTATTAAAAGCATCACTTGTACCTTATTAGAGATGCAGACTCTAGGGACCCACCCCAGATCTGGGGAAGCAGAGCCTATAGTTTAACAACGTTCCCCAGAGGAGAAGCATTATTCTGAATTATCAGATTGTAAATTCCTGTCCCCATCCTACACAAGCCTCCTAATTCCGAATTGTTGGATTTCAAGATATTTATACACATATATGTAGATATATATGAAGTGCTCAGACAGTGGATAAAACATTATTTCCAGGTGTGTCCGTAGGGTGTGTCTGGAAGTGACTGGCATTTGAGTCAGTAGACTAAGTAAAGAAGATTCACCCACACCCTATGTGGATGGGCACCATTCAATCCATTGAAAGCTAGAATAGAACAAAAAGAAGGCAGAATTTTCTCTCTCTTTCTCTTTAAGCTGAAAGATCCATCTTCACTTGCCCTTGGATATTGGAGCTCCTGGTTTTCAGGCCTTTGGACTCAGACTGAATTACACCACCAACTTTCTTGGATCTCTAGCTTCTTGGCCTTCATAATATGAAGCCAATTGCCATAATAAAAATCTCTTCTTATAACTACCTATCTGTATATCTGGATGTGTAGATATAGTTACAGATATCCTGTTTGTTCTGTTTCTCTGGAGAACCCTGACTAATACAGAGCATATATATGCTTTCAAGTGCTTTGGATAATCAGTCAGATTTGGAAGTCCATGGTTGGGTTGCCCCCTAAGAGGATCCCGCCATTCCTGAGACTGAGTGATTCTGGGTTGCCCCTTTTCATCTTCCATGGGGTCCCAGATCTGACCGGGTAAGAGAAAGATTTCCCAGTCACCTACTGGTGACACTGCACACAGAAAAGTCCCTGACAAGGCCTGCATGTCCTACTGCTTGCAGGGCCCCTGGATCATAAAACCAAGGCCTTTATCAAACACCACAACTGACAAAGTAACACATATCCCTAAGATGCTCACTCTTCTGAGAAGAAAAGAAAATGCAGCCTTGATACAGTGAACTTGCTGTGACTTCTTCTGGATTTGGAAGCTGCCTCTTCTACCTGCTCCCTGAGCTGGAAAGATACCATCCACAAACCAAAGACACAAAGGGACCTGCTGTGTCACCTTTGGAACATTCCCCAACTTAGGCTGAAGATAAGGGACTGGTTGTCTTTAGCCAGACTAGAGGGTCAGTCCAGATATTTTGCTCCATGACAGATTAGACCCTTGAGCTAGAAACTCCATCCCACTTTCAAGAAACAAATAATTCCAAAATTCTCTGTTCTTCTATATTATTTTCCTCCCTACCCAGTTCTTTCCCCTCTTTCATACATTCTCTGTGCATCTGTTCACATCCTTTTATTTCAAAGCAGTAAGTAAATGCAATGGTACTAAATGCAAGTAGAAATTAAAAACAACCAGTTAATCATAAAATTACTCATTCATCTGGCTCCCCTGCTAGACTCTATGCTCCTTGAGGGCAAGGCCTGTGGCCACTCTGGTCATCATTGCAGTCCAGTACAGAGTCAGAACATAATGGTTAACAAGTAAATATTTTTTGAATGTGTGAATAATGGAATGAACAAGTTAATGAATGGAAGAACAACCCAAGTGAAATTAGAAAGATAAATCCCATTGGAAGAAGAACCACATGATAGTTCAAAAGTCAGGAATCATGGGGATAAAACAGGTCCAGATTCTAAAACCAGACTGCCTGAGTTTGAATCTGGGCTCTTCCTCTTACCAACCATGTGTTCAGGGCAAGTTTCTTAACTTTGGGATAAAAATGGGATGATAATAGTACTTTCCTCAAAGGGCTGCTATGAGAATTAAATAAGATTTTATACATAAAGACTTAGAATGGTGCCATATACATAGCATGTACTATATATGTGTTTACCATGTCATTTTATTATCTCTACATCAATTTTGCTCTAATTTGTGAAGATAAAGAACACTGAGCCCATAGCAAACTCTTCCAAATCAGTATTGCCTTTGAGGAATCATAGCTAGAATGTCAACTGTCAAACTCAACCTAGACTTAAGGATAGAGCAGAAACTTGGCAAATGCATACAACTCTTATGCTTTCACAGTTGGAAAAAGAAGAAGAAATGTTAGAGGAGAAATGTAAGCTCATAATTATAACATAAAATAATATCTGTGAATGAAAAGGAAATTGGCTCACAGGCAATAACAAGATCAAGAACCAAAAAGTCCCATTTTGTTGTTGTTTTGCTTTCAGCTTTGTTAATGTTGTTTTAAGGCCCATTAAGAGCTCCTCAAGATTCCAGAAATTCACCAAGCCCTGATCCAGGTCTTTTGAGATGGAGGAAAGGCGGAACAAAGAATTCCAATACTAAAATTCTACTATGGGCTACCTGGAGGGGGCAGAGTTCCCCTGCCTCTTTGCAGGCCTTCATCTCTACAGAAAAGGTCAGGCAACTGGGTCTCACATCATTCAATCCTAACTACTCCTTCATAGACTTCAGTTTCTGCCTAATGTTCTTGTCTGGGTCTAATTTCATGATGAATATGAAGAAAGAGTGAGTGAGAAAGAGGTGTTTATAAGGAAAACCTAACTAGAGAATAAGCCAGTTGTCAAGGGTCAGCTTTTACCTAGTTAAAATGAACTAGGGTCAGTTATTTAACTGGACTCAGATAAATTAGCAAAAATATCTCCATAGACACAGTGTCTCCCATCAGGATATAATCTTATGCAATGAAAATAAAAGAGATTAATTTTATTGTCAAGGGAAATATCCTCAGATTCCAGCATGACGACTATATTTTCACCAGGGAACACATTTTTTTTTTCTGTTAGCTGAAGCTCTTCCAATGCAATATTCTATTGTTGTCTTTGAAGGGAAATTAATATATTCTCAACAAGTTTCTGTTTATTTGGGACATAAGACGTGGGCAGAGAGAAAGGATTTTCATGCAGGTGTTCACCATAAGAAAATTTCACTCATTCCCTAATGGCCATTGCAAGCTCCTGTGGCCAACAGTGCCTTTAGTTAAACACATCACCCTTCTCAGAAAATGAGTCTTGAAAGTCTTTCTAGCAGAGGCAGTGGTTGGTTGCCTTTCCACCATCTTAAGGGAACCATATGGAATCATGATTGTCCTCCTAAATTGTTCCTTTTCTTCTTCATTCAGTGATATCGAGTGAGTTCCTACTGGGTATTTCAAATAATAGAATTTATCTGCAAATAAAAGTTGCCTCTACTGAAGGCATAGAAGCTTTAGTGCCACTGTTGGATCTGGGCACCCTGCCAAGGCTATGTTTTAGTTATGTTGAGCTGTTTTCCTGGGTGAAGCCATCAGAAGTAGCCTCTGTCCCTGCTCCTGACATGAGGGATTAGAACAAGGTCATCGCCAAAGGGAAGCACATAAGGAAACTCAGCAGATTCTCATGCAGTTGAAAGGGAATTTGTCCAGTAGAAACTCCCCATTACTCCATTACTGAGAGGAAGAAGACTACTCAAGATAATTCTCATTGGGGAAAGTGGGAATGCCAGGCAAACATAGAAAATGGCATGGAATTCAGCTCATGTTCCTACACTTAAAGAAGATGAAGACTCTTTTTTTGGGTGGGGGGTGCTTCTATAGGCACCCATGAGAGAGGAGAGACACCCAAGAGAGGACAGGCTCCCATAAGAGAGGAGAGACAGAGTCTAGAGTGTTACTGTGGCTGTTGGGACAGATTCTAGTTCCACCCAGGGTCTTCACAGATCTTTCAATAAGTTTTCATCACCGAAAGCAATTGAAACAGGTTTGATTCTTACACCCTCAGCTGCTTAGCTGAAACTGTTACAGCTACCCAGGACCAAAGAATTCTCCTAACTTCAAACTCAAGAAAACCCCAGAAAAAGTGTGTGAGGCACTGAGGCCCAACGCTTTAGGTGCATTATTTCAGAGGTTTCCCAGCATGACTTTGAGACAAGTGGCAGTATGCACATTTTACAGGCGAGAAGCTTGAGGCCTTGAGAGATTCAGTATTTTGCCTAAGGTCATCCAAGCAGCAAGTGAAAACACAAACCCAGATTGTGGGACTCCAGAGTCCATGCTTTCAGCATCGTGGGCTAATGCACCTCATCATGTGTGTGATTTTATTTAATCCCATAACAAAGCTGTGATGGGATTTGTAATCTCTCCTTTAGATATAAAGAGAAGTTGATAAACTTGAGCCAGTGGCATTGCTAGAATGGGGACCCCAGGTTTACCTCCCTTGGGAGCCCAAACATTTAACCACTCTGCTTAAAGAAGGAAGGAGGGAGCGGTTCTCCTGAGTGGAGTACAACCCAGTTCTTCAAGGACACATCTTTACCAAGAATACTGGTGGTGGAGGTTGGTTATTTGCATCTTTTATTTTAAGCAACACAGAGGAGGCTGTGGCACAGGGTTTTGCATTTCCTACCCATCATCACTGGATATTTTCCATGGGAGCCTACTGATGCCTGGCTTCTGGAATTATTTCATGCAAAACACGTCCAGCCAGAGGGTGGCTTAATTGTCAGAAGCTCAATCCCTCTGATATTTTAAGTTTCGTTTCTTTTTTTACTATTATTTTAACAGTTCGTCTCGGTTATTCCTCATTTAACATTGGTTCAGCTAATGGAAAAGAAAGCACTTAAGAGAAGGGATGACCTGGCTAGTGAGCTGGCCATTGTATCTGAAATAAAAATCAATTACCCACTATGCAGATTGCAGAAGAAGCTGCAAATAAAATTACTGTAAATTTAATTAAAACATTCCAGCCAAGTCCATACATTTGGTATTGATTACCTGGCCTGCAATTTCAGGGAGTTAATTAACACAGCCTCCGCCTGGACAACAAGGGAAAGCCAGTGCGGGTGCTGGTTGTCCTAGCAACAGGTAGGCAGAAGCAGCTCACAGATTAAATTAAAAGGAGATACAGAATCTTATTGAATTAGACTTAAATGCAATGATTTAAAAATATGAAGAGGCAACTTAAAGTTCAAAACACACTTCATGAGCATGAGTCATTGTGTGTTTCTAATTGGGCCAGAAAGGAGTGTTTCTACTGAAGAATGGGAAGATGGAGTGGGGAGGGTGGAGGTGGGGTTGCTTCAGATAATCCATTACCATGAGAGTGCTCCGTCAGCACTGCAGGCTCAGGGTACCGACTCCTGCAAAAACTCGTTTGGAAAAAGAAAATAGGCCTCATGAATAATCTCCTAGAACCATAAGTAGAATGAGTAAATTTATTTTCCCTTCCCTAGAGCAGAGGCAATGGGAAGGAAGTACATTCTGGTGAATTGGTTCCTAGAATGACCACCATAGAAACTCTGTCTATACCCTGTGTTAATACACATGCCCCAGGCCGCTGCCTGGGTGTGCATCCAAGGCTCTGTTTCTGGCTTCGTTTATGTTAGAGGTCTTGATTTTTTCAGCCAGAATTAGATTTCTGAATTTTGTGGTTAGGTGTGGGATGATTGATGATGGTAGTCCCTAAGAAAAATTAGCCATGTACTTACAAAGAAGTGACATCATTTTTGCATATAAGGAACTGAACCCCACCTTCACCAGCACCACCACCCATAACACACACCACCTGTTCATGGACACCTGGAAATTCCTCACTGAGTGTGATATTCTAGCTTAGAGCTTTCACCCTCTTAAAATAAAATGACCTTAAGAGAGGCGACATGATAATAATAATGATGATGATGAAGAATAAAAGTTCCTAATTACCTAGTGTCTACTACATGCCAAGAACTATGCTGCGTCGTTTCGTATGTTATTTTATTTAATATTCACAATAGACTCTGCGAAACGGGGTTTCTCATGTTGAGGAAACTCAGGTTCACAAAAGCAAGTTAACTCACCCCAAGTAGCCCCACTGGTGTATGGCAAAGCTAGGATTTATAGTCAGACCTGTCTTTCTCCAAAGTGCCTTTTCCACCATACAGCAATTTTCCAGGTTTTGTTATGAAACACCTCCTCTCCATTATTTTTTATTAAAGTGGAATTTTACGTGGAACTCTGATTTATAAATTCTGTAAACTCAGAGAGGGCCCAGGGATAGAGCCTACCTACTCAGCTGCCCACACACATATCCCAGCCATACAGAGGGCCCTGAGATGCAGCAGCCTTTGGCTCATATACACAGGGGGTGCTGGCACTGGCCAGCATCCTAAGTCCCTACTCAGTGGAGAGATCAGCCTCAATGGGCAAATCCACCGCCTACCTCTCCATCCCTAGCACTACTGTTGCAGAATTCCAGCTGGTGCTGTCATTGGTTTTTGTCTCACTAAGGATCACCAACAAACAAACACACAATCCAATGAAAAAAATGGAGGAATAGTACTCCAAAATGTGTTTTAGCTGACTTTAGAGAGGACATTTTAGGAGCTCGGTTACTTACCTAACACATTTGACTAAAGGTCCAGAGTTGACATTCACTGAGCTGGTGAGCACAGCCCTGGAAGAGAAGCCCCGGACCCAATATTAGTCCTAGCTCTGCACATGGTCTGTGCATCTCTGGATGAATCACTTCCCTCTTTGGGCCCCAACTACTTCCTTTGTGAAAAAAAAAAAAAAAAGAGAGAATTAAGCTGTATTATACATTGCAATGGCATACAATCTCCATCACAATGTTTGCATGTAACTTCTGTACTGATTGTTTTTTAACAAACATATTTAAAAGGAAATTTGATATCCTTACTATAAATAAAGAACTAAAGTGCTTTTCTACCATGTCTTCAAACAACTACATCATCAGTAAAATGAAAAATGGAGTATTTGTTTTTTAGCACCTAAACAAATTGCAAGTGCCACCAGTGGTTTTTGTCCCAGGCTTCGAGAAATGCTGGGAAAATTAGGAACTTTTAGTTCTAGATTATTTCAAGAGCCTCTTCTAGCTCTGCCCTTCAGTGATCTACACTTCTACTCCAGGATGGTAAGGAAGATGGGTTAGCAGTGTGCAAGGAAACAGAGGAATATCTAAGGCAGGTGAGGAGAGCAGATAGTCTACAGATAACCACGGTGGGGATGGCTGGATGCATAAAGTTTGCACGTTGGAAACAGCCACTAAGATTGCATTAACACTCATTGACACACCACCACCTGCCCTTGGGATTTTTTCTACCCTAGAGAGCTGAAGGGCAAGTGAACACATAGATCATGAGATTAATCCCTACACACAGGCTCCCAGGGCAGTTCTAACATCTCTACAAATTCCATTCAAGATCCTCCTCTATGCTGACGCTCAATACAAACTTCTGCACAGAGCTGTTCTTCAATTCACAAACTGAATTTCACCCATTATCATATCTATGAGATAAGTAGATGCCTGATGCTCATTTTGCAGATGAAGAAACTGAGTCTTGTGGAAAGAAATGAGTCATACTGCACACAATGACTTTTAAATCCAGCCCCAATTTCCCCAAGTCACAGCTGCCTCCAAATGCATACTACTATATGCGTCTCAAAATGCTGATGGCAGAACTTGACTACTACCTTGCACAAACTTGGGAGAGCATGAGAATTTTCTGGGGAGCTTGTTGAAGACGTATGCGTTTGATGTCTGAGAACAGAGGGGTTGTGCATTTTTCCCAATCTCTGAAGCTCAATTTCTTTCACTGTAAAATAGAAACAATACTCAAATGGCTGATTTGAGGATTGAATGAACTCTTAACTGTAAAGCAACTAATATAATCTCTGGCATGTCATGAATGTGCAAAAAATGTTAACCTATTATAAGGATTAACCTACTAAATTTTTGTTCTCCACTCTAACCTTACCTAATCCTCTCTGCAGTCTAGAAAAACAAAACAAAAAGGCAAAAAGCCTCTCATGCTAGAGACATAGGCCATATGTTTAGGCAGCTTCCTACACACAGGTGTTCATTTCCATCTTTCCTAATAAGACAGCGATTAGAATTGAGATCCTATGGAGTTGTATTTCATAAGAAATACGAGGAGGGATGGGAGGAGTCCACAGATCCTCAGCTTTAATTCTCCAGCCCAAGATCACTATTCGGCCACCACTTGGCCCTCCCTACCTGTGTGTTGCATCAGCCTATAAAATGACATGAAGTTTCTTGGGCTGCAATTAGGAGAGTGCATACAGACCTGTATCTCGTTGTGGAACCTCATTAAAGAGAGTGATAAAGTGAAGGTCAGCTATCTTTATAACGACAAGAAGGGAGGAACCAAATACCTAGAAAGCAGGGAGGTTAATGAGAAATAGAATGCACTTTCAGCACTAGGGGATGAAAAGAGGAAATCTTACTGGGACAGAAGAAGCAGAAACTCCCCCAAAATTTACCCCAAAAATTCTGAAAATGCACTTTTATAAAGATCTTAAGATCAGAGGCTTCCAAAGAAAATAAGACAAATGAAACAAAACTGAATATAATGTTAAGCCAAAACAGAGACCTTCTCTCTCATTATACAAATTTTTGCTGAACGTTTACTATGTTCTAAGACTGTAATAGAATGAGAGAACACATTATTGAATTACAAATAATCCCACATCCAGGTACTATTTATGTTCTACATCTCATTGTTTCATTTATCCAGCAGCTATTTACTGAGTGCCTGCAATCTCCTCAATGTTCCTGAGACTTGTGGAACTCAAGGGGATGTTGTTTTGATCACCCACTGTGTATCTCCCTTCTGGTAACAGAGTAGGGTACGAGGGCCATGATCTTGGGTAGTGGGTTATTGCAGTGAATCCCCTCCTGTGCTCACAGGGATGGCCTGGGATGGACATGAGCACAGCATGGTCAGAGCCCTGCTCTGAGACTTTCTCTCTGGAGACCATGATCAAATTTCTCTTCACGCTGTGGTCAAGTAGACATAGGACTATGACCTCATGGCTGTCACAGGGCCAAATCCCCCGGCAGGTGGAGGAGAATGACTGCAGGAGGAGCAAAGGAAGTGACACACGAAGAGAGGAGGAAGAGTATGTGTGTGTACATGTGTGTATGTATGTGTTTATGTGCACACGTGAAAGTGTGCATGAGAGACAGAGACAGAAATGAGGCTACAGTAACGTCAGCGTGTTGGATTCGCAGGATCTGCAGTATCTAAAGCCAACCTCACTCTTGCCTTTTCCTTATCTGGTTATAAAATCCAAGAATTGTCTGATTAGATTTGGCTTCCTAACATAGAAGGGAAAACAAAAAAAGGAAAGAAAACAGGCCATGATTTCAACTTTCAAGGACCTTAAAACCTAAAGAGCCAAGTACAGCTATCTGAACCCCTAACTATCACAAGTGTACATTTATAATATCCCACGAGATATAAAAAGCCATAGAACAGAAGGCTCTTCTTTCTAATAGTTATGTTCTGTGGCACTAAACAATATCTGCTATTCTCTCTTTCAAACTGCGTCACTTCAGTTCATAAATCAGTTCTTCAGAACAAGAAGATCAAGGCAGAAACCTATTATTCCAAGGCAAATATAACGGGCTATGACCACATTTCCCTGAGAGGGTTCCCTGAAACGTCAGCCCTGGGATATGTGGGGCTGAGTCCGCTCATGTCAAAATGGCGTACCCTGTGCCCAACAGAGATTCTCGTATGTGGTGAGCACCAAATAAATATCTGGTAAATGAGCGAATGAAGTTGTCATGCAGAACTAGTCTGTTGTCAAATAAGTTAGGAAAATGTTACGTATTTGTTCTTCCTACGGATCCACAGTGTAGATGAGCAAAAATAAAGGTTCTGAGAAGTTCTGTGGGAAGAAACATGTTTCCTTCTGTTTAGTGGACTGTTCCGCAGACCTTTTATCACTTACGAGCTCCTTCCACTGCAAGACACCAATTAGCTCACCCCACACCATGGATCTACTACGTGGACCACACCGGGGGAACACTGGACAACAACTGTCACTGGGAGACAACCCTTTCCACAGCCCAGCCCAGATGCATCTAGAGCACGTTAATCAGGAAGCCTCGAGCCTCCCAGAAGCACCTTCTCCATATTCCCATCCCATTTCCATTTCAACACGTCTGCTTCCAAAGCTCCTGCCAGGAGCAAGGGGTGCTGCTTCTTAACGTACCTGGAAGACTACCGATGCGCCCTGCCACACACACACATCCACACCAGCACAAACACACATGCTGGGGGGCGATCTTAACCAGAGAGCATTTAAATACCAAGGCAAGGAGAAAATCCTTGAATTCAAACGTAACAGGCTGGCACAAATTAGGAAAGATTAATAGAGTCAGACGCACGCTCCTTGAGTCATTTTTAGATAATCAGCAGGTTCTCACTGGCATTATCCTAATCTCGCACCACAGTGGAAAGAAATTCACTTGATGGCCCTTGTGGTCAACTCCACAGGAACCCAATAAGCTATATTAATATGCAGAAAAGATCGGGGCCAGGGCAAAAGGAGCTGAGAGCTAATTCTAGGTATGAAATGCTGCCAGAAATCAGGAGCTCTGCTTCTTTAGGGAAGTCTGACATTCTCCATAAGAAAATTAAATAGTTACAATGATGAATTACATGCATTCGAGTTAGTCTTTGCAAAGGGGGCCCTAAGAGCTTTGCCCAGGACTCGATTCTTGGAAGTTCTTAGCCCAGAATATAATAGGATCAGTGGCAAAATGGAGAGCCAAGATAGCTCTAACCTTTTCAGCAATCACTTTTTATTTATTTTTATTTTTTATTTTTTTTTAGATGTGGAGATAGAAATCGGGATGCAGCCATTCCTTTAATGAAAAAAACAGGCCCCTGGCGCGGTGGCTCACGCCTGTAATCCCAGCACTTTGGAAGGCGGAGGCGGGCGGATCACCTGAGGTCAGGAGTTCGAGACCAGCCTGGCCAACCTGGTGAAACCCCGTCTCTACTAAAAATACAAAAATTAGCTGGGCATCATGGCGGGCGCCTGTAATACCAGCTACTCGGGAGGCTGAGGCAGGAGAATCACTTAAACCTGGGAGTCGGAGGCTGCAGTGAGCTGAGTTCATGCCACTGCACTCCAGCCTGGACGAAGAGTGAGATTCCGTCTCAATAAATAAATAAATAAATAAAAAGAAAGAAAGAAAAAGAAAAAAAATAGGCAAGGAGGTGGAGGGGTGATCATGGACTTCTTTAGACACTCATTTAAAACTTTTGTTATAATCAGCATGCAAAACCTTTCCTGACTTTGATGGTCCTATCAGAAGTTGATCTATCCTGCATGTTTTTCTTCATTCCTCTGGAAAGAAAGTCCCCAACTTCATTTGAATAATTACTCACCTTGTACTCCATATGGTTCTCAGGGGACAGCCATTAACCAATCATACTACATGATTCCCTTTGTCCCAGTGATTGGGCCAGGGATAAACATGTGACCCAAGTCAGCCAACCAGAGCACTTCTAACATTTGGCCTGTAAATTCTGGATGAAGAAATCATTTTGCCACTCAATGAACTGTACTTATTTTTTTCTAGAGTTGCTGGCAGCCATCTTTTCTTTGTGAGGTGAGAGGGAACAAGGCTGAGGCAGGGAAAGTCAGAACTGACAGTTGCAGTGGCTGAAGCCTGTAGTCCCAGCTACTTGGGAGGCTGAGAGGGGAGGATCCTTTGAGGCCAGAAATTCAAGACCAACCTGGGCAACATAGTGAGACCCATTTCTAAAAAACAACAACAAAAAAAACCCCACAAAACATAAAATAAAAAGAATCAGGACAAAGAGAATTAGAATTTGCGAAGCAGGAATAATGAGGGGGAGGGGAGATTTAATGACACTATCTGAACTCCGTGATAGGCATACCAGAAGCTAGTTTGTGCTGGATTTCCTGTCACAACTAGAAGAATCCTGGGCTATATCATAGCCACATCCAAACTGCATTCGTTTATTATTGTATAACGAGCGTATTATCTTACAGTTTTGCAAGTCAGAAATCCAAAATAACTCTCATCAGGCTAAAGTCAAGGTGTTGGCAGGGCTAGGTCCCTGCTGGAGGCTTTCAGGGGAAAATATGTTTTCCTGTCTTTTTCAAGTTCTAGAGGCCACCTGCATCCTTGACTCACATCATTCCAACCTTGTGCTTCTGTTGTCACACCTAACATTGATCCTCCTACTTCCCTTTTATAAAAACTCTGTGATTACATTCAACCCATCTAAGTAATCTAGGGTAATTTCCCCATCTCGGATCTTTAACATAATCACATCTGCAAACTCCCCTTTACCATAAAAAGTAACATATTCACAAGTTCCAGGGATTAGGGCCTGGGCATCATTGAGGGGCTATTTTTCAGCCTACCATAGTTGGTGTGCAACAAATATTCATAGAAGGAAAATATGTGAAATGTTTACAGTTTTTCCAAAGCTCAAATGTTGTAAGCATCTTCAACATTAGGGAAGGCATAGGATAATGGCAGAGAACAGAAAAAGAATACAGCCACTAAATCCTCCCTGTGGGACTTGGGGTCTGTCTCCATAATCATTTTATCAGTCTAAACTCCTACTGGGTTAAGCGCTGCCTTTGTTCAATGCACATTATTCAAATGCAGTTCCCCACAGAAATATGAATTATTAGCACTGATAAGAAGTTTTGGAACCCAAGGCCTTCCCAGAGTCCTCTTTTTTATTATTATTATTATACTTTAAGTTTTAGGATACATGTTCACAATGTGCAGGTTACACACGTATACATGTGCCATGCTGGTGTGCTGCACCCATTAACTCGTCATTTAGCATTAGGTATATCTCCTAATGCTATCCCTCCCCCCTCCCCCCACTCCACAGCAATCCTCAGAGTGTGATATTCCCCTTCCTGTGTCCAAATGTTCTCACTGTTCAATTCCCATCTATGAGTGAGAACATAGGGTGTTTAGTTTTCCGTCCTTGCGATAGTTTACTGAGAATGATGATTTCCAATTTCATCCATGTCCCTACAAAGGACATGAATTCATCCTTTTTTATGGCTGCATAGTATTCCATGGTGTATATGTGCCACATTTTCTTAATCCAGTCTATCATTGTTGGACATTTGGCTTGGTTCCAAGTCTTTGCTATTGTGAATAGTGCCGCAATAAACATATGTGTGCATGTGTCTTTATAGCAGCATGGTTTATAGTCCTTTGGGTATATACCCAGTAATGGGATGGCTGGGTCAAATGGTATTTCTAGTTCTAGATACCTGAGGAATCACCACACTGACTTCCACAATGGTTGAACTAGTTTCCAGTCCCACCAACAGTGTAAAAGTGTTCCTATTTCTCCACATCCTCTCCAGCACCTGTTGTTTCCTGACTTTTTAATGGTTGCCATTCTAACTGGTGTGAGATGGTATCTCACTGTGGTTTTGATTTGCATTTCTCTGATGGCCAGTGATGATGAGCATTTTTTCATGTGTCTTTTGGCTGCATAAATGTCTTCTTTTGAGAAGTGTCTGTTCATATCCTTTGCCCACTTTTTGATGGGGTTGTTTGTTTTTTTCTTGTAAATTTGTTTGGGTTCATTGTAGATTCTGGATATTAGCCCTTTGTCAGATGAGTAGGTTGCAAAAATTTTCTCCCATTTTGTAAGTTTCCTGTTCACTCTGATGGTAGTTTCTTTTGCTGTGCAGAAGCTCTTGAGTTTAATTAGATCCCATTTGTCAATTTTGGCTTTTGTTGCCATTGCTTTTGGTGTTTTAGACATGAAGTCCTTGCCCATGCCTATGTCCTGAATGGTAATGCCTAGGTTTTCTTCTAGGGTTTTTATGGTTTTTGGTCTAACGTTTAAGTCTTTAATCTATCTTGAATTAATTTTTATATAAGGTGTAAGGAAGTGATCCAGTTTCAGCTTTCTACATATGGCTAGCCAGTTTTCCTAGTACCATTTATTAAATAGGGAATCCTTTCCCCATTGCTTGTTTTTCTGAGGTTTGTCAAAGATCAGATGGTTGTAGATATGCGGCATTATTTCTGAGGGCTCTGTTCTGTTCCATTGATCTATATTTCTGTTTTGGTACCAGTACCATGCTGTTTTGGTTACTGTAGCCTTATAGTATAGTTTGAAGTCAGGTAGCGTGATGCCTCCAGCTTTGTTCTTTTGGCTTAGGATTGACTTGGTGATGCGAGCTCTTTTTTGGTTCTATATGAACTTTAAAGTAGTTTTTTCCAATTCTGTGAAGAAAGTCATTGGTGGCTTGATGGGGATGGCATTGAATCTATAAATTACCTTGGGCAGTATGGCCATTTTCACGATATTGATTCTTCCTACCCATGAGCATGGAATGTTCTTCCATTTGTTTGTATCCTCTTTTATTTCATTGAGCAGTGGTTTGTAATTCTCCTTGAAGAGGTCCTTCTTGTCCCTTGTAAGTTGGATTCCTAAGTATTTTATTCTCTTTGAAGCAATTGTGAATGGGAGTTCACTCATGATTTGGCTCTCTGTCCATTATTGGTGTATAAGAATGCTTGTGATTTTTGCACATTGATTTTGTATCCTGAGACTTTGCTGAAGTTGCTTATCAGCTTAAGGAGATTTTGGGCTGAGACAATGGGGTTTTCTAGATATACAATCATGTCGTCTGCAAACAGGGACAATTTGACTTCCTCTTTTCCTAATTAAATACCCTTTATTTCCTTCTCCTGCCTAATTGCCCTGGCCAGAACTTCCAACACTATGTCGAATAGGAGTGGTGAGAGAGGGCATCCCTGTCTTGTGCCAGTTTTCAAAGGGAATGCTTCCAGTTTTTGCCCATTCAGTATGATATTGGCTGTGGGTTTGTCATAGATAGCTCTTATTATTTTGAGATATGTCCCCTCAATACCTAATTTATTGAGAGTTTTTAGCATGATGGGTTGTTGAATTTCGTCAAAGGCCTTTTCTGCATCTATTGAGATAATCATGTGATTTTTGTCTTTGGTTCTGTTTATATGCTGGATTACATTTCTTGATTTGTGTATATTGAACCTGCCTTGCATCCCAGGGATGAAGCCCACTTGATCATGGTGGATAAGCTTTTTGATGTGCTGCTGGATTCGGTTTGCCAGTATTTTATTGAGGATTTTTGCATCAATGTTCAAGGATATTGGTCTAAAATTCTCTTTTTTGGTTGTGTCTCTGCCCAGCTTTGGTATCAGGATGATGCTGGCCTCATAAAATGAGTTAGGGAGGATTCCCTCTTTTTCTATTGATTGGAATAGTTTCAGAAGGAATGGTACCAGTTCCTCCTTTTACCTCTGGTAGAATTCGGCTGTGAATCCATCTGGTCATGGACTCTTTTTGGTTGGTGAGCTATTGATTATTGCCACAATTTCAGTCCTGTTATTGGTCTATTCAGAGATTCAACTTCTTCCTGGTTTAGTCTTGGGAGACTGTATGTGTCGAGGAATTTATCCATTTCTTCTAGATTTTCTAGTTTATTTGCGTAGAGGTGTTTGTAGTATTCTCTGATGGTAGTTTGTATTTCTGTGAGATCAGTGGTGATATCCCCTTTATCATTTTTTATTGTGTCTATTTGATTCTTCTCTCTTTTTTTCTTTATTAGTCTTGCTAGTGGTCTATCAATTTTGTTGATCCTTTCAAAAAACCATCTCCTGGATTCATTAATTTTTTGAAGGATTTTTTTTGTCCCTATTTCCTTCAGTTCTGCTCTGATCTTAGTTAGTTCTTGCCTTCTGTTAGCTTTTGAATGTGTTTGCTCTTGCTCTTCTAGTTCTTTTATTGTGATGTTAGGGTGTCAATTTTCTATCTTTCCTGCTTTCTCTTGTGGGCATTTAGTGCTATAAATTTCCCTCTACACACTGCTTTGAATGTGTCCCAGAGGTTCTGGTATGTTGTGTCTTTGTTCTCGTTGGTTTCAAAGAACATCTTTATTTCTGCCTTCATTTTGTTACGTACCCAGTAGTCATTCAGAAGCAGGTTGTTCAGTTTCCATGTAGTTGAGTGGTTTTGGGTGAGAGTCTTAATCCTGAGTTCTAGTTTGATTGCATTGTGGTCTGAGAGACAGTTTGCTATAATTTCTGTACTTTTACATTTGCTGAGGAGAGCTTTACTTCCAACTATGTGGTCAATTTTGGAATAGGTGTGGTGTGGTGCTGAAAAAAATGTATATTCTGTTGACTTGAGGTGGAGAATTCTGTAGATGTCTATTAAGTCTGCTTGGTGCAGAGCTGAGTTCAACTCCTGGATATCCTTGTTAACTTTCTGTCTCGTTGATCTGTCTAATGTTGACAGTGGGGTGTTAAAGTCTCCCATTATTATTGTGTGGGAGTCTAAGTCTCTTTGTAGGTCACTTAGGACTTGTTTTATGAATCTGGGTGCTCCTGTATTGGGTGCATATATGTTTAGGATAGTTAGCTCTTCTTGTTGAATTGATCCCTTTACCATTATGTAATGGCCTTCTTTGTCTCTTTTGATCTTTGTTGGTTTAAAGCCTGTTTTATCAGAGACTAGGATTGCAACCCCTGCCTTTTTTTGTTTTCCATTTGCTTGGTAGATCTTCCTCCATCCTTTTATTTTGAGCCTATGTGTGTCTCTGCACATGAGATAGGTTTCCTGAATACAGCACACTGATGAGTCTTGACTCTTTATCCAATTTGCCAGTCTGTGTCTTTTAATTGGAGCATTTAGTCCATTTACTTTTAAAGTTAATATTGTTATGTGTCAATTTGATCCTGTCATTATGATGTTAGCTGGTTATTTTGCTCGTTAGTTGATGCAATTTCTTCCTAGTCTCGATGGTCTTTACATTTTGGCATGATTTTGTAGCGGCTGGTACCAGTTGTGCCTTTCCATGTTTAGTGCTTCCTTCAGGAGCTCTTTTAGGGCAGGCCTGGTGGTGACAAAATCTCTCAGCATTTGCTTGTCTGTAAAGTATTTTATTTCTCCTTCACTTATGAAGCTTAGTTTGGCTGGATATGAAATTCTGGTTTGAAAATTCTTTTCTTTAAGAATGTTGAATATTGGGGCCCCCACTCTCTTCTGTCTTGTAGAGTTTCTGCCGAGAGATCCGCTGTTAGTCTGATGGGCTTCTCCTTGTGGGTAACCTGACCTTTCTCTCTGGCTGCCCTTAACATTTTTTCCTTCATTTCAACTTTGGTGAATCTGACAATTATGTGTCTTGGAGTTGCTCTTCTCGAGGAGTATCTTTGTGGTGTTCTCTGTATTTCCTGAATCTGAATGTTGGCCTGCCTTGCTAGATTGGGGAAGTTCTCCTGGATAATATCCTGCAGAGTGTTTTCCAACTTGTTTCCATTCTCCCCGTCACTTTCAGGTACACCAATCAAACACAGATTTGGTCTTTTCACATAGTCTCATATTTCTTGGAGGCTTTGTTCATTTCTTTTTATTCTTTTTTCTCTAAACTTCCCTTCTTGCTTCATTTCATTCATTTCATCTTCCATCACTGATACCCTTTCTTCCAGTTGGTCGCATCGGCTCCTGAGGCTTCTGCATTCTTCACGTAGTTCTCAAGCCTTGGCTTTCAGCTCCATCAGCTCCTTTAAGCACTTCTCTGTATTGGTTATTCTAGTTATACATTCGTCTAAAGTTTTTTCAAAGTTTTCAACTTCTTTGCCTTTGGTTTAAATTTCCTCCTATAGCTCGGGGTAGTTTGATCGTCTGAAGCCTTCTTCTCTCAACTCGTCAAAGTCATTCTCCGTCCAGCTTTGTTCTTTTGCTGGTGAGGAACTGCGTTCCTTTGGTGGAGGAGAGGCGCTCTGCTTTTTAGAGTTTCCAGTTTTTCTGCTCTGTTTTTTCCCCATCTTTGTGGTTTTAACTATTTTTGGTCTTTGATGATGGTGTTGTACAGATGGGTTTTTGGTGTGGATGTCCTTTCTGTTTGTTAGTTTTCCTTCTAACAGACAGGACCCTCAGCTGCAGGTCTGTTGGAGTTTGCTAGAGGTCCACTCCAGACCCTGTTTGCCTGGGTATCAGCAGCAGTGTCTGCAGAACCGTGGATTTTCGTGATCTGCGAATGCTGCTGTCTGATCGTTCCTCTGGAAGTTTTGTCTCAGAGGATTACCCGGCCGTGTGAGGTGTCAGTCTGCCCCTGCTGGGGGGTGCCTCCCAGTTAGGCTGCTCAGGGGTCAGGGGTCAGGGACCCACTTGAGGAGGCAGTCTGCCCGTCCTCAGATCTCCAGCTGCGTGCTGGGAGAACCACTGCTCTCCTCAATGCTGTCAGACAGGGACATTTAAGTCTGCAGAGGTTACTGCTGTCTTTGTTTGTCTGTGCCCTGCCCCCAGAGGTGGAGCCTACAGAGGCAGGCAGGCCTCCTTGAGCTGTGGTGGGCTCCACCCAGTTCAAGCTTCCAGGCTACTTTGTTTACCTAAGCGAGCCTGGGCAATGGCAGGCGCCCCTCCCCCAGCCTCGCTGCTGCCTTGCAGTTTGATCTCAGACTGCTGTGCTAGCAATCAGCGAGACTCCATGGGCGTAGGACCCTCCGAGCCAGGTGCGGGATATAATCTTCTGGTGTGCCGTTTCCTAAGCCCGTCGGAAAAGCGCAGTATTCGGGTGGGAGTGGCCCGATTTTCCAGGTGCCATCTGTCACCCCTTTCCTTAACCAGGAAAGGGAACTCCCTGACCCCTTGTGCTTCCCGAGTGAGGCAATGCCTCACCCTGCTTCGGCTGGCTCATGGTGCGCTGCACCCACTGTCCTGTGCCCACTCTCTGGCACTCCCTAGTGAGATGAACCCAGTACCTCAGATGGAAATGCAGAAATCACCCGTGTTCTGCATTGCTCACGCTGGGAGCTGTAGACCAGAGCTCTTCCTATTCTGCCATCTTGGCTCCTCCTCCCCCAGAGTCCTCTTAAACCACACTTTTTCCTTGGATTTAGACACTACCCTTGCCAGAGAGGGAGATTATCACAGATTCTACTTACAGGTGGGCAAGATCTTTGCTATGGGAGAAGCCAAGTCTGCTAGTTGTTGAGATGCTTCGTGGGGCTCACAAGATTGCTCTTGAATGTCTGACACAAGCTGATACTGACTCATCTATCAAATTTCACAACTTGGTTAAAAACACATCATAATACGTGTCAATCAGTTCAACTCCCATTTCTTCCTCTTGCCGATCTCCAGTCATCTTTAAGGTAAGAATATCATGATGGGATTCACCTATTACTAGCAATAATAGTATTATCTAACATCTATTGATGTGTATTATGTACCATAGATAGTTATATACATTGTAGAGTAGCAGTTAGGATAATGCTAGCTGCTGTAACAAATAAATTCTTACATTTCAGGGGTTTAACATTTAAAAAGCTTATTTTATGCTCACAAAATGTCTAGTCAGCAGGGAAAGGAAGGGAGTGCAGTTATGCTCCATGCAGCCAAACAGAGACACAGATTGCTTCCATCTTGTGGATCTCACATGCCCTGCAGTCTCAGAGACTTTGCCAATAGCTGGTAGGCAGGGAGAGATCATGGAGGTTCACCTATAGGAGGCTTTTATGGACCTAGCTCACATGATTTTCATTCGTATTCCATTAGCTAGAACCCAGAGACATGACCTCACCTGGCTGCAAGGGAGGCTGGGAGGTGTAGAGTGACTTAGTGTCCAGGAATAAGATGGACAAGTTTCAGGGAACACATAGCAATCTCCACCATTGCATATTTCTCACATGATCTCATCTGATCCTTCCAACAACTGTGTGAGGTGGGTACTGCTGTCATTTCCATTGCACACTTGAGTGTCCAAGGAGTCAGTTACCCTTCAAATTCACACAACCAGAGCAGTGCTCAGAATGCAAGTCTTTATGGCTCCCAACTTCATGCTTGTATCCTACGGTTCTCAAACAGGAGTAATTTTGCCCACCCCACCCCCTACACTGGAGGATATCTGACCATGTCTGTACACATTTATGTTTGTCAAGACTGGGGAACCAAGACTGGCATTTAGTGGGAAGAAGCCAAGCACGATGCCACACATCTTACGATGCACAGAACAATCCCAACAACTAAAAATTACCTGGCCCAAAAATGTCAGCAGTGCCTGAAAAGCCTTAGCATGATGCATTTCTTAACAGATATAAGGATGCGGGGCTAGACCTCCAGGGGTTAGTCCCCTGGAAAAGCTCCTGAGACTGGCATGAAACAGTTGAATCTAAGTAATGCAGGGCTTTTTTCCTGCAATGCAAAAGGCAAATTGCCAAATTATTTAACTTATGATGGAAATTATTGCTCTAATAAAAATATATCCTTTGGAAATATGACTGCAAATAAGCAGAGGCATGAGCCAAAGCAAGAGTTGGCTTCAACCGGAACAGCAAGGGGCAGCAGGGGATGGGAGCTAAAGAAAATCTGGCATAGGATGGTTCTTTTTTCCTATCAACTGCTCTTGGCCATGTGCTGACATGAACACTTATCCAACGTGGCTTTGGCAAAATGGTAAGTCTTGACCACAATTCTGAACTTGTTTTCACAGATGAAAATGAGATGCTTTCTGCAGTAAGAAAAGTGTTTTTCTGTGCCATCCCCCAAATCCCTTCCTCTGATTATGAAGGAAAGACAGAGGTTTGCTAAGGTCAAGAGCAATTTCAAATGGCTTTGGATTAGGGGAGCTGATTTAAACCTTGGCTCTCCCATTTTCTCGCTGTGTGATCTTGGGAAAATTACTCTTCGTGTCACTTTTCCCACCTGTGAAATGGGGATAATAATGGCACATACTTCACAAAGTAGTAAAGATTAACTGAGATAGCCATGTAAAGCAATTAGGTCAGAGCCTGGTACCTAGTTAGCCCTGGAATGCCAGCACTCGCATCTCATCATCATCATCATCATCATCATCATCATCATCATCATCATCATCATCATCATTGGGAGCACTACAGGGAAGGCAGGATAATGATGTGCTGAGCCTTGGAGTCAGAATGTCGCCTAAAAAGATTTCGCTGTGGCTGGCATGGGGGTGACAGAGCTTCAGCTTTGCTTCTTACTATTCCTATGATCCTGACCACATCACTTAATAGACTCTGAGCCTCAATTTATCCATCAGTGAAATGGAGATAAGGTCTTACTCAGGGCAGCCATGAGGGAGTGGAATGGTAGCCAGGTGATAGCACAGGCTCTGCAGCCAGACTGCCAGGGTTCAAATACGCCAGTCACTGGCCCAATGACCTTGAGTGACTGATGCAACCTTCCCATGCCTCAAGTTCCTCCCCTGTCAAATGAGAATAACAATAGTTACTGTTAGGATATAAAAGACATAAGGGGAAGGATCCTTGTCTGCTTAGTTTATGGCTAGAACATCAGCACTTAGGACTGGGTCTACTACATACTGGACATTCAACAATATTTGTTGAATAAATGAATGTATCCTGGTCCCTATGGAACAGGATTGCAGTGTGGCTTAAATGGAATTATATCTGTGAAGGGCATAGAAGGACCTGGCCCATGCTATGCATACAAGAAACATTGGCTATCATAACACTGTAAATAAGCATTGTCCAAATGAAGGGTCATGAAATCTAAACACACACAGTGACAGTCTTAGATTGGGTCACCAGACCCAGGAGCAGCCATGGGTGTGTAGTCAAGGCAGCCTGGCGTTATTCCTTCTTGGCCTGCTCTCTACTCCATAGTTTGCTGCTCTCTGTCCAGCCAGGCATCATATGAACTTCATGTTCCCCCCATGTTGATATGTTTGGGTTTCTTCTCCAGCTAGGTGCATACAGCAGACCCCTCACTGAGTTTCCATGGTGGCCCATGAGTGACTCTCTCCTATGCAGCATATCTGTTCCTCCATGGGTCTGGGCAGCTTTGCCCTAGCAAGATGGTTTCCTCCAGGAAAAGTGTTTAGCATAGAGAATATCCATGAGAGGCCTTGTGTGCAATTTAAATCTTACCTATGGTAGACATTCTTAACTGGCCCTCCACGGTGGCCATGACGATGACCATTTAACTTCCATTTCACCCTCCTTCTAGTGGCTACAGATACTGTAAAGCTAAATGCTGTTTTTCTTAGACCCCCCCCTCCAAGTTTCAAGATATCATTTAGGTTTGGCCAATGGGATGCATAAGACCTGGAAGATGGCAGTGAGAGAGAAGCCATGCTTCCACTGCTTCTGCTGGCTAGAGTTGACACAACAATATTTGATTTTTCTATGTCAGGCTAGTAGAGTTCCAAGGAAGGGACTTAGTAGCATTGTGGGTGTCATGAGGCAGGATGGAGGGTGCCATTTTGCTGGTGTGGATTCAGCACATGTGTCATGGCTCTGGAACCAATGGTTCTGATGGTGGCTTCTTGATTCCTGGATCACACGAAGAGAGTATGACCAGAAGCCAGCACTTTGTAGGACAGCGTGTCAATTCTCCAGTTTCCTGGGTAGAAAGAGAGGCCATTCCCTATGCGAGCTAAGTCTGTTTACTCTTTTCAAAGTCATTCCTGGATCCTGATCTCAGCCTTTCCAACTGTCTTCTAAGCATTTAATATCATGTGATTAATTACTTTCAGCTTAAAATAGCAATTTTTGTGTTCTAACACCAAGCCATGACTGAAAGACCGTTCTTTTATGCCATCAGCTCTGATTTTCAGTGACTCTCCCACCTGCTCCATCTCTGTCCTCCTAAGCCCTTCTGGGTGGAATATACAACCCATGCTTATGCCAGTGAGAGGACTGAGTCCTCCTCACACGGTCTTTGCATCAGGAGTGAGCATGTAGCCCTAGCCACCCAAATCAGAGTGAATTTTAGGAATTTTTCTGGGAATGCTTGGCATAGAGTCTCCCAACACTTTTCTGCCAAAATTGAAACTAGTAAGATGTGACTTTGGGAACCAGAAGCAGGCATTTTGCTTCTATGAGAAGAAACCTGTCTGCGAGTGAGTCCTCCAAAGATAAAACCAAGTTGAGAAATGCAGAATAAAAAAATCACATCAGTGGCAGCATGAGCTCTTATATCCAGCTGCACCAAATGTAAAATTTACCCTTAGATGATTAAGGCATGTAAGCCAAGAGGGTTTCATTTATTTATTTTTTTTCCCATAAGCTAGTTTGGGTGATATTATCCATTATTTGCCGTTAAAAAGTCCTGATTGCCATACTATCCAACATAGTAGTTTATTTTTGTGGGCTTGTCTCTGCTTCTAGAAACCAAAGATTGATGCAAATATTTCCTGGGAAATAGTCAGTCATGTGCAATAGAATGTGCAGAACCTGTGGCGAGAGGCTACCACTTTACTTTTCTCTCTACCCTTGGTCTGCCCCAGGCCTGCTTCCTCCTAATGTCTGTGGACATCCATCCTGAAGCTGATTCTCCAGAAACCACTAGCCCAGAATGCTCTTGTCTCTGTAATTCACTCCACGAGCTTTGGCTTCTGAGAAAAAGGAGTTTGTTTGTTTGTCACTTATTGTAATTGATTTGTTTCTTCCTAACTGTGTACTGATTTCCTTAGCTTCAGACAGCAAATCTGGAGCTGAGAGCTCCAGGAAGTCATTATTAGCTGCACATCACTTGCCATGCTGGAAGCATGGATTTAGATGGCCCTAGAGATGAAGAGGGTTTGGGAAGAGTGAGGACCAGAGCTAAGGTAGTTTTTTCTGGAGAAGTTTGAAAAGGTCTCAAAAGGGTCAAGAAGGAATGTACAAAAACACACAGACCTCCCTATCCTTGCTGTAATTCTGGACATGGGGTTCCATTGAAAAAATCATAGCCACCCAAAATTGGCCACCATAGAGCTTTTGTAGTGACCACTGTCCCTGTGCATAGTTTGGAGTCCAAAGTGTCTCAGATATGAGATGATTCTTCCTTGGTAAGGGAATGGATAACAGCAAAATTTTGGAAACTAAAATGTTAGGCCTTGGTGTGGCCTTTTATCTCCCTTAGACATACAGGCAATCAGTTCCACCTGCCTGCTGCCCTCTGCTACCTGCTCTTCAAGGGCAAGATTCTAAGTGTCAGGTCTTAACTATTCCTGCATCAGACCAATCTATCTCTGTTTCTAATGATGGTCATTGAGGAAACCAATGTGGTATATACATGCACTTCCCCACAGAAACCTTTATCAACACATTTTATATGTGGTCTTTCTCCTTCACATGCCACACTCCAAAGATCACCTAAGAGCAGGTTTTCAGGCCATATGCAAGGGAAATATTGAAGAGATTTGCAGCAAGTTCTCAAACTTCATCACCACTCTTCCATTGGCTTATACCACAGAGATGAACGTAGTGCCTCCTCTAAGACAGTGAAATTAAAAGTAGCATTTCTGAAACAATATCCAATGCAGACTTTTATGTATCTAACACTTGACAATCACCCTAAACTTTGGCTTATAAAGTCCTCCCCTTTGACCTCTCCAGGAGCTTGGAAAGTCTGCAGGGTAAATGGTTCTCTTGGCGCCATTGTGCAGGTGAGGCGATGTCCTGGCAAGGCAATGTCCAGTGACTTCTCAAGGTCAAATAGCTATTCAGACGTGGAGTCAGGACTTGAATTCAAATTGCTCAATATTTAAGCCAATGAGCATTTCTTCTCTGCAGTTCAAGGAGATGTCTAATTCCCTACAGGATACATTGGCATCTGCAAATTGTCCACAGGGGATCCACATAACTTGAACTAATGGCCTTAGCCTATGACTTTCTTGTTTTGAAGTACTTAAAAAAACAGCAATTTAGCATGTCAGAGGCTATCACGAGATTCAGTATTTTCTCTTCTCCTTATCATCCTTCACCAAGAATTAGGAAGAAGCAAAGCAGAAAACAAATATCTCAAGCTTGAGATCACCCACCATAGCTTCCTCTTGAGCAGAAACAGCAAGATGCTCTTACAGCATCTCTGGAAAACATTAGTGACCATTCTTTGCTTTACTGACATGATAATTAGAATGAAGTCATGGTGGAATCAGAAGACACCGGAATCTAGATGCCATCCTCCTGAATTTGCAATTAGGGACATTTGTGAATGGTGATGCAAGCTACCAGAACTAACCCCAATAAGAAGTCTTGCAGGTAAAGACAGAAAGGCTGTGATGAGCAAATAAGGCCAAACAGAAAGGTATGAACAGCACTGTGTGATTTCATCAGTTGTAATACCTTTACTTTCACTGTGGCTTGCACTACCGAGGGAAGACTTCAGATGAGCTGGATTTAGTTAAAATGCACAGGGACATCTGATCAAAGTGCTAAATGAGCAGGCTCTGACACCACTTTTACTTTCCCTCTTCATTCGCTTTCAATATTAAGATTGAGGCATTGCCTGTTAGGTATTCTTCCTGCAAGATGGAGCGGAATATTACAAAATGCATTTGCAAGCAGCCTAAATCATGATTGACAAAACGAAATTTGTTAATACAATGGTTTGAGGCACTTGACAGAAATTTTTGTCAACAGTGTAGATTAAGGGATTCAAAAATATGAAATTTGCAGATGAAATGGCTTTGATGTTTCTCATGAAAAGCATTTTATTGACAGACTGGATCAGAGTGAAAAAATGTGCATTTTCTCAATGCATGCATTTTAAGTCTTTGACAAAACACGTATTAGTCCTGCTGTTTTTGCTCATTTGTCATATATTCCATCGGCTTTGCCTTTAGCCACAAAAAGGGATCAGGTGTGAGTAGAAACGGAATGGAAACCCCCCTAAAGAAAGTGTCAGATTGGTCCCCATGAATTGTGGCCATGTCATTTTTTCAAGTGCTTATTGACGAGGTCCCACACACTGTTTTTGATCTTATTCTATTAATTCTTCAAAGAATGAGATTCTTTCTCATTTAGAAAGATCTTCTGGTATCAGTCAGTACGTTTTGGTTACAAGTAGCGGAAACCAAAAAAGGATTATAAGCCACTGGTTCTCAAAGTGTGGTTCCCAGACCAATAGCACCAGCATCTCCTGGAAAATCATTTGAAATGCATGTTCAACAGGCAGCACCCTCGACCAACATGGAGGTGGGGCACAGCAATAGGTATTTTAACAAATCCTTCAAGTGATTCAGTGCATACAAAGGAGACAAAAGATTGGCTCACTTAACTGAAAAGTTCATGGCTAGATATATGAGGCTGCAAATATGACTGTATCCAGGGACTCAAACAGTGTCATTAGGACCATCACATCAAGTTTGTTTTTTTACTCTAGTGTGGTCTCACTCTTAGATAACTTATCTCTTCACGATGGAAAGATATCAACAGCTCCATGCCTTATGTCCCATCTTTTTTATTTACCCTATGATATGGTTTGAATCTGTGTCCCCACCAAATCTCATGTCGAATTGTAATCCCCAGTGTTGGAGGTAGAGCCTGGTAGGAGGTGATCAGATCATGGAGGTGTCTCTGATGAATGGCTTAGCACCATCCTTTTGGTATTGTTCTTATGATGGTGAATGAGTTCTCACAAGATCTGGTTATTTAAAAAGTGTGTAGCACCTCCCCCATCAGTGTTTCTCTTGCTCCTGCCCCCGCCATGTGAGACGCCTGCTTCCCCTTCGCTTCCACCATGATTGTAACTTTCCTGAGGCCTCACCACAAGCCAAGCAGATGCCAGCACAATACTTCCTGTACAGCCTGTGGAACTGTGAGCCAGTTCAACTTTTTTTCTTTATAAATTACCCAGTCTCAGGTATTTCTTTATAACAATGCAAGAAATGACTAAGAAACCCCAGAATAAAGAGAGTGCTTTGCCCCAAGAGCGTCCATAAACACCCCCAAATGGAGTCCCTCGACCTCCCTGATTGGTCCAGTCCAGGTTTTGTGCCCTTCCCTGAACTTATCACACTGCCAGAGGTTGTCAAACTCTGAATGGCCGGTTATGGTTTACCTGTCAGAGGTGGCATGAACTCTAAAGCCATAAGGACAGAGGGTAAGAAGGACTGATTGCCCCTAAAAAGTCCAATGTGAATGCAAGAAGGCAGAGGAATGGATGCTAAAGAGATTTAGTCCTTGGTCTTCTAATAAATTCCAGATTAAGGTACAAGTAGCTTCCTTAAATACACACACACACACACACACAATTACATTAGTGTTTCTCTGAACACTGAAAAAGAACCCTCACCTTTAATCTAACTCTTCCTCATGCTGTCTCTTGCTTCTTGGTTAATGCAAAGAATGGGAGATCAATTCTTACTAAATGTAATCCAGAACTGATAGCAAAAGAACTGAAAGAGAGAATTCCTTAGCAAAGCCCACGTCCCTAAATAAAGAGGGTTCCTAAGATTGATGATGGGGAGGAGCCTACAAAAGATTCCTTCAGGAGCATCAGGCACAGCTCTGCACAGATGTGGGGCAGGTGGCCATCTTTGACTCTGCTGCCATTCAGTGTGACAATCTCCCTCAGTAGAGCCTTTTATTTCCCTGTAGTTCACAGAGGAATTTATTTTGCAGAGGAATAAAGAACTCGTGTACATGATTTGACTTTCATCTTCAAACCAAGACTAAAACTTTGAGCTGTCATAGTTGTGCCATCTCAGCAGCCCAAATTCAGTGTTTTACAAAAGAGAGAGAAGAAAGAAAACTTTATCCATTCCCTGAGCAATCACCTCTACCCAGATCAAGGCAATGTTTTCCTATTTTAGAACAAATGAAAATGCTCCATGAGTAATCTCATTTTGACTGAAGAATTACTATCAAGAGCAAACGTCTTGTCAAATGCCTCTTATACAGCTATTTGCAATCTCACTTGTTCTTTTGTGCCCCACCCTCTACATTTGGATCACCCCAAGCCCAGGAGCCATGTTGAATTCTTCCCTGCATTTCCAGTGCTGGGCACAGAATCTGGCACAGGGTCTTTGCTGAATATATATACGTTGCACTGAATTAAGTGGAAAGGGTGTCCTGTTTCCCATAATTTTTCTTTTCTACTATTATATAACTTCATGGCAGCATAAGCTCCACTGTTTTACGGTTTCTATGAGAGAATATTTGTTCCCTCACCATTAGACAGGCTATTTGACAAGATGGGCCACTTTAAGGGATATACCTTATGCCGCCTTTCTCTCTTCTACAATTCTGCTCCATAAGGATGACCTTCAGACATTTTTACACCCAATTCCCCCGAAGGACCACTAGAGGGCAGCAGAGAACACAATGATGGCACGATGGCCATTTTGTCCAGTCTTTTGTCTTCAGCTCTCCTAGTCCCTCAATTTTCCCAGCTTTCATCCTTTTGTTAACTTTGGCTTTATGGGTGCAAGTTTCAGTACAGAACAGCCTGATTTGCTTTAGAGCAAAGAAAACCCTACCTTTTTTCTTCCTGTCTTTTCATGTGGTTTCTTAGAGAAATAATTTCATCAACGAGCCAAAACACTCAAAGTTTACAAAATGCACTTGTTTTGTTTTGTTTTTAAATATGGCCTCTCCTTTAGAAAAGAAAAAAATAAAATAAAATCTTATCTACTACATTAGGCGAGAGTTTCCCTTCTGAGCGCCTTTTCTATAAGATCTTTAACTGAGCTCTGCTATCACTCTCTTCAGCCTCTGTTCTTCCTGTGATCCAAAATCCAGCCTGGAAAAAAGCTCTCATTGGCAGGATAATTAAAGTAGACGAACAAGTCCTTCAGTCCCAGTTAATCCCAGTAAGCCTAATTCAGCTTCTATAGATGGAAGGATAAAAGTGTTCTCCCATCAGGGTCATTCATAGTTGGACTGCAGCCTACACCAAGAAATCACTCTCCAGATAAACACAAGGTCATGGAGACCAAGTTTATACATAAGTAAGATTGAATTTGGTCTACGTCTGATCCAACTGCACAGATCAAGGAATCACTGCCAAAAAGAAAAGAAAAAAAAGGATTACTTAGAGCTAAATTTCAGGACAAACCAACACCTTGACTTCTTGCTTTCATGCAAAATTTCTCTTAAAGTTCCAGGAACACGCCCTCAATTTGGCATACAAATCAAAAGAGCCTTTTAAAATAACAATTTAGCAATAACTATTAAGATGAATTTTTCTATTTCTAGAATGTATGCTACATGAATATACATATATATGTGCATGTATATACATGTATATGTATATACATATATATGTGCATGTATAGCAGACAATTGGAAACAAACTAAATCTCTATCAGTAAAGGATTATTTCAATATATTTTGATATACCCACACTCTGATATACCATACAGCTAAAAAAAGAAAAAGATTGAGATGTATCTGTCTTCAGTGAAAGAGAAGGATGGCTGAAAATTATTAATAGCAATGTACTAAAAATTTTAAGTACATATTTTTCATTTAAAAAACTATATGTCTATGTATGTAAATGAATGCAAATACAGATTTGTATTTCAAAATCTGGAAGGATTTACATAAACCTGGTTTAGGGGAGCATCATAGATAAGAGAGGAGTAAAAGGTAGAAATTTAATTATATTCTGGTATCACTTACACAATTTTGTTAAATCTAAAATGTTGCTTACATAACTGGGCTCACATTAGCCAATGTTATGTTTGGTCACTTGCGATTCTTTATTCACTGAAACTCTATTTGTTTCAGGTACTACCTAGCATTTGGTCTCCATATCCCAAGGACAAAGCAAAAATTTTAAGTTTTGTCTCTTGAAAGATTTTTGGAAACTAATATAACCCTGCTAGCATGAACAGGCACAGCGTATACAAAAATTGAACTCACATCATTTTTAAACTGAAAGTAAACAAATGCCCTCTTACCATTAGCTGTGCCCAGAGACATCCACAGAATTAGAGTCTCAAAGCTGGGAAGGGAGCTCAGAGTTTTCCCAATGCCCCATCACTCACAAATAAAGAAAGGGAGGCTCAGTGAGGTCATGTGGCACCCCCAGTTTATAAAAAGTCCAGCCCAGTTCTCAGAGTTTATTGGCCACATCATGAAATGGTCACATCCTTTATCACTGAAAACCAGAAGAATATTTTTGAGAGTGAAAGGTGGCACTGTTCATGATCACTGTCGGACAACAGTTAGGACTGTAAGTTAGGACTGTCCTGGGGCAACTGAACACACAGGCACTGTACCAACCTCCTTCAACCACAGTGAATTCCAAAAGAGCCGATATATGGAGTTTGCACCCCACCCTTCCCAATGTGAAACCCTTATGAGAGGCCTTCTCCTACAGCAGTCATCGAAAGTATGGTTGTTCCTCTTTATTCTATTTTATTTCATTTATTTATTTATTTTATTTTATTATTATTTTTAAGATGGGGTCCTGCTCTGTTGCCCAGGCTGGAAAGCAGTGGCACCATCTTGGCCCACTGCAACCTCTGGCTCCCAGGTTTAAGTGATTCTCCTGCTTCAGCCTCCCAAGTAGCTGAGATTACAGGCACCCGCCACCACATCTGGCTAATTTTTGTATTTTTAGGAGAGAGGGGGTTTCACCATGTTGGCCACGGGGGTCTTGAACTCCTGACCTCAACTGATCCACCTGCCTCAGCCTCCCAAAATGCTGGAATTACAGGCATAAGCCACCGTGCCTGTCCCCTCTTTATTCTAGTTAAATATTCATTAACAATCATCTTCCCGGATCCCCAGAAGAAAGAAACTATCTAACAAATAATTTTATTAGTCCTGGGAGGAATAAAACCAAAACAGGACTACTGTTTTTCTCTAATGTTCTCTCAATTAATCTCAGAGTCCTTGCAAGATGACACAGGCATCTGGGTATTCCCACCTCCTTAATAGAGTTTACCAGATTTAGGGAAGTGAAAATGTGAAACACTCAGTTAAACTGGACTTTCAAATTCAAATGCAATTTTAGAGACATACTTACACTAAAAGAATTTATTGCAAGTTTATCTGAAAGTCCAGCTTAAGTGGATATCCAATATTTTGCCTGGCAACCTTGTCACTGAACTCACATCTACCTCGCTTTTCAGAAGGTCCAAAACATGCCAATGATTGGTTGGGCTTTTAGACCTGCAGATTGATGCTGGAGGAGGGAACATACAGAATAACTATGTAAAATGCTTCCTCATACCTGCCTCATTCAAAACCCCATCAGAGGTACCTTGGGCCAGTGATCAAATCAGGTTTCTCTTTGGGTTCCAGATGCTCTCTGTTCTGCCATGCCTTCCACAGTTTTTTTTGGAGCACACCAGCCACCTGTGACTTCATTCAGGCTCTTATTCCTCCCCCAGATGCTTTTCTTATCTCAGCCTGACAAACTTTACTGATCTCGGAAGTCAGGTGGAAGAAACTTCACCCTAACGCAGTGTCTGCCTTTCACTTCACACCACTGCTATTATCTGACATTGCCTGCTACTGTTGCTGTTTCCTGGCTTGTTGTCTATCTTCTCTGTCCAGAATAGAAGCTCCGTGAGGTCAAGGGCTCTGTTGGCCTTGACCATCACCAGGTATCCAGAAGACTGTCCGGGGCTTATAAACAGCTAGAGAATGAATGAATGGCAAGCCACTTTTACTGGAAAGCCACCACCTCTGGGAAGCTTTTCCTGACCACCCTCAGGAAAAATTAATGACTTCCTCCTTGGCAATCCCACTGCCCACTGCTCCCCTTCAACAAGGCATGCATTCAATAAATAGTCATTGAGCACTAATCACATACCACGAGTTTGGCACATCACAGAACTTAGTTCCATATTCATCTATCTCCACTCTAATGGATGAAATTCTTGAGGGTAGGGAATTACTTACTCATCTTTTTTTTTATTTTTTATTTATTATTATTATTATTATTATTATACTTTAAGTTTTAGGGTACATGTGCACAACGTTCAGGTTTGTTATATATGCATACATGTGCCATGTTGCTGTGCTGCACCCATCAACTCGTCATTTAACATTAGGTATATCTCCCAATGCTATCTCTCCTCCCACCCCACAACAGTCCCCGGTGTATGATGTTCCCCTTCCTGTGTCCATGTGTTCTCATTGTTCAATTCCCACCTATGAGTGAGAACATGCAGTGTTTGGTTTTTTGTCCTTGTGATAGTTTGCTGAGAATGATGGTTTCCAGCTTCATCCATGTCCCTGCAAAGGACATGAACTCATCCTTTTTTATGGCTGCATAGTATTCCATGGTGTATATGTGCCACATTTTCTTAATCCAGCCTATCATTGTTGGACATTTGGCTTGGTTCCAAGTCTTTGCTATTGTGAATAGTGCCGCAATAAACATACGCGTGCATGTGTCTTTATAGCAGCATGATTTATAAGGCTTTGGGTATATACCCAGTAATGGGATGGCTGGGTCAAATGGTATTTCTAGTTCTAGATCCCTGAGGAATCACCACACTGACTTCCACAATGGTTGAACTAGTTTCCAGTCCCACCAACAGTGTAAAAGTGTTCCTATTTCTCCACATCCTCTCCAGCACCTGTTGTTTCCTGACTTTTTAATGATTGCCATTCTAACTGGTGTGAGATGGTATCTCATTGTGGTTTTGATTTGCATTTCTCTGATGGCCAGTGATGATGAGCATTTTTTCATGTGTCTTTTGGCTGCATAAATGTCTTCTTTTGAGAAGTGTCTGTTCATATCCTTCACCCACTTTTTGATGGAGTTGTTTGTTTTTTTTCTTGTAAATTTGTTTGAGTTAATTGTAGATTCTGGATACTAGCTGTTTGTCAGATGAATAGGTTGCAAAAATTTCCTCCCATTGTGTAGGTTGCCCATTCACTCTGATGGTGGTTTCTTTTGCTGTGCAGAAGCTCTTGAGTTTAATTAGATCCCATTTGTCAATTTTAGCTTTTGTTGCCATTGCTTTTGGTGTTTTAGACATGAAGTCCTTGCCCATGCCTATGTCCTGAATGGTATTGCCTAGGTTTTCTTCTAGGGTTTTTATGGTTTTAGGTCTAACATGTAAGTCTTTAATCCATCTTGAATTAATTTTTATATGAGGTGTGAGGAAGGGATCCAGTTTCAGCTTTCTACATATAGTTAGCCAGTTTTCCCAACACCATTTATTAAATAGGGAATCCTTTCCCCATTGCTTGTTTTTCTGAGGTTTGTCAAAGATCAGATAGTTGTAGATATGTGGCATTGTTTCTGAGGGCTCTGTTCTGTTCCATTGGTCTATATCTCTGTTTTGGTACCAGTACCATGCTGTTTTGGTTACTGTAGCCTTGTAGTATAGTTAGAAGTCAGGTAGCATAATGCCTCCAGCTTTGTTCTTTTGGCTTAGGATTGTCTTGGCAATGCGGGCTCTTTTTTGGTTCCATATGAACTTTAAAGTAATTTTTTCCAATTCTGGAAGAAAGTCATTGGTGGCTTGATGGGGATGGCATTGAATCTATAAATTACTCTGGGCAGTATGGCCATTTTCACGATATTGATTCTTCCTACCCATGAGCATGGAATGTTCTTCCATTTCTTTGTATCCTCTTTTATTTCATTGAGCAGTGGTTTGTAGTTCTCCTTGAAGAGGTCCTTCACATCCCTTGTAAGTTGGATTCCCAGGTATTTTATTCTTTTTGAAGCACTTGTGAATGGGAGTTCATTCATGATTTGGCTCTCTGTTTGTCTGTTATTGGTGTATAAGAATGCTTGTGATTTTTGCACATTGATTTTGTATCCTGAGACTTTGCTGAAGTTGCTTATCAGCTTAAGGAGATTTTGGGCTGAGACGATGGGGTTTTCTAGATATACAATCATGTCATCTGCAAACAGAGACAATTTGACTTCCTCTTTTCCTAATTGAATGCCCTTTATTTCCTTTGCCTGCCTGATTGCCCTGGCCAGAACTTCCAACACTATGTTGAATAGGAGTGGTGAGAGAGGGCATACCTGTCTTGTGCCAGTTTTCTAAGGGAATGCTTCCAGTTTTTGTCCATTCAGTATGATATTGGCTGTGGGTTTGTCATAAATAGCTCTTATTATTTTGAGATATGTCCCATCAATACCTAATTTATTGAGAGTTTTTAGCATGAAGTGTTGTTGAATTTTGTCAAAGGCCTTTTCTGCATCTATTGAGATAATCATGTGGTTTTTGTCTTTGGTTCTCTTTATATGCTGGATTACATTTATTGATTTTCGTATGTTGAACCAGCCTTGCATCCCAGGGATAAAGCCCACTTGATCATGGTGGATAAGCTTTCTGATGTGTTGCTGTATTCGGTTTGCCAGTATTTTATTGAGGATTTTTGCATCATTGTTCATCAAGGATATTGGTCTAAAATTCTCTTATTTTGTTCTGTCTCTACCAGGCTTTTGTATCAGGATGATGCCGGCCTCACAAAATGAGTTAGGGAGGATTCCCTCTTTTTCTATTGATTGGAATAGTTTCAGAAGGAATGGTACCAGCTCCTCCTTGTACCTCTGGTAGAATTCAGCTGTGAATCCATCTGGTCCTGGACTTTTTTTAGTTGATAAGCTATTAATTATTGCCTCAATTTCAGATCCTGTTATTGGTCTATTCAGAGATTCAACTTCTTCCTTGTTTAGTCTTGGGAGGGTGTATGTGTCAAGGAATTTATCCATTTCTTCTAGATTTTCTAGTTTATTTGCGTAGAGGTGTTTATAGTATTCTCTGATGGTAGTTTGTATTTCTGTGGGATCGGTGGTGATATCTCCTTTGTCATTTTTTATTGCGTCTATTTGATTCTTCTTTTCTTCTTTATTAGTCTTGCTAGCGGTCTATCAATTTTATTGATCCCCAACTATTAGGAGAGGATTAGCAGGTGCTTATTAAATGGATTTATTTTTAACAGTAGATATTTGGATCCATGTAGTAAGAGAGTTTGTTTTCTTGATTGTTAAAATTGAGACATCAGATTTTTTAATTGCTTTTAAAATTTATGTTTTTTAGGTTCAAAGATCTACTTTGGTAAGCTTACAGATAAAAGAGCACTTTCTTTCTCTGCATATAGGTGGATCCTCCTGAAGACTGGTTGGCTCCTTATGAAGAAAGTCTGACGGTAGAGTGCACTTTAACATGGGAATCCCGCCTCTAAAGGAGGAAAAAGGGCACAGCGGAGGTTCATTTCATCAGAGTTTATAATAACTTTTGGGTAGAAATAACATGATCAAATATTCAATGTAGACCTATGCAGTCATGAAAATCATTTGTTAGAATATTTAAGAATGTCGAAAAATACTCAAGATCTAATGTTAATTGAAAATAATAATAAAGTGGTATTCCCAATATGATCTCGTTTTGATAAGAAAAAAGAACACACACACATACACACACAGATGAGTGAATTATAGAACCAAAATATTGCCATTAGTTAAATCTAGGTGTAGGATTATAGATGCCTTTAATTTTCTTTAGTTTTTAAATGTTTCAAAGCTCTTATAATAAAAATAATGAAAATGTATTATTTTCTACACCAAGAGTGACTCCTAATGTCACCTGTGGACTCTGGATGACAATGATGTATCAATGTAGGTCATAGATTTTAACAAACAGGCCACTCTGTTGTGGGGTGTGGGTGACAGGCGAGGCTGTCTATGTGTTCGGGGAAAGGTGTGTTGGGAACTCTTTGTATCTTTTGCTCAATTTTTCTGGAAACCTAAACTGCTCTAAAAATACATTCTGTGTTAGAAACTATATTACATTGTTAATAAGCAAAATATAACTAACATAAAGGAGAAAAATGCCTTGGGAATTGGAGAAGATCAAGTAAACTGAGAATGAGTTGCTGGAGGACATTAGAAATCCAAAGTGAGAAAAGGTACCCTAACTCCCAGAACTTTGAAATGCTGGGAGGATCTGATTGCTTGATCTCCTGCTGGGAAGAGTTGTCTCCTGTGTTCCTATAAAAGGGGAAGAACTTTGAGAAGGTTCAGTTGTGCCTGTGCACACACATGACACATGCACACATAGAGCCATGTTATCTTCTTTACATACACACACACATACACACACACACACACCCCTCCTCACATTCACGAAGGCAACGCTGTCCCCAAACCTTCCTCCTCCAAATACCCTATTAGAAAGTCTAGTTCAGGGAATCCCATGTCTCCCAGAAGCCTGATCAGGAAAATACCTTGAAGACTTTCAGGTTTCATTGTTATGAGTCCATAGCCCATCTCCCTCTTAAGTGCTGAGAATATTGAGGAAGGGAAGGAGTTGCTTTGATTGGGTCTGGAAATTATTTTATCACTGAGAATGAATTTACTCCCTTGAGAGTAACCAAGAAAGTTTCAGCTTCTGATGAAAACAAAGTCGCAATGATCAATTCTGGGAGCCCCAAAACAAAGATTTATAAACAACCCTTAGCTTAAGGTCTTTTAAAAATGCCTTTTTCCCTCCCATTTTAATATATCCGTTATCTTTTTGTTTCAAATCATGAACATTGCAACCCTCCAGGTCAGTTTCCTGGTTGAAAGGATGAACAGCTTCCTGGCTCAGTCGTTCACACTCTCATCTGGAAACACGTAGAAATGCCATTAAAGGAACTTGGTTATGTAAGAAGGTACTGTGAGGCCTAGTTATTCTGGGAAGCAGAGAAGGCATATCTCATCAATGCTCTCTGGAGGATAAAAGAAGATCATGCATGCAAGCCATCCAGGGCAGGACAAAAGAAGTACATAGTAGATGCACCTGTTGAGCAGTAGTTGCAGGCAACTTGTTACTGATTATTATGTTGTCATCATAATTAAAGAATGCTGATGAAGTCAGGATGAAAAACTGGGGACATATGTGCTCAGTCATTAGCTAGCTGTGTATCTGCCATTTGTGGATTGCAGTTTACTGTCTATAAAATCAGAGTGTTGAGGAAGAGGCAATCTATTCCCAAATACTGTACATCATATTTTTAAAAACAAAGATTCCAGGACCAGATCCCATCCTTTCTATTTTTTATTCTTTGTTTTGTTTATTGGTGTTTTCTGTGTTTTGTTTTATTTTGTTTTGGAGACGCATTCTGTCACCCAGATTGGAGAGCTGCAATGTAATCATAGTTCACTGCAGCCTCGAACTCCTGAGCTCAAGCAATCCTCCTGCCTCAGCCTCCCAAGTAATGTGAACTACAGACATGCACCACCATGCCAGGCTAATTTTTTTTTTTTTTTTTTTTTTGTAGAGATGGAGTCTTGCTATATTGCCCAAACTGGTCTCAAACTCCTGGCCTTAAGTGATCTTCCTGCCTCAGACTCTCAAAGTGCTGAGGTTACCACGCCTGCCACCCACCCTTCTAAATAAGAACTGTGAAGAGTAAGAATCTTAGTATCTATGTTTTTAAAGATGCTCAGGTGTTTTGACTTGGACACCAGTCAATAAAAAAGAGTTTAGGCCCTGTTGGATTATACGTATCTCTGGACTTCTAAAATCTCCTGATTCAAAAGAAATCAAAGTGATGCCAAAAGGACCGCTGTGTGCAAAGATGTGATCATCCAAACCTTTATGGATTTTAACTGAGGAAATACTGAATATGGCCTGAGGTGATAGACAAGCTAGACATTGAGGGTGCACCATTACAAAGCTTAGATCTGGGGTTCAGAGAAAATAAATCTGTAGCAGGATGGCTAAGCTAGAATGTTGCCCTTTCTGTAATATTCACAACATATTTCAGTCTTTCCACTAGTGAAAAATACCTACTTGCTTTGGAACTTTGTTTTGTGCATTTAAAAATATAGTCACCAGATTCTCAAAATTATCCAGCTATGTTAATGTCAAATACATTAGAGAAAGGGCTTGCCTGGAATTTACATAAAAATGCAAAACTTCAGTCCATAATCAGTACCTCTGAAAAAAGTTATTCACATCAGCCATTGTCATTCAAGATGATACTGCAATAAAGATTCAGAGAGAAATCTTTGAATGCTACCCTGAATTATTCTATTCAAGGAAGAATGTTGTGTGAATATAGAACTTACCTCCATAACTAACTGCATGCTGAAAATTAACTTAATAGTACTGAACACAGATCTTCAAGAAAGACTTCGTTGGGCACAAGGGTTATCTGCCATGCTGCCTATTTGAAGCGTGAAGGTGATGGTCTTAGCCTATGAGGCCCTCATCTCTGTGATGCTTAATCACTACACATTCCAGCTCACAGCCTTAACAACCCTGGTGGCAGAGAACTTGGCATGCATCATGCAGTTTGTCCTCAGTGAGGAAACAGTTAACTCCTTCACAAGCCATTATACTATAGAGCAGACAGGTTCTACTGAAAAGACAAGTACAAAATGGAAATCATCATTCTCAGTAAACTATCGCAAGGACAAAAAACCAAACACCGCATGTTCTCACTCATAGGTGGGAATTGAACAATGAGAACACATGGACACAGGAAGGGGAACATCACACTCTGGGGACAGTTGTGGGGTGGGGGGAGGGGGGAGGGATAGCATTAGGAGATATACCTAATGCTAAATGATGAGTTAATGGGTGCAGCACACCAGCATGGCACATGTATACGTATGTAACTAACCTGCACATTGTGCACATGTACCCTAAAACTTAAAGTATAATAAAAATAAATAAATTAAAAAATACAGTTAAATAGGAGGAATAAGTTCTAGTATTCAGTAGTACAATAGGGAAATTACAGTTAGCAACAATTTATCGTATATTTCCAAATAACTAGAAGAAAAAAATTATAATATTCCCAATACAAAGAAAAATATTTGAGCTGATGGATATCCAAGTTATCCTGATTTGATCATAACACATTAAATACACATATCAAAATATCTCATGTACCCAAAAATATGCACAACTATTATCTATTAATTTAAAAAAGTAGTACAAAAATAAATACATACATTTTAAAAACTATTTAAATAATTGTATAGAGAACCAGCAAATGAAGATTGTTACAACTGACCACATCCCAAAAGAGAAGGTAGGCTAAATCCATTTTCATGATTTCAAGGTTTGGGATACCATCTTGAGTCATTGAGATTGCTCTTCTGACTGGGTTTCTTTATATGTAGGTGATACTGATTGACATTCTACTTCATTCATGCTGGTTGACTATTCCCAGACAAATGAATATGAAATGTTCAAGTGTGTTTACATTTGCATCCAGGGAAAGTCATCCTTGAAATAAAAGAAAAGCTGGACGATCGGATTATTTTTTTCAGTTTCTGTAATAGTTTTTTGGCTGTATTTACTCATTAATGAATTAATTTAAAATGTTTCTTGATTACCGTCTTTTGCCAGGAATTTTTCTGGGTCTCAGATTAAAAAAATAATAATAATAATGAAGAAAAGCCCTGCTCCCATTGGCCTTACATTCTAGTAAAGGAGAAGAGAACTGGACAAGTAAACAAGCTAATTTTACATAGTAGTAAGTGCTATGGAAGAAATGAGCAGGATGGTATTGTGGAGGATAATCAGGAGAAGAATACTTTAGATAGATGGTCAAAAAACTGCTCTCTAAAAATATTGCAAAATTTCAGTGATTCGGGCTAGCAGCTTTGTCATCTAATAAGCATCTATTTATTGTGGCCAATTCTGGAAATTAATTTTTCTCTCAAGGTCCAGTGTTGAAGATGCCCACAATCCACTGATCCTCATTTTTATATACAAACCAGATAACTCTTACCAAACAAATAAACAACGCTGTTCAAATTTGGACTTTGGCAGATATGTGGTAAATATTCATTTGGAGACTAGCTGAAGACTAATCAGCAATTATACTTACTGAGTCATCTAACCAGATACTGCATGGAAGATGAAATGCACATGAGAAAAATTAAATACTATAGATTCTGCCTTTGAGGGATTTTTCATATATTAGGAAGTATATCATCTCTTGCTTGGAATATTTCTACAGCACATATGCTATTCAGAATAGAGCTTTACATTTTACAATACAATGCTCACTACAATGTTATGAAGTCATGGGTATATCCTTATTTTACATAGAAGAAAAATGAGGTTTCAAGGGCTTATGCTACTTGTCTAAGGCCACTTAAGTACCGTAATAAGAAGCATAGTCTAGACATAAACTCAAATTTTCTAACCTAAGTTATGATGCTTCTTTTATTTTCCCACATTGTACTAAGTGGAGTACAAAGAAAGGAGGACTCATCTCTCAGATTTTCCTTAAGGTGTGAAGTGTGATAGGAATATAGAATAGACCTATTATCCTAGAGTAAGTCATAGTTGGTTCTGAAAGCACTGAAACCTGTTATTGGATTGTTGTAAGGATTTCATTGCATTTATACCATCTTAGTCTCACAATCACCCAGTGAGTTTCTTCAAGAGTCCATTTAAACCTCTCTTCCAGAACGTTCTAAGCCATTACAGCCTCCAGTGACAAACAGTACCCAATTCTGGACTCATATTGCTCTACTCCAACCTTACTTTGTTGATAGAATCTTGTTGTTCTCAGTAACCCCTGTTCATGGTACAGGTCCCCAACTAGATCCTACAGAGCATGTGGGCAGAGCTGTGCCTCCCATTTTGATTCACAGCAGGTAATCAACTAGAGTCTGCTCATAAGAAGGAGAAAAAAGAAAATGGTCTTATAATCTCCATTTTACAGATTAGAAAACAGAGACCAAGATACATAATGTGGCTTCCTCAGTGACTCAACTACTTAGAGCCAAAACCACATCTAGACACAACATCTCCAGAAAGCCGGTATATATTCACTTTCCAGAATGCTCCATTCCCATAAATCCCATCTCCCCTAAACCACCCCACAGGGATCCTTGGCATTGAGAATTACTGAAGATGTAACAAGCCCTAAATTGGGAATCAGGAGGCCTGTGTTGCAGATCTGCCTCAGCAATTGAATAATCCAAGAAACTTACTTTGTTCAATCAACTATACTTATTCAGTGTCAACCGCATGCACTTATGAGCACACTCAACTAAGCATTGTTTTAGGCCTTTCGGAAAAAACGTATTCTGATTGTGCAACATGTTCTATGAATCTGGCACTGTGATAAGCATTATGTATGTGTGTGTGTGTGTGTGTGTGTGTGTGTGTATAAAATTCATCTTTGTAAAAGTACATTTTGTAACCTACTTTAACATACAAATAAAGTGGCTTCCCCAGGGTCAAACAGGTGGCAAGTGGCAAAGCCAAGAATGCTTCATTCCTTCAGTGAATATTTACCAGGCGCTGGCCCAGCCCTGGGGATCCCGAAAGGAGTGGCCAGGCTATAATCCGTGTTTTCTTGGAGCTCATGTTTCAGGTAAAGAAACAGATAATAAATCTATAAACTAATAAATTAACAAGACAATTGCATTGGTTATACCTGTTATATGATCACATAAAATGGGATACCCAGGGATACCTCTCTATGTGACTACCCAGACCTGAGATCGGATTGACCAGGAGACAGCCATGCCAAAATTTGTCAGAACTTTCCAGGAAGAGAGGACTATAGGTATAAAGGCCCTAAAAAGAGAACAAAGTTGGCATATTGAAGGGGCAGAAAAAAAGACACATCTATCTGGGGAAGCATGAATAAGAGGAGACTGAGAAGATGAGATCAGAGAGGTTGGCTGCAATCAGGTTATGAAAAACATACTGGCCTGGTAAGAAATTTGGATTTTATTCCCTGTGATAGGAAATCCCTGCAGGCGTCATCTTTACATATTATTGTTTTTAAAAATGGTTCTTGTTCTGTTTGTTTTTCCCTTTCAATAAGCAAGTTCTCTAAAACTAGAGGTAATATTCAAAAAGTAAAATAGAAGAAAAAAATTTCTAAGAGACCAAGATGCTACATTCTACAATTAGGCTAATTTGGTTTAGACTTGTCCTGGAATGAGGCATTTGTTAAAGGAAAATGTCTTACCCTTACATACCTTTCAACCTACAATAACACGGCCTGAATCACTTCTAGGAACAGAAGTCTAGCATTACAGTTGAAACCCATACACACAATTAGAACTTCTAATATTTTTAGTACACTAATATTTCTTATTTTCTTTGTAGGCAGATCAAGAATCTGATAGGAAGGTTGTAAGCCAGGGGGTGATGTGACCCGAATTACATTTGAAGAGTTTCCCTGGCTGTGTCTGGTGAATGGTCTATAGGGTCTACAGTGAGAACAGGATTGTCGCCCCTGAATCCTGGGCTCTCTGCCTCAGAAGGCAGATGTTCCTTCTTACCTTAAAGAGATAAGGGCTGACATGAATATCAGGTGGTTAAGGGCTGACATGAATATCAGGTGGACAGTGACAGTGGGAGAGAGAGGATACCCATGGCCCACCTGTTTTTCTATCTCTAGGTTAAGGAATTGGATTTAGTACCTTCCTGCTCTCCAATGCCTTTGTTTCATCCAAGACATCCGTAGGCATCAGGGCCCACCCTGAGCACTGAAGTCAATCCCACCTTTCTTTGTGATATGTTCCATGTTTATGTCCCTTCACTCTTGCCCTGTGGTCATCTCATCCCCCTGCCGCCCTGGCCTGTTACGTAGTTCTCATGGCCCACTCTGTTCATCCCCTCTCCTCATGCTCATACATGCATGGAGAAGAATTTAGTCTTTCCTCCTTCCTAAGCATCTGTTCTCAGACACCAGGCAACCTTGACAAAGCCCCACTTCAGAGTCTGGGTAGGCAGGACTTGGCCAGCTGAGCCTCCCACAGCCTCCTGAAGAGGGGAGGTTGTGATATTCACTGATGGCCTCCATTCTGAGAAGGACCCTCTGACAATCTGAATGGATGCCAGTAAGAGGTGGAGCAGTAAATGAGGTAAACCCCACAGAGCCACTTCCCTGCTTTGCCACACAAAGCCAAGTTTCCCAACCTTAGAGGAACCAGGGCAAAAATAAATAAATAAAAATAAAAGCAAAATCCCAAACGACACCAAAGCAACAAACAAGTAAGCAAAACCTTCCTGTACAGACTCTCAAAAACCCTAGCAGAAGCCCTGCAATCTTCATATCAAATTATTTAACCTTCTTAGGGTCAGTAAGACTAAGTCACAGTGGTGAAACAGCTGGTAATTGCCTACTGGATTTATACAGGAACTATGGGGACTTCTGAGCATTCCCCTCTACTTGACCCAGCCAGAGCTACTCAGCTACACAAGTGACCCTGCTGCTGCTTCTCCAGGGTTACCTGAGTAGACTTTTCAATGTACAGAAGAATCAACTGAGGTTAAGTCATTTACTCAAGAGGTCACACCGTAGCTGAACATGGTGGTGTACACCTGTAGTTTCAGCTACTTGGGAGTCTGAGACAGAAAGATTGCTTGAACCCAGGAGCTCAAGGCTACAGTGAGTTATGATTGAGCTACTGCACTCCAGCCTGGGCAACAGAGCGAAACCCTGTCTCTTAAAAAAAAAAAGAAAGAAAAAAAAAGACATCTGCAAAGAGGTCACTCACATCCTGCTCAAATGTAGGTAGCCAGGGGCAACAGAAGGATCTGAGATTGGAATCAGATAGAACTGAATCCACAACTCCTCACTGCTACGTATGTCCTGTGACCTGAAACCTTAACCTTTAGTGAGGATCTTGGATGGGGGATGGGCTGGGATGGGTATAAAGAGAGAAGAGGAAGTACAGAGGGATAATTTTAAGCATTTAATGATATGACACATGTAGAAACCCTGACACATAATAGATAATAAATACCAGTCTTCATCTTCCTTCAAAAAACAAGCCTAACCCAGGCATCTTAGCTTCTAACCCAAGTTCTTCTCTGTAAGATTCAGCATGGTGTGTCCTATAGAACTTGTCCAGATTAAAGACAATTTCTTCTATTTTCATTTATACCTATATAAGACAAAATGAGTTAGAGAAAGATCATAGAAATTGTCTGATACAACCCTTTTATTTTACAGATCAGGAAAACAGGCTGAGAAAGAGAAGAGCTTGCTCAATGTCACACAGGAAGTTGGTAGGACAAGAATCCAAGTCAGTGGAGACATATATATATATCATGTATATATCACATATATATGTTATATAACATAACTTTGATATATATGATGTATCTATGTTATATATAACATATATATAAAATATAAAGAATGGCCTAGGGATGTGAAAAAACCATAAGTATCAACAATACAGTGATAATACCTACAATTTGTGTATCCTTTCCTATGTTCTTAACATGCATTAACCCATGAAATCTTCACAATAGGTTGTGCACTACATTCTAATAGTGGCCTCTGTGTAATAGCTTTCCAAGGTTTTACAATGATGAAGTCAGAATTGGAACCTAGGACTCTTGGACTCTAAAGCCCTGCTCTCATTCACCATGCTGGACAGCCTCCCTTCTTGATTTACTGAGCACCAGTAATTTGCCTAAAATGGAATCACCTCTGGAGCAGATAAAGTTTGAGACAATTAACATTTTACTGGGGAGAAATGAAATATATACATGAAATAGTGATTTACAGCAATCAAAGACAACATACTCAAAGTGATGAGATGCTAAGTTATCCAGGTTTGAGAGAAGAAAAAAAAAGAATATGGTTAGAGAAGTGAAGGAGGTCTTTCCAGAAAACATGTCACTTGAGCAGGCCTGGAGAACAGTTCTGCCCTGGGAGCCCATGCTGGCGTGCCCTGTTTAGGTGGTGTGGTGGTTTTAAAATTCTTTGATATTCCTCCCTTCAAGAGGCAGAGTTGAGATTTCCCCTTCAATATGAGTAGGACTCAGTAACTCACTTTTAACGAATACAATATGGGAGAAGTAACAATGTTTGACTTTTCAGACTAGGTCATTGTATTATTCCATTCTCACATTGCTGTAAAGAATTTCCTGAGACTGGGTAATTTATAAAGGAAAGAGGTTTAATTGACTCATACTTTGCATGGCTAAGGAGGCCTCAGGAAACATAATCATGGCAGAAGAGGAAGCAAACATGTCCTTCTTCACATGATGGCAGAAAGGAGAGGTGCCTGGCAGAAAAGAAAAGCCCCTTATAAAACCATGAGATCTCGTGAGAACTCACTCACTGTCATGAGAACTGCATAGAAGTAACTGCCTCCATGATTCAATTGCCTCCCACCAGGTTTCTCCCATGACACCTGGGGATTATGGGAACTATAATTCAAGATGAGATTTGGGTGGGGACACAGCCAAACCATACAAGTCATAAAAGGACCTGTGGCTGCTTTCCTCCTTCTTAGATCAATTGCCCTCTGGAATTCCAGCTGTCATGATATGGGCATACTCGACAGCCCTGTAGAGAGACCCACAAGGTAATGAACAGAAGCCTCCTGTCCAACACCTATAAGAAACTGAGATCTCTTGCTAACAGCTATTCTTTTTGAAGAGGATTCTCCATCCCCAGATTGACATCAAGTCTTTAGTTAACTGCAGCCCTGACTGACATCCTGACTGTAACCTCATGAAAGACCCCAAGCCAGAACCACACATCTAAGCTGCTCCCAAAGTCTCTGACCCATAGAAATTGTGAGATAATAAACATTAGTTGTTTTCAGCTACAAGTTGGGGGTAATTAGTTACACAGTAATAAATTATTAATCCAGATGATAATGTATATATATATGGAATGGATGTGAAAAATAGGAAGAAGAGAAGAAAGTCAATTACAGATTCCACATTTTCAAACTCTAGTTCAAACGTTCTGAAATCCCTCTGAGGCAGATTAAGCTGGAGTTAAGTGCAGGAAAACTGTTTCTCCAAGTTAATAGCCAGGGGCCAATTTCTGAAAACTCAGTTAGTAAATTTACCAAACAACTATCCAGGGTTACTATGTGTCATCAGGAATGGCGAATACTAACTAATCATTCTCTCAAGGGGAGTCAAATGGCTCCAAACTAGAAATATTCCTCTCCAATGTACCTAAGGGCAGTGGAAAAAACCAAGGCTTCTCATGTGTGATCTGACTTTGTAATTACAATTTCAGGTAGCAATCATTAAGCACACACCCCACCCCTCAATTTACAGATAAGCATCTACCTACATGCACACACATCAGCCAGCAAAACAGGATTCATTACCAGTGCTGTGTCCTTCATCTGGGTCACCCATCACAGAAACATCCACCACACCATAATCTTAAAGATATTATTACCATTTGTGGTTCTAAATAGGACAACATTATTTTCTACAAGTGTCAATTTTCCCCTGCAATATTACATTTTCCAACATTTAGTTTTTTAGCATTTTGCCATGACTGTCTGTGTAGATTAGAAAGGTTCTTAACTATTATCTGTAATAGATTTTGCCTGTAGCAAAATTCATGCAGGCATAATAGAAGAACAAAGTGTACTCTGATGAAATTGCAACCATAATTTCCAGATGCCTGACATTTATTGCTTATTGCTATTAGAATTCAAGTGCCTATTTGTTTTGTACTTTGCTTTTATTCTTGCATCACAACATATAATGGAAAAAAGATATTTTAAATGTTGGGTTAAGTATCACAGATCAACACGAGGCACCAACATAATCAATACTACTTAAACATACTCCTAGGAAATTAATTTTTAAAGAATCAAATTGGTGTACCACATCAAAATTTATAATGATACTGTAAAGGGTGTTACATTCTTTATTGTTTAATTAAAAGCAACATTTAGCACTCATGCAGCTAACTGTTAAGACATCACAACATAAAAGGTTTTGCTTATCATTATGGTGAGGGAGGTACAACTCACTCTTTACATTACACCTTTGATTACTAAATGTTAATTGTACTTTACTAGGCAGTATTAATTTATCAAATTATCAGAAAAAAACATGTAAAGGGCTGTAAGAAGCACAGCCCATCCTACAGTGACCAGTGCATCAATGATACTTGATAAATGGATAAACATTAGCATCTTAAAAGAAGAAAACAAATGGGTTTGATGGCTACTGTGTTGATGAAGTTGAATCTGGAAAATAACATAAAGCAAAACATGCATAGCTTCAGGGAAAGACACAAGAAAATGAATATATAGAACAGAAAGAACAGACCCAGGAAATACAAGCAAACGCAGAAAATTCTGCTGACAGATTCCAGCTTAAAAAAAGAACAGAAAAGAAAAGCATTTTCTAACCTTGTGGGTTTAGACAGATACAGAGGCCTGAAGATTTCAGATGGGAGATGATGCTGTCAAAATCAAGTTAGCATATTTGCCCAATACACAGGGCACTGCCCAAATGATAAAAGTGTATTTAGGCTCTGAAGAGACAAAATAGCAGGTGGAATGAGGGTATCTTGCCTCGACTGTCAAGTTCATGCACCAGCTAGACTGAATTAAAGAATGTCAAGGGAGCCTGGAAAGAATCTAGAGACCAACTAGGCTCTAACACAGGACCTTTTTGTTAATTTCCCATCAGCAACTCCACATTAGGAAAAATGTTTTCTAATAAATTGCATACTCCAGAATAGCCAATATGATGCTATTGCAGCCATTACACAACTTCTACTGATCTTTTATAATACTGAAAGTAGCTTTTGAACTCCAAGGCTGCTGTTCAGACCCCAACCCAATGTGTGCTATGATTGAAAACTGATGCCTTCCTAATACTGATGACAGTGAAGATTGACTCCAAAGATGGGAGTCACACCCAGGAAGCATTGAGACACTGGCTTGCTCTATAAAGGCAGCCCCACATATGAGTACTTCCTATAGAGAAAGGACCAGAGCCTCATGAGCTACCAAAAAGTCTGCCTGGCCAGAGATTGTGCAAGTTTACATCCTCCTTGGAATTAGCTGAATGACCATGTAACAGGACACACACCTTCGAGCCTGGGTTCTGACATGATTTCTAGGTAACTGTTCTCAGAGATTTATATGGCACCGGAGGATTCCAAAGAAACAAGGCACGACCACTCCCCTCAAGGAGCCCATAGAGAGCATGCCTGCGTGGCAAGACAGCAGAGTTACACAGAAGCCTGCAGATAGGTGAATAAATCACAACTACTTTACTTTAATTTCTGACCTCATCTTCTTGATAGCACCTCATCCCTAGTCAAAAAAGGGAGGGAAGTGGAGAGACTCATGTCATTTATTGGTATTTCAGTTTCCTCTGATTCAAGTAGTGTCTTTGAGGTAATTGAGTCTCTTTCTGTAAACAGATTTTGGAAATGTCTTTGTGTACCGTGTGCGTGTGTGTGTGTGTGTGTGTGTGTGTGTGTGTGTGTGTGTGAATGCAGCAGATGGGAGTGCTGGATTCAATTCAATCAAACAATTCAATCAAAAAACATTTCTTGGACCTTTGGTGCGTTTGAATACAGGCTTAGGAGGGTGGATCTAACCACATAGGCAGCCTCTATTGATACAGAAACAGAGGCATCAGGATAAAATAGCATTTTAGGAAAATGATTCTAGTAGGATTAATAGGAAAGAGCAAAAATTCCAGTTCTGTTATCCAGGCATAGGTTAATACAGCAACGCCATGGTAGTGGCAGCAGGAGTGGAAATGAGACTTGGGTCTAAGAACCACTTATGTGGAGGTCAAGATGTAGGAAGGAAGAGGACGAAGAAGAGAGAAAGGGAAGGGAACAAGGTTGGCATTAGAAATGAATAGCCTGGTTGGGGTATTTCTTTGACATATTACATTTCAAGAGTCAACAGGACTTGCAAGTAATTTTTTTTCTAGGTATCTGGATTTTTATGACACATATTGCAATTAAAACTATGAGAATCACTAATGCTAAACCACTCTGTTTGATAGTTCTTGAAACTTACAATATATCAAGGCAGGAGAATAAAGGATCAGAGAGAAGACTGTCCACCCATCCTAACTTCCATTTCTCAAATTGCTGAATGACTGAACACAACAGGACGGTAACTTTTTTTAATGAAATGTCTTAGACATTAAAAAATAAAGATATGGAGAGCAATATAATCAATATTTACGTAAACACAAGAGGATCATTTTTGAAACGTGCTTTGAAGAACAATTAATTCAAGGGGAACACTGCTAGAGACCACTTAACATCAAATGTGGCATTCTTCTTCATCAATCTTTCAAAAATTTTCTGTAAATAATTTTCTGTGACTGCTTTACTCCTTTTTTCTATGAAGTGAGTCACCAGATCCCAAAATCGCCTTAATTTCTTAGGAGAAATAATACATAAATGTGGTTTTAAGATCCAAAAGGCACACAATGTTATAAAATTTTAAAGTACAAGGCTCCCTTCTTGCCCAACTCTTTGCATTTCAAAGATAAATATCATTAAAATTTTCTCATATACCCTTCCAGATATAATGATCATAAAAATGTAAAACCATACTTATATTTTCATTTTTAAATTTACACAAATGAAATCATGGATACCATTTTATAGCTTGGTTGTTTTGTTCAATAATACATCCTGGGATTATTTTATGTTTGCACACACCACTCTAACACATTGTTTTCAACAACTGGTTGAAAGCGCTTTATTTATCTAGCTGGTCCCCCTTGATGAATGTGTAGGTTGTTACCAATGTTTCATTGTTACACTCAATGCTCAAATGAACAATCTCTTGCATGTGCCTTGGTATATGTTTATAAGAATATCCATAATGTAAATTCTTAAATATGGAATATCTAGGTCAAAGGAAACGTTCCTTTTTAATTTTAGTCAATATTGCCAGATTACTCTTGAGAATGGCTGTAACAACTTACATTTTCACCGAAGGGTGTGAGAGTACCTTTATTAATCTGGCTGGTAAAACTAGATGTCATTGTCAATTTGACTCGTTTCTTTAATTACAGAGTACGACTGAATATCATTTTGTAGGGAGATCAGTTCTTTGTATTCTCTTTCAAATTAACTTACGAAGACCTGGGAACATGCCATTGGAAAGCCTTTTTATGAAGTGCCTTCCCTTGTTTCACATTGAGAGTTGTTACTTAAGAGGTTTCCCACGTTTGTGAAATTCCAAGAGTCAAGTCTCTGGTTCAGTGAGCCCCATTAAGAGTCCACAATTCCAACAAACATGAACAGTGCTGAAGTTGTCTTATAAAAGCAACAAAATAGAACCAATGACATTTACATCACACTCAACTTAGGAAACACAACAGTTGGTGAAATCACCTGAAAAGAGATATTTAGTGTCTTGAGGGAGAGGTCTGATTAAAGAGAAATGATAGATGGCTTAGCAGTAAGATTAATGTTAAGATACTGTCTACAGCGTAACTGAGACAGAAAAGTGAATACCAAGGATATAATTTACCTATGCTTCTAGATACTGCCAATTTTTTGAAAGTTCTTTTTATATTCATAAACAGGGGAATGACTGAATGGTAGTACGGAGATGACACCTTTAGCAGATGTAAAGATACAGATATAATGAATTCAGGTAATCTCACCTGTAATTAAAGGAATTCAATTCATTAATGTCTTCAATGCAGACTGCATATTACAGTCATTTGGAGAGCCTTTAAAATCATTTTAATGCCTATGTCCTACCCCAAACCCAATGAGTCAAGACTCAACCATCGGTATTATTTTAAAAAGTTTCCCTGGAGATTCTAATGTGCAGCCACATTTTAGAACCTCTTTATTCAGAGTATCTATGAACAAAAGTTATCTGAAAAGGAATTCAGTGGAAAGAGACTTTATTCCGGTGAACAGTTTGCAAACCAGGGAGACACAGCCTTGGGCATAATATAAATATGCCATGCTTTCCAGAAAACAAAGAGAGTTTGAGTTTTGTTGCAAAAGTTCCTGCCTAGGCTCCCAATCAGATCTGTTTATACAAATGAAGGACTAAAACGATTTGATATAGTTTGGATGTTGTTCCCTCTAAATCTTATGTTGAATTGTAATAAGCAGCACTGGAGGCAGGGCCTGGTGTGGGGAGGGGTTTCAGTCACGGGTCTGGATACCTCATGGCTTGATGCTGTCCTCAGGATAGTCAGTGACTTCTTGCAAAATCTGGTTATTTAAAGGTGTGCAGCACTTCCCAACCCTTGCTCCTGCTCTGGCCATGTGACTTCTCCTCCTTCCCCTTCCACCATGATTGCAAGCTTCCCGAGGCCTCATCAGAAGCTGAGCAGATGCCAGCACCATGCTTCCTATAAAGCCTGCAGAATCACGTGTCAATTGAACCTCTCCTCTTTATAAATTACCAAGTCTCAGGTATTTCTTTGTAGCAATGCAAGACCAGCCTAACACACAGGCTTATTTCTGATTGGTTGGTGCAGTTGAGTTCTGATGGTCGATAAAGTGGATCCCTGATTGTTTGATACAGCTGAACCCCCAATTCACCAGCTGAGGTGAGCTCTGACTGGTTGGCTTCCAAACCTCAAACCAGAAGTCTCTGTTAAATCTTTCTTCCAAACTTCAGGTGGTGGTGCAGGGGGCTCTGACTGTGGTTTATCTTGGCACTGTCAACAGGAACTGGTTTGATTTGATTATAGAAAAAGACATCCTGTAATACTTTTACAACATCTTTCTGAGAATACAGTGTATAAGATTGCTCCCTCACCCAGCCATGGCCACCTAGCTCTGTTTTAACTTTGAACAATTCAGTTAGCCATGGGGCATCCATTTTGTCTGTTGGCTTGGGTATCCTTTAACAAATCCTATAGGATCTAGCTGTATTCTCAAGTACTTTCTGAGGTCTGTAGCTAATTTAGAGACCTCTTTCTTAAGCCTCATGACTAAGCATTGCTATGACAATCTAAAAATCAGTATTTATCATGGTATCTACTAGGAAACCATGTATACAGAAGAGTTAGCCACATCAGACATATAGGATATGATGAAGGTAAAGTTCCTGTCGGTCCTTGAAAGAATGAACGTAAACAAGCAAACAAAACAGCTTACTCTACTGATGGGAATATAATCTGGAAGTCAATTTAGAAATTTGGCAGTAGATAGGCAAATGTGCCTATAAACCCTGTTTCTAGAAACCATAGATAGGCAGAAAGATATAGCATGGACTACAATGTTGATTGCTGCATTGTTTATACCACAAGATTGGAAATAATCCATTCAATGGAACATCAAATAAGTTCAAATTCAGCTACACAATGGAACATTATACAGTAATTTAAAACAATATACTTAAAGTATAATATGGTGAGCAGGTTAAGCATGTATTGACATAAAATAAATGGCATGAAGTTTTCAAAATATATTTTCAGTGGAAACGCAAGTTGTAAACTTGGATATGTAGCATGATCTCTTTTCTTTATAGATTGTGTAACAGTACATTTATCAAAGACTCCCTTCATCCAGGTATAGTTCTATCACTCATCCTTACAACCCCTGTGATGTTACTATTTTTAACCTCATTTTAAACTGAAACCATTGGGACACAGAGAGGTTACTGTTTCTGAAGTCATACAGCCAGTAAGTGGCAGGACAGGGCTTTCAAATCCACACAGTCTGGTCCAGAGCTCATGCTCTTAACTGTGACACTATACTGCTGATATTGCATTTATGTGCCCAAAATCTCTAGAAGGATAGAGGGAAGTTTTATTTTCTACCTTTTGCTAATAAATATCTTATTTTCCCCATAATGTTCATATGTAACATAGTTTTTAAATGTTAATTTTTGTAACTTTTATTTAAGTTCATGGGTACAAGTGCAGGCTTGTTACATAGGTAAGCTTGGGTCCTGGGGTTTACTGTACAGATTATGTCATCTCCCAGGTACTAAACCTAGTACCCATTAGTTGTTTTTCCTGATTGTCTCCCTCCTCCCACCTTCCACCCTCCGAAAGACCCTGGTGTGTGTTGTTCCCATGTCCATGTGTTCTCATCACTTAGCTCCCCCTTATAAGTGAGAACATGAGGTATTTAGTTTTCTGTTCCTGTGTTAGTTTGCTAAGGATAATGGCCTCCAGTTCTATCCATGTCCCTGCAAAGGACATGATCATGTTAAAAGTTAATGTATTTTTAAAGAAATGGAAAATCCTTTGACAACACTAAATAAAAATTAAAATGAAAATAAAAGCTCTTTTTAAGTTGGTGGCTGAGCTTGGTGGGGTGTGTTTTTAAAAGACCATTAGTTCACTGAGTACCAAGAGCCTGAGAAACTGCTTGGGTGATTTGACTAATAAAGGCTGGTCCATTATCAGACTGTATAGAGGTGGGAAGGCCAAACCGAGGAATTATGTCTGACAAAAGGGAAGAAATGACCACGGTGGCCTTCTCAGACTCTGTGGGAAAGGCTTCTACCCATCCAGTGAAAGTGTCTACCCAGACCAAGAGGTATTTTAGTTTCCTGACTCGAGGCCTGTGAGTAAAGTCAATTTGCCAGTCCTGGGCAGAGGCAAATCCCTGAGCTTGATGTGTAGGGAAGGCAGGGGGCCTGAACAATCCCTGAGGAGGAGTAGATAGCAGATGGAACACTGAGAAGTGATTTCCTTAAGAATAGATTTCCACGATGGAAAGGAAATGAGAGGTTGTAAGAGGCGGGCTAGCAGCTTGTAACTTACATGGAAGAGGTTATGAAATGATGACAGAATAGAATGGGCCTATGAGGCTGGAAGGAGATATTTTCCTTGGTCCAAGAACCATTTGCCTTGTGTGGGAAGAGATTGATAAGTGGGAGTTTCAGTGGGGTCGTAGGTGGGAGTGGCCAGATAAGAAGGAGAAAAACTGCTGTGAGGGATAGAAGTTGGAATGCTAGCTGCTTTTCTAGCTAACTTATCAGCATAAGCATTGTCCTGAGTGATGGGATCTGATGCCTTTTGATGGCCTTTGCAGTGAATGACTCCAGCTTCCTTTGGAAGTAAAGTGGCTTTGAGAAGTGTTTTTATTAAAGAGGTATTAATAAAATACCTGATGGAGGACCTTTGCATAGTAAGGAAATCTCTTTCAGCCCACATAACAGCATGGTGGTGCAGGATATGGAAGGCATATTTAGAGTCAGTGTAAATATTGACACGTAGTCCTTTTGCAAGAGTGAGGGCTCGAGTTAAGGCAATGAGTTCGGCTTGCTGACAGGTAGTGGAGGGGGCAGAAGGTATATGCGTCAGGTGTGAGGAAGAAAATAGATTTTGGAAGTTATGAGAACTGTAGAGGGTGAGTTGAGCATAGTTTGTGATTTTGAGGACCTCTAAAAGTATTAAGGCAGCGACAGCTGCTGCACACAGACATGAGGGCTAGGCTAAAACAGTAAGGTCAAATTGTTTGGACAGAAAGGCTACAGGGTGCTGTCCTGGCTCTTGTGTAGGAATTCTGACTGCACTAACCCTGCCTAGGAAGGAAAGGAGTTGTTGTTTTGTAGAAGGGATTGGGGTTTGGGAGATTAGCCAGACATGATCAGCTTACAGGGGACAGAGGATGCCCTTAATAGAGAGCAGCTAAGCATCTTCCCAGTAGAAAAAGTTGAGGAGATGACTCGGGATTTCTGAAACTGCCACAGGTCTTAGCCTGGTGGGTATTTTCCCTGCCTGTTGTAATACACAACAGAAGATGCAAGTGTACAAAGTGAGAAAGACAACAACAGTGAGAAGGTGAACTTCTGCAAGGTAAGACTTCTCTCAGGGTCAGGAAGAAATTCTGAGCAGAGCTGCTTGGGACAATGGGGCCAGTGACGAGCTATGGAAAATAAAGAAACCAGGTAAGTGGGAAGGTTAGGTAATCTTCGATGGAAAGGAGAAAAGACAAGACACCACTTATGTAATACCTTAAGGAGAGGGTCTATGAAGGCGCTTCCTTTTGGCCCTACCCCTGTCCTCTGTAAAGTTTGATGAGCATCTTGGGCTGTGCAAAGGCCAAACGTGAAAAGTCTGGAGCAGTCAACTTATTGACAAAGGAATGGAGTTAATCAGAGACAAGTGAAATTTCAGAGCAGTGGCTTGGAGCTCAACAGAAGCTAGACACCAAAGGTCTCCAGTGGTGCTGAACAGCCCAGTTATTCTCCTGAAAAGGTCATTGATAGGATTAGAACAAAGCATTCAAGGCTCTGCCCCCACACCTTTCCTACCGGCCCAGTGGCTAGATCTTCTGACTCCCTGAGGTCATTAGTGTCTGCCAGCCAATGATTCTAGCTAGGTAGGAATTCTCCCGCTTCCACAAAACTTCAGTAGGTGGAACTGCTTGGAAAAGTAGGGCATTCATTCTGGGTTAGGGAAAACTTCTAGAATATATTTAAAGAAGTGCATCTGGCTGTGTTCCTTTCAGGAACATACAGTCATCAAACTATGATAACAAGTTCAAACTATTGCCTAATAAAAATACTTTTGGAGTAAGTGACTGATTTATGACTGATATGTAAATTTGTGCTTCTAAAATACTTGAAGGTGCTAGAAAACAGAAATTAAAACAGATTCTATTCAGTATTTTAAGTACATTACCCCATTTTATTCCCACTTCAGCTTCTATTTTAAGAAAGACTCTTTCTTCATAGATTCCCCATCCTTATTACTGACAAGATAAGGTTAAATAAATAAAGTTTCTGTCTACATTTTGCTTATCTTAGCAGATGCACTCAACATTTTCACAAGTTCACACTTTGAATTATAGCACAAGACCACATTCAAGCCAAGAAATGATTGTCTTTCACAATCGTTCTACAACCAGAACTCTGAAATTAATGAGTTTAATAGTAGATTTCTCCTCCTCTGGACACTAGCCCCTTTCTGTCATTAGATACAACATATGATATCTGAGAAGCATATGGAAATTATGCACAGACATGCACCCAGATTGTAAAAACCTCATTGTAGAAATAGCTATTCCTACACTACGTACTCATATAACTTTTTTGCTTCCTTATTATTGCAGTACATAATTCACTCCTCTGTAAGTTCAAATTGCATATTACAGCACATTAATGTTGGTCTTCCTTTATAGCAACCTATCATATGGTTAGCATTCTCATTTATAACCTAAATTACTTTTATTTCTCCAGCCATTTCACTTAACTACTTTCAATCAAACAGGAAAAAGATCACATATCACAAGTTGCTGAAATATACAGCAGTAAGAGTGGGCTGGATTACATTACCCATTTGCATGGGCATACCCATCTCTGAGTAAGGTGACCCTTCTGCATCAATAAGGCCAACAGGGAGGTAGTGTCAGAGCTTCCTGACTTCAGCAACAGCCCCAACAGTGACAGAGTTGAGGATCAGCCATGCCTTTAATAAATACTCCAGACAAACATATTTTAAAAGGGCTGGAGAAAAGGAAGGAACCCTTTAACAGTGTCTTCTTTATGCAAGGAAAAGATTGAAAATCTTGGCCTTAACAAGTCTGGCTGCTGCCTGTCTCTCTGGTCTTATCGTGGTTCCCTCTATTTTCCTCATCACACAGCAGCTCCATGGGCCTTCTTGCAGTCCTTTGAATGAACCATGCTCCCCTTCACCACAGGGCCTTTGCACATGCAGTTCTACTTCCTGACACATTCCTCCCTCATCTCCTGCCTTCCCTACCTAATTCCATCTCTTTTTCCAAAACTCTAATTCAGTCATCAGTTCCTCAGGGACCCCATTCCTGGCCTTTCTCATCAAACCACTTTGTTTTAATATATAATCCTGGACAGGATAATTTATTAAAATATTGTTATTATATGTACTTTATTATATGTGTATGTATTATATGCATTGTATATTTATTATATGTTTCTTTCCTTCTCACATTTCAGGGCTGCAGCATGGCCTTTCTGTTCTTCCCTGTCTTGCCAACTTTTTCAGAAAGCAAAAGCATTTTGCCTTTGCAAGCAGTTTAAGGCCATTGAAGAGATAATGCTAGGTATCCAGGAATGAGAGTAAGGGAGGAGCAGACAGCAAGAAACTATCAGCAGTGGAGACTTTCTCTTTGCTCATATACAGTCCCCTGAAGAGATGGCAAGACCTCTAAAGAATCCTCTAGAGAATTGTACATATGAGGCCAAAATAGCATGGCTCTGGCCTTCAAGGACACTTCTGCATTGGACAAAAGGGACATGACCATGAGATCCTGGAATCTGGGGGCCATTATTGCATTGTCCAGGTGCCACTAGAGCACCCTGGGCCTTGAGTGACCTGGAAGGGAGAAGCAGCCCCAGTGCAGATGGAGACGGAACTCCCTACCTGCCCCTGGATGGGGGAGAATGAAGATAATTTAGAAGAAAAGATGTGATACTCTTTGCAAATCTGAGTTTACCTACTATACCCATCTTCCTGCTTAAAACTTTGACTCATCTATATTTTTCAAATTTCCAAATGTACAATTTTCTCGTTGATTTTTTTTCCTCCTCTTGTCTCTAACCTCCATGAGGGTAGGGATCATGTCTGTGTTTGCTCATCATCCTACCCCCAGCCCGGCACAGAGCCTAACACAGAATGGATATCCCTATATTACTTCCTTAGATGTACTTGCATAAAGTAAAATGCACAGATCCTAAGTGAACATTTTGGTGAATTTGGCACAAGTATATAATCATGTAAGCAACACCTCCATCAAGGAATAGAGCATCAATTCATCACCCTAGAAACTTCCCTGTGTGTCTCTACCCAATTTTGTCCCTCTTCCTATCAGAGGCAACCACCCTTCTCATTTCTATCCTCAAAAATGAATCCTGCCTGCCCTTTAACTACATATAAATGTATTCGTACAGTGTAAAATATTTTGCATCTTGATGGATTCATTCATTGTAATGTTTTCGAGATTTACACCTGTTGTTGTGTGAATTAGTAATTTGTTCCTTTTTGCTGCATAATATTTCACTGCATGAATTTACCGCAATATGTTTATCTATTTTCTTTTTCTTTTCTTTTCTTTCTTTCTCTTTTTTTTTTTTTTTTTTTTAAGATAGCATCTCTCTCCAACCCAGGCTGGAGTGCACTGGTGCAAACCTGGCTCAATGCAGCCTCTACCTCCTAGGCTTAAGTGATACTCCCACCTCAGCCTCCCAATTAGCTGACACTACAGCCATGCACAATGATGCCTGGCTCATATTTGTATTTTTTTTTTTAGAGATGGGGTCTTGCTGTGTTGTTCAGGCTGGTATCCATTTTCTTGACAATGGAATTCAAATTGTTTTGGATTTTTAACTATTATGAATAAAGCTGCAATGAGCATTTCACACAAGTCATTTTGTAGAAATATGCTTCCATTTCTTTTGGGTAAGTATGTAGAAGTTGAATTGCTGAATCATAGGAATCAGTCTGTGTTTAGCTTTGTAAGATGCTGCCTGTTTCCCAAAGTGGTTGTATAATTTTATACTTCCACCAACAATACACAAGCAATCCAGTTGCTCTGCATCCACTAGCATTAGAAGTTTTTTTATTGAACCAGCCTTGCATCCCAGGGATGAAGCCCGCTTGATCATAGTGGATAAGCTTTTTGATGTGCTGCTGGATTCGGTTTGCCAGTATTTTATTGAGGATTTTTGCATCAATGTTCAAGGATATTGGTCTAAAATTCTCTTTTTTGGTTGTGTCTCTGCCCGGCTTTGGTATCAGAATGATGCTGGCCTCATAAAATGAATTAGGGAGGATTCCCTCTTTTTCTATTGATTGGAATAGTTTCAGAAGGAATGGTACCAGTTCCTCCTTGTACCTCTGGTAGAATTCGGCTGTGAATCCATCTGATCATGGATTCTTTTTGGTTGGTAAGCTATTGATTATTGCCACAATTTCAGATCCTGTTATTGGTCTATTCAGAGATTCAACTTCTTCCTCGTTTAGTCTTGGGAGACTGTATGTGTCGAGGAATTTATCCATTTCTTCTAGATTTTCTAGTTTATTTGTGTAGAGGTGTTTGTAGTATTCTCTGATGGTAGTTTGTATTTCTGTGGGAGTGGTGGTGATATCCCCTTTATCATTTTTTATTGTGTCTATTTGATTCTTCTCTCTTTTTTTCTTTATTAGTCTTGCTAGTGGTCCATCAATTTTGTTGATCCTTCCAAAAAACCAGCTCCTGGATTCATTAATTTTTTGAAGGGTTTTTTTTGTCTCTATTTCCTTCAATTCTGCTCTGATTTTAGTTATTTCTTGCCTTCTGCTAGCTTTTGAATGTGTTTGCTCTTGCTTTTCTAGTTCTTTTCATTGTGATGTTAGGATGTCAATTTTGGATCTTTCCTGCTTTCTCTTGTGGGCATTTAGTGCTATAAATTTCCCTCTACACACTGCTTTGAATGCATCCGAGAGATTCTGGTATGTTGCGTCTTTGTTCTCATTGGTTTCAAAGAACATCTTTATTTCTGCTTTCATTTCATTATATACCCAGTAGTCATTCAGGAGCAGGTTGTTCAGTTTCCATGTGGCTGAGCGGTTTTCAGTGAGTTTCTTAATCCTGAGTTCTAGTTTGATTGCACTGTGGTCAGCATACGCAAATCAATAAATGTAATCTAGCATATAAACAGAACCAAAGACAAAAACCACATGATTATCTCAATAGATGCAGAAAAGGCCTTTGACAAAATTCAACAACCCATCATGCTAAAAACTCTCAATAAATTAGGTATTGATGGGACGTATCTCAAAATAATAAGAGCTATCTATGACAAACCCACAGCCAATATCATACTGAATGGGCAAAAACTGGAAGCATTCCCTTTGAAAACTGGCACAAGACAGGGATGCCCTCTCTCACCACTCCTATTCCACATAGTGTTGGAAGTTCTGGCCAAGGCAATTAGGCAGGAGAAGGAAATCAAGGGTATTCAATTAGGAAAAGAGGAAGTCAAATTGTCCCTGTTTGCAGATGACATGATTGTATATCTAGAAAACCCCATTGTCTCAGCCCAAAATCTCCTTAAGCTGATAAGCAACTTCAGCAAAGTCTCAGGATACAAAATCAACGTATAAAAATCACAAGCATTCTTACACACCAATAACAGACAAACAGAGAACCAAATCACGAGTGAACTCCCATTCACAATTGCTTCAAAGAGAATAAAATACTTAGGAATCCAACTTACAAGGGACTTGAAGGACCTCTTCAAGGAGAACTACAAACCACTGCTCAATGAAATAAAAGAGGATACAAACAAATGGAAGAACATTCCATGCTCATGGGTAGGAAGAATCAATATCGTGAAAATGGCCATACTGCCTAAGGTAATTTATAGATTCAATGCCATCCCCATCGAGCTACCAATGACTTTCTTCACAGAATTGGAAAAAACTACTTTAAAGTTCATACGGAACCAAAAAAGAGCCCGCATTGCCAAGTCAATCCTAAGCCAAAAGAACAAAGCTGGAGGCATCACGCTACCTGACTTGAAACTATACTACAAGGCTACAGTAACCAAAACAGCATGGTACTGGTACCAAAACAGAGATATAGATCAATGGAACAGAACAGAGCCCTGAGAAATAACACCGCATGTCTACAACTATCTGATCTTTGACAAACCTCAGAAAAACAAGCAATGGGGAAAGGATTCCCTATTTAATAAATGGTGCTGGGAAAACTGGCTAGCCATATGTAGAAAGCTGAAACTGGATCACTTCCTTACACCTTACACAAAAATCAATTCAAGATGGATTAAAGACTTACATGTTAGACCTAAAACCATAAAAACCCTAGAAGAAAACCTAGGCATTACCATTCAGGACATAGGCATGGGCAAGGACTTCATGTCTAAAACACCAAAGGCAATGGCAACAAAAGCCAAAATTGACAAATGGGATTTCATTAAACTAAAGAGCTTCTGCACAGCAAAAGAAACTACCATCAGAGTGAACAGGAAACCTACAAAATGGGAGAAAATTTTCGCAACCTACTTATCTGACAAAGGGCTAATATCCAGAATCTACAATGAACCCAAACAAATTTACAAGAAAAAAACAAACAACCCCATCAAAAAGTGGGCAAAGAACATGAACAGACACTTCTCAAAAGAAGACATTTATGCAGCCAAAAGACACATGAAAAAATGCTCATCATCACTGGCCATCAGAGAATTGCAAATCAAAACCACAATGAGATACCATCTCACAGCAGTTAGAATGGCGATCATTAAAAAGTCAGGAAACCACAGGTGCTGGAGAGGATGTGGAGAAATAGGAACACTTTTACACTGTTGGTGGGACTGGAAACTAGTTCAACCATTGTGGAAGTCGGTGTGGCGATTCCTCAGGTATCTAGAACTAGAAATACCATTTGACCCAGCCATCCCATTACTGGGTATATACCCAAAGGACTATAAATCATGCTGCTATAAAGACACATGCACACGTATGTTTATTGCGGCACTATTCACAATAGCAAAGACTTGGAACCAACCCAAATGTCCAACAGTGATAGACTGGATTAAGAAAATGTGGCACATATACACCATGGAATACTATGCAGCCATAAAAAAGGATGAGTTCATGTCCTTTGTAGGGACATGGATGAAATTGGAAATCATCATTCTCAGTAAACTATCGCAAGGATAAAAAAAACAAACACCGCATATTCTCACTCATAGATGGGAATTGAGCAATGAGAACACATGGACACAGGAAGGGGAATATCACACTCTGGGGACTGTTGTGGGGTAGGGGGAGGGGGGAGGGATAGCATTAGGAGATATACCTAATGCTAAATGACGAGTTAATGGGTGCAGCACACCAGCATGGCACATGTATACGTGTGTAACTAACCTGCACATTGTGCACATGTACCCTAAAACTTAAAGTATAATAATAAAAAAAAGTTTTTACATTTTATATATTTTAGTGAGTATATAGTAGTTTCTTATTGCAGTTCTAATTTTCATTTCCCAGCAAACTTACAATGTTGAGTATCTATTTATGTACTTAGTCATCATTAATGTATGCTCTTTTGTGTATTATCTACGTCACTCACCCATTTTATATTGGGTTGTTTCTCTTTTGTTATTTATTTATAGGAGTGTTTTTGTATATTCCTCATATGAGTTCTTGTGGATATATATGGAGAACTTTGTATAAAGTATTGTGAATATTTCCCCCATTCTGTGGCTTAACTTTTCCTTTCCATAATGGTGACTATAGAGGATCATAAATTTTAAATTTTCATGAAGTCAAGTTTATTCTTTTTCTTTTATGGTTTTGCACTTTGCATTCCATCTAAGCATTTTTCACTATGTCCAGGCCACATATTTACCTAGTTTTTTACATCTGAGAGCTTTATAGTTTCAGCTTGTACATTTTGATCTGTAATCTATTCCCAGTTAATTTTTGTGTGTGGTATAAGGTAAGAGTTAAAATTCAAAATTTTCCCCATACAGGTTAACAGTTATCCAGCATCATTTGCAGAAGACATTTTCCTTTTCCCATTGAATTGTATTAGATTTCCTTCAAAAATCAATTGACTACATGCATGCCTGTAGTCTTAGCTACTCGGGAGCCTGAGGCAGGAGGATGGTTTGAGCCCAGGCTGTAACGCACTATGATTGCACGTGTGAATAGCCACTGCACTCTAGCCTGGGCAACATAGGGAGACCCTATCTCTTACAAAAAATAAAAGCCTAAAAAATTTTTTTTAATCAATTGATTGTATAAGTGTGGATCTTTTATTAAACTTTCTTTTTTTGTTTCATTGATCTATATGTCTATCCTTACATCAGTACTACACTATCATGATTATTGGAGCTTTATAGTAAGTCTGAAAATCACGTTGTGTAAGTCTTCCGATTTTGTTCTTTTTCAATATTGTTTTGGCTATTTTAGGTTCTTTACATTTTCTATGTAAATTTTAGTAGGAGCTTGTTTGTTTCTACCCAAAATCTGATGAGATTTGTATTGAAAATACATTAACTCTAAAGAACAATTTCTGTAAAATTTGACATCTTTACAATAAAGAGTCTTCCAATACATTAGTATGATAAAATTCCATTTAATTAGGTCTGCTTTATCCTCAAAAGTGTTTTACAGATTGCAGCGGAGTGTTTTTTTTTTTTTTTTTACATCTTTTGTTAAATTTATTTTTAGATGTTTATTTTTATGTTATTATGAGTGACATTTTATAATTTTTCTTTTTTTTCTTTTCTTTTTGGAGACGGAGTTCGGTTCTGCCACCCAGGCTGGAGTGCAATGGTGCGATCTCGGCTCACTGCAACCTCCACCCCCGGGGTTCAAGCAATTCTCTGCCTCAGCCTCCTGAGTAGCTTGGATTACAGGCGCCCGCCACCACACCTGGCTAATTTTTTGTATTTTTAGTAGAGACGGGGTTTCACCACCTTGGCCAGGCTGATAATTGAACTCCTGACCTCACGATCCACTCGCCTCGGCAACCCAAAGTACTGGGATTACAGGCGTGAGCCACCGTGCCCTGCCTACAATTTTTCAATTGTTTGTTGCTAATATATAAATATACAACTATTTTTGTACATTGGCTTTTTATACTAAAACCTTGCTAAATTTTCATACGAGATCTAGTTTTTTTAGATTATTTTATATACAATCATGTCACTATGAATAGTAGTATTTTGCCATAAAACTCCAGTACAATATTTAAGAGAAATGGCTCAGAATTGAAATGTTTGCCTGTTATCGATCTTAGGATCAATGTTTTCAATATCTCACCATTAAAAATTATGTTAACAAATGATGCAGTTTTCAATATTTCACCATTAAGAATGATAATCTCTTTTTCAGAGATCCCTATACAGTATTAGATAAGGAAATGCTTTACTATTTCTAATTTGTTCAGATATCATTTTTCTTCCTTTTTTCCTAACCATAAATGTGTATTGGATTTTGTCAAATGCTTTTTCTGCACATCTTAAGATCACTATATGATTTTTCTCTTTTACTTTGTAAATGCAGTGAATTACATTGGTTTTTGAATCTTAAGGCAACATTGCATTCCTGGAATTAAACCCGGGTCATGATGTACTATGCTTTTTGTATATTGCTATTCTAATTGCTAATATTATGTTAAGGATTTTCGAGCCTATTTAATGAGGGGTTATGTCCTGTAGTTTTCTTTTCATGCAATATCCTTGTCAGGTCTTGGTATGCTGGCTTTATACAGTGAGTTAGAAAATCCCTTCTCCTCTATTTTCTAAATGTGTGTGTATAAAATTGGTATTTCTTCCTTAAAGATGTAATGGAATTCACCAGTGACGTTGTTGGAGTTAGAAGTTTTCTTTGGGAAAAGACTTAATAGTGACTTCAATTTTAAACAAATATTTAAAGATATTCAGGTTATTTATTTCCTTTTAAATAAATTTTGATGAGTTGTATTTTGTAAGATATTTTTCCATTTCATCTATGTTATACAATTTGGTGACATGAAATATCTACGATTATAGCTTCTTTCCTTGTTAATGTCAGTTTTTGATTTTCTCTCTTGTTTCCTAATCAGGTTTGTTAGGCATTTATCAATTTTATTAATATTTATTAAAAATAATCAACATTTGGACTTTATTGTTTTCTATTCTAATATTTATTTCCTTCTTTTGCTTACTTTGGGCTTACTTTGCTCTATTTTTCTTAGTTTCTTAAGGTAGAAGATTACATAATTTATTTCACATCTTTCTTCTTTTCTTATATAAGCATTTAGAGCTATGATTTTCTTTTTTAACTTTTATTTTAAGTTCAGGGGTACTTGTGCAGGTTTGTTATATAGGTAAACTTACATCATGGGGGTTTGTTATACAGATTACTTTGTCACTCAGGTATTAAGCTTTGTAGCATTGGTTATTTTTTCTGATCCTCTCCCTCTTCCCATCCTCCACCCTCCTATAGCCCCCAGTGTGTGTTCTCCCCCTCTATGGGTCCATGGATTCTCATCATTTAGCTCCCACTAATAAGTGACAACATGCGGAATTTGGTTTTCTGTTCCTGCGTTAGTTTGCTAAGGACAATGGCCTCCAGCTCCATCCATGTTCCTGCAAAGGACATGATCTCTTTATTTTTATGGTTGCATACTATTCTGTGGTGGTGTATATGTACAACAATTTCTTTATCCAGTCTACCATTGATAAGCATTTAGGTTGATTCCTTCTCTTTGCTATTGTGAATAATCCTGCAATGAACATACACATGCGTGCGTCTTTATGATAGAATGATTTATATTCCTTTGGCTATATACCCAGTAATAGGATTGCTGGGTCAAATGGTAGTTCTGTTTAGCTGTTTGAGGAATCGCCATACTGCTTTACACAATAGTTGAACTAATTTAAACTCTCACCAACAGTGAATAAGTGTTCCTTTTTCTCCACAATCTCTCCAGCATCTGTTATTTTTTGACTTTTTAATAATAGCCATTCTGGCTAGTGTAAGATGGTATCTCATTGTGGTTTTGGTTTGCATTTATCTAATGATCAGTGATGTTGACTTTTTTTCCATATGCTTGTTGGTCACACGTATGCCTTCTTTTGAAAAGTGTGTTCATGTCCTTTGCCCACTTTGTAACGGGATTGTTTGGTTTTTTTCCTTGTAAATTTTTTTAAGTTCCTTATGCATGCTAGATATTAGACCTTTGCAGATGCATAATTTGCAAAAATTTTCTCTTATTCTGTAATTTGCCTGTTTACTCTGTGGATAGTTTCTTTCACTGTGCAGAAGCTCTTTAGTTTATTTACATCCCATTTGTCAATTTTTGCTTTTGTTGCAATTGCTTTTGATGTCTTGGTCATGAAATCTGTGCCCATTTCCATGTCCCAAATGGTATTGCCTACGTTGTCTTCCATGGTTTTTATAGTTTGGGGTTTTACTTTTAAGTCTTTATTTATAAATGTATGATTTTCTCTCTGCACAACTTTAGCAGCACTCTACAAACTGTTATATTTGTGTTTTCATTATAATTTAGTTCAATAGTTTTCTAATTTTCCTTATAAATTCTTCTTTGAATCATGTCTTATTTAGAAGTGTGTTGCTTATTTTCCAGGTATTTGAAACATTGTAGATATACATACATTTTTTTTTTTTTTGAGATGGAGTTTTGCTCTTGTCACCCAGGCTCGAGTGCAATGGCGTGATCTTGGCTCACTGTAATATCTGCCTCCCGGGTTCAAGCGATTCTCCTGCCTCAGCCTCCCAAGTAGCTGGGATTACAGGCATGAGCCACCATGCCTGGCTAATTTTGTATTTTAGTAGAGATGGGGTTTCCCCATGTTGGTCAGGCTGGTCTCAAACTCCTGACCTCAGGTCATCCGCCCACCTCCACGTCCCAAAGTGCTGGGATTACAGGCGTGAGCCACTGCGCTTGGCAAAACATTGTAGATATATTTCTATTACTGATTCCTAGTTTAATTCTATCACAGTCAGAAAACATATTTTGTATGACTTCAATGTTTGAAATTTTGAGGAGCTTGTTTTATGGCTAAGCATATGGTCTACCCTAGTTAATCTTTTATGTTTCCTTGACAGGAATGTGTATTCAGTATCTGTTGATTATAAGAATTTTATAAACATCTATTAGGTCATGTTGGTTGATACTGTTGTTCAAATCATCAATACCCTTTCTGATATTTTTGGTCTACTTTTCTATCAGTTACTGAGAAAGGAGTGTTGAAGTCCCCATCTCTGACTGTGAATCGATCTATTTCTACCTTTGCTTCTGTCAATTTGTATTGCAGATAGTTTAATGCATTATTATTAGATGCATGTACATTTAGGATTGCCATGTCTTCTCAATAACTTGGCTCTATTATTATAAAATGCCCCTCTTGTGTCTGGCAACAGTTGCTGTTTTGAAGTCTACTTTGTTTGACATTAACATACATATACAGATTTTCTTATGAGTAGTATAGTAGCCAAAGGTCTGAGAACCAGGGATGGGAAATACAGGGGATAGAAGAGACCACTGGTGTAAGTCCCAGAGTCTGAAGGCCAGAGAACCAGGAGCTCCATCCAATGTCCCAAAGCAGAAGAGAGAGGTCCCAGTTAAGAATGCAAAGAGAATTAACCCTTCCTCTATTTTCTTGTTCTATTTGGGCCCTCAACAAGTTGGGTGATGCCTACCACTCTGATGAGGGTGGATTCAGTCTGCTGAGTCAAATGCTAACCTCTTCCTGAAACATCTTTACAGACACACCCTAAAATGTTTTACCAGCTACCTGAGCATCACTTAGCCCAGTGAATTTGACACACATAATTAACCATCAAAATTTGACTCTGTGTGTGTGTGTGTGTGTGTGTATTTTCTTTAGCTGCTCAAGGGACTCACAAGACATATTTATTAAGTGAGTAAATGAGGTGGTACAGCATGCACCCACCTACAATCTACCCTACCAATCATTCACCAAACCTAGTAGAACTCCATGAGCCCTAGCACAAACAAAATTGCCAATATGTCAGTGGAAGGGAAATTCTTCCAATTCAGGTTCACACTGTGATATTAAAAAATTTTTATCTCAATCTAATACAATCTCTCCTTAGTCTTTTTGCACTTTTACTCCTTCATTAATTCAATTATCTTTCCATTTAACAAACATACATTTCCTTCTTAGGCTATATGTTAGAATTGCCTTTGAACATTTAAAAAATTAATGCCTATAATCCCAGCACTTTGGGAAATCAGGCAGCCAGAATGCTTGATCTCAGGAGTTCAACCTGAGCAACAAGCCTGGGCAACAAGGCAAAACCCCATCACTACTAAAAATACAAAAATTAGCTGAGTGTGGTGGTGTGAACCTGTAGTCCCAGATACACAGGAGGCTGAGGTAGGAGAATCACTTGAGCTTGGGTGGCCAAGGTTGCAGAGAGCCATTGCACTCCAGCCTGGGTGACAGAATAAGCCCCTGTCTCATAAAAACAAAACAAAACAGAAAAACTACAGAGGCCTTGACCCTATCCAAGGCCTACTAAATCAAGATCTTCAGAGAACTGTTAACACACATAGTTAAGAACCACTAAATTTTTGAATGCCCACTAAATTCTGGACAGTAGCTACCAGCATTAATCCTTTAATGCCCCCCACCTGCATACCACAGAACAGATTTCCTAACAGCAATGAACAGTATACACAAGCTCCTTATCTCTCCTTCTGATTATGTGCAAGGCCAGAAGGGAAAAAATAATCAGAAACTGAAGAAGCTCATTAGCTTTCTAATGGGTCTCTTTTTTTTTTTTTCCTTTCATTTCCTTTTCTTTTTTGGAGCTTGGCCCCCTTGAGGCACATTAAAACACAAACTAACTCCCATGGGGAATGGGAGAAGAACGAGTGATGGAACTGCAAAGGCAGACCCTAATAGCAGCCAAAGAAAATAATGGAAAACAAAACAAAAAAAGAAGAAGAAATAAAGAAAAGAAAAAGCCTTACCAATAATGTACTAGAAAAGATTTCTTTAAAATGGAACATTACCTCTTCACATTTCTTTCTTGTGTGCTCCATGAATACAGCAGACTATAGCTTGTGCATTCTTGAAATGTCTGAATTATTTCTCAGCCATTGGCCCACATCTCTACTCAGTATGTGTTTTGTTTGATCTACCATGACCAGCTAGAAATCAGCTGATACTCCCTGCCTCAAGTGGAATCTTGAGGCCCCACAAGACCATGAGGAAGATCTGTAACCACAATCATACTCTTCAGTCCAGAGAACTCTTTTCTTTTTTCCATAGAGGAAAGTGTGTTTTGGGGTTTACCATTTACTCTGAAACTTGGTTTGATTACATCTCTCAAAAGCCCTGCAGGAAGAATGCTCACGTGTTTCTTGGGTAAGGAAAGCCAAAACATTTTTCTACTCATTTTTGTTGCCCTGGAAGCTGTACAATCCAGGAGAAGAAAATAAATACAGAAAACTACATCAAGGAACAGTTCATGGAATGAATAAGTAGTATATGAAACCATGCTAGGGAAATGTATTAGTGCCCCTAACGATAGCTTAGACACTTGCTGCTCTCCAAATTACTAGTATTATGTGTGCAGTGCAGAAAGCGTTCATAACACATAATTTTACTCTGCTTTTGTTTCCATTCCATCCTTTGGATTGACAAGAATCTCATGATTAGATTTGCAAGGCCTCCTGGAAAATCAGGTAATGCTGTAGTTCATAAAAACAGATAAATAGCACCAGGTACATAGCACCTGTTTACAAGTGTCCAGGGACCAGAATTCATAATGCTTACCAACACCTTTCTTATGCACTGTGGGCCTGAATGCCAGCCGTAGGGAAACCAGGGATTTACACATGGGTTAGAAGGTGGATTGCCGTGAACTGAGTGTGCCTCATAAGCTGTTCACACTAGCTTATAGAAAGGCCTGCTGGGAACAGAAAAAATAAGCTGCCTCCAACCCAGGGTTTCAAATTGGAGGCCTGCAGGCTGATATGGCCTGGTCAGGGCTTCCAAAGCCCGCTGTGCACCTATGTATGAATTACAAAAGGACATCCCTTCCTCTGGGTAGGCCTGCTCTGGGATCCTCAGCCAAAACACAACTTATGCAGTTGTACATGGTGGTTCTGATTGCCTCCTTCTCTGGTTTTGTCTGTTTTTTAAAAATCAGAGTACTTCACACACACACACACACATACTCACACTCCCCATGGATTTACATCTTCCCTTTCCTTGACAAATTGGAATTATGGAACACTGAACTCAAATTCCCACATGGCAGCTGTCAATGAAGATGAATAGCAGCTGCTCATTTCAGTTGGGCCACATGCTCTTCAGTTCACCTCAGTCCATGCCACTTCCTGTTGTTCCCCACCTTGCTCACTTCACTCACTGATTTAACCTGCTGTGCACTGAAGGCATCAGAGTTTGCAACCACCTTCAAGGTCTTCAAAGCCTTGCTCCACATATCTAATCAGGGTTAGGTTTCTGTCTTGCCTCCCTAAAATAGTAAAAAGAGATTTAATAGGGCCAGCATTGCCTTTGTAGAGAAGTATTAATGGTGAGATACGGAATAAGATTTCCCTGAGCTTAAAGGTCTCTCCTACCTAAATGACCTCCACCTGAAATCTGATTCTCACTCTCTCTTGCCATTCCTTTAAGGTTCAGCCTGGAGAGCACCTCCTCCAAGAAACCCTCTCAGAGGCCTCCACCTTCATGAATCAACCTAAGCATTAATAGCAAAGGTTAATGCCCTGAATCCTGAGCCTGCATTCCCACATGGTGGCTGTCAGTGAATATGAATATCAGCTGCCTGCTTGATATGGGCCATGTGATCCAGGCAAGCTTCAGAGAGTCCATGTACCCAGATGAAATGGAATGTGAAATATTGTGTATATATATGCCTTTCTGCATTTGGATGCAGATAGTTGATGGTGTTCATCAGATCTCCAAATGGATTTGTGGACAAGGACAACTTTAAGAACCACTAATTTTCCTCATAGGATATGTTGGAACTTACTTTTTCTATTTTATTATAGTTAATTGTTATATTTATTTGTGTGTCAGGCAATATCATACTCATCCCACAGTAACAAACAACTCCAACATCTCAGGAGCTTATAACAATAAATGTTTAATTCTCACATAAAATTCACTATAAGTCTAGATGATTCTCCTAGTCTGCTGTCTTCTATGCAATGAGTCAGCTCAAACTTTTGTTACAACTTATGTTTCAATAATTGCCAAGACAAGGGAAGAGAGGGCTGGCTGAAGAATCTCACACCAAGCAATCAAATTCTTCTTCCTGAAAGCAACATGTCATCTTCTCCTGCATTTCACTGGGCAAAGAAAGTAACATGTTCTCATCCAATCTGGAGCAGGCAAGTAAGTTCAAACCTCCTATGTGCCCAAAAGAAAAGAACTAAAAATATCAGTGGACAGCATTATTGCCAACCACAATGTACCTGCTTCCTGGTTCAGCTCATTCATCCCTGACAAGAGTTCCGTGTTGACTTAAGTAACTAAGAAAAATGGTATTTTGGTATTTTAATGAGAAACTCTAACGCTAAAGACAAAAAGAACCGTATATAATCATTACCCTCTAGTTGGTAATTTGTTTCTCTCAGGGGCATGAGATTCTGTAGCTATATGTACACTATAGTTGAAAAAATATTTCAATAAATGATAGATAATGAGACTCAGATTGTTCAAGCTCAGAGAAAGAAATTGGCAAATAAGCAAGGAAGTGCTGAATTAGCATCAGAGACATTAGTATAAACTTATGTAAATTTAATGTATATACAGATAGATACAGAAATAACTATAGATGTGCGTATATAATGGTTAACATATAAACATATGGGCGGGCACAGTAACTCATATCTGTAATCCCAGCACTTTGGGAGGCCGAGGTGGGTGGATCATCTGAGGTCAGGAGATTGAGACTATCCTGGCCAACATGGTGAAACCTCATCTCTATTAAAAATACAAAAAGTTAGCCGGGTATGGTGGTGGTTCCCTGTCATCCCAGCTACTTGGGAGGCTGAGGCAGGAGAATAGCTTGAACCCAGGAGGCAGAGGTTGCAGTGAGCCAAGATCGTGCCATTGCACTCCAGCCTGGGCAACAAGAGCAAAACTCTGTCTCAAAATAAATGTATAATATATATTACATATATTATATAATACATGTAATATATACTATATGAATATATATTATGTTATATATCATATAATATATATTATATGATATATAACATAATATATATTATTATATAATACAATATATTATATTATATATATCATATAATATACATAATTTATAATATATATAATATAATATGTATTATATATAATATATAATATATGTAATATTATATATAATCTTATATATGAATATATAATATATGTTATATATTATTATTCATATACTATATACTATATATTATATATCATATAATATATATAATATATAATATGATATATCATATAATATATATAATATATAATATGATATATCATATAATATATATAATATATAATATGATATATCATATAATATATATTTTATATAACATATATACAGCATATATATTATATTATATATAACATATATAGCATATATAATATTATATATAACATATATAGCATATATAATATTATATATATGACATATATAATATAATATATGTTTTATATGACATATATAATATAATATATGTTTTATATAACATATATAATATAGCAATATTTTATATAAAATATATAAAATATATTATATATTATATATTGTATAATATATATTATATATTATATATTATATAATATAACATGTGTTATATAATCTAATATACATTATATTATATAATATATGTAATGTGTAATACATATTATACTATATAATATAAGTAATATGTAATATTACATACTATATATGTAATATATATTATACTGTGTAATATACGTAATATGTAATATATATTGTACTATATAATATACATAATACGTAATATATAGTACTATATAATATACGTAATATGTAATAAATATTATACCATATAATATATGTAATATGGAATATATATTATACTATATTATATATGTAATATATATTACTATATAATATAGTATAATATATATTACTATATAATATAGTATAATATATATTACTATATAATATAGTATTATAGATTACTACCTTATATAGTAATTACTATATAATATGGTACTATATATTACTATATTATATAGTAATTACTACATAATATAGTAATATATAATAATATATATTACTATATATTATATAGTATAATATTATATATTACATATACTATATAGTATATAATATATGCAATAATACTACATATAGTATAGTGTATACTATATATATTATTCTATATTATATAGTATAATATAATTATATATTACATATACTATATAGTATTATATATTATATATTACATATATTGTATAGTATAATACATATTATATATTCATATATTATATAGTATTATATATTACTATAAAATATACTAATGTATAATACTATATTATATAGTAATATAAAATATATAAAACTATATTATATAGTATTATATATTATATAATACTATATTATGTAGTAATATAGAATCTATAATACTATATTATATAGTAATATATAATATAGTATTATGTAATATATAATACTATATAGTATTATATAATATATAATACTATATAATATATGTAATCTATAATATGCAATATGATATAATATATGTCATATATGATATAGTATACTATATTGTATATTACATATTATACATATACATACTAAATCCCACAATCAAAATGAGGGGAATCAAGCTCCACCACCTGGTTGGGGAGTATCTACATATTTAAGTTGTAAATCTTCAGTAAGAACGATTTTTCCCTTTCTCTCATGTATTTTATTCAAACATTTATTTATATCTATATGACTTATACATATTTATTTTTATACTTTGTGTTATAATCCACTACTACGTTGCTTTGTCATAGTATATACTACATAATATACTACATAATATATACAGTATATACTACATAATATACTACATAATATACAGTATATACTACATAATATAGTACATAGTATACTATGTAATATATATATTACATAGTATACTATATAATGGTATACTATATAATATATGTAATATATTATATAGTATACTATATAATAGTATACTATGTAATATATGTAATATATTACATAGTATACTATATAATTGTATACTATATAATACATGTAATATATTACATAGTATACTATATAATTATATACTATATAATACATGTAATATATTACATATATTATATTACATATATTATATATTACATATTATATTACATACATGACATATATTATGTATTATATATTACATATTATATATTACATATATAATGTATGTATATATTACATATATGATATATGTATATATTACATATATCATATATGTAATATATACATATATTACATATATTATGTATATATATTACATTATATATACATAATATATGTTACATATTATATATTACGTATAGTATACTGTATAATATGTTATATATTGTGTATTATACTATATAATACATGTTATATATTATGCATTATACAATATATGTAATATATTATGTATTATACTATATAATATATGTAATATATTATGTATTATACTATACAATATATGTAATATATTATGTATTACACTATATAATATATGTATTATGTATTACACTAAATAATATATGGAACATATTATGTATTATACTATATAATATATGGAACATATTATGTATTATACTATATAATATATGGAACATGTTATGTATTATACTATATAATATATGTAATATATTATGTATTATACTATATAATATATGTAATATATTATGCATTATACTATATAATATATGTAATATATTATGCATTATACTATGTAATATATGTAATATATTATATATTATACTATGTAATATATGTAATATGTATTATACTATATTAAATATATAATATATTATGTATTATACTATACTATATATGTAATATATTATATATTATACTGTACTATATATGTAGTATATTATATATTATACTATATTATATATGTAATATATTATAGATTATACTATATTATATAATATATTATATATTATACTATATTATACAATATATAATATATTATATATTATACTATATCGTATAATATACTATATATTATACTATATCATATAATATGTTATATAGTATACTATATTATATAACATATTATATATTATACTATATTATGTAATATATTATATATAATACTATATTATATATTGTATATTATACTATATTATACAATATATTATATATTATACTATATTATATAATATATCATATATTATACTATATTACATGTAATATATTATATATTATACTATATTATATATGTAATATATTATATATACTATATTATGTATGCAATATATTATATATTATACCATATTATATATGTAATATATTATATATTATACTCTATTATATATGTAATACATAATATATATTATATTATATATAGTCCACTATATATTTATTCCATTATATTATATATAGTCCACAGTCCACTGAGAGAGCCTAAAAGCAATGACAATGACATACTAGTTAACAATGAGCACACCACGTGTCCAGACCTTGGTTTCTAAATACCATTCTTCATTCGAAGTATACAGGGTTCCTCAGAAAAATGGTGGATTCTAGGGATGGGGCATGAAAGAATACAAGATAAGTTTGATTATCTTGTAATGCCAGAAAATACGGAAGTGCTCAAAAACAAAAAATAAGAAACAAAAAAAACAAAACAAAAAGAATGAACGCATGTCAAAGAGACAAAAGAGCCAACCTGAAAGAGTTCTCAGTGGTCCATGCCAAAGCAATTTAAGCAACAAAGCAATGTAGTAGTGGATTATAACACAAAGTATAAAAATAAATATATATGAGTCATACACATATAAATAAATGTTTGAATAAAATATATGTGAGATAGGGAAAAATCATTCTTACTGAAGATTTACAACTTAAATATGTAGATACTCCCCAACCAGGGGGTGGAGCTTGATTCCCCTCCTTTTGATTGTGGGATTTAGTAACTGACTTCCAAAGAATAGACCATGAAAAGGGAAAAACAGTGGTGACAGCTAGCAGACACAGCCTTAAACAGGTGGTCAATATTAATATAAGCAGTGAAAAGCCATGTTTTTGTACTCCACTATGTTATGATATGACATGACATAAAATATAATGTAAGATATAATGTATTAGAAGAGACTTGGGTTTGAATCCCAGCTCACCACTTATTACCTGTAGGACTCTATATCTCTCTAGGCCTCAGTTTCCTCATCGGTACAATGGGAGAAATAATAGATCCCTTTCTATAGGCTTATTGTGGATAAATGTGATAAGTACAGCTCTTAGAACAGCATCTGGCACAAAGTAAGTGTTCAATACATACTAGATGTTATTACTAGATGTTATTATACTTCTTTACTTTTCAGTTCCTGGCACAGAGAAGACCCTGTATACATTTTTTAGTCAAGATGGAATGGTCATTATTATTTTAAACCAATCATTTCAGAGTTTAAGATTTACATTTGGCAGCTTCCATTGCAGGATTTCTGGGGCATCTCATCCATTATTAGGAAAATAGAAATATTCATTCTGTGTATTAGTCCATTCTCACACTGCTATAGAGATACTAGTGGAGATTGAGTGATTTATAAACGAAAGAATTTTAACTGACTCACAGTTCCACAAGGGTTGGGAGGCCTCAGGAAACTTACAATTATAGCAAAAGGGGGAGACGAAGAAAGGACCTTCTTCACATGACAGCAGGAGAGGGAAGAGCAAGCAAGAGTAGGGAAAACTGGCTTATAAAACCATCAGATCTCATGAGAACTCACCCATTATCTGGAGAACAGCATGGGGAAAACTGTTCCCATGATCTAATCACCTCCCACCTTTGAGACGTGGTGATTACAATTCAAAATGAGATTTGGGTGGGGGCAAAAAGCCTAACTATATCATTCTAGCATCTAAATGTGAAGGTCACCTTTTGGGATACAAGGAAAGGCGTGATTACAGTGTGGTTAGAACACTAACTCTGGATTTCAGATCTTAACTTGACCACCAGTAGCAGGGTGATCCATTTTTCAACCACTTGATCTTCCTCATCTGCAAAGTGGGTATAGTGCCAGTATATACCTCAATGATAATTCAACAATCTACCTTGAGTAAACTCCTTGGCACATAGTAAGTGCTCAATAAATATGTGTCATCATTATACAAGATAATAAAAGAAGAAGTCTAGCTGCTAGTATGGACAGATTCCCTTTGATAAGAAAATGCATTCAAAAATCTTCATCTCCCATCCTAGCTTGGAGGATTTCCTGGCTCCTTTATAGGCACTAGAGATAAAGGAAGAGACAGAAATTCCTTCTTCCTCAGTCCTACTGTTTAGAAGTGGGTGGGGGCTGAGGCCTCAGGTCCTAGCCTTGGCATCAGGGCCCATTGCCTCTCAGAACAGCTGCTCCCCCATCCCGTGCCACTCACAGGCCAGAAGGGTTAGGGGAGGTGGGTCTGAGCAGATGACCTCTGAGATTCACAGGTCAGACACAGGCTGGGAAGGGGAGGGACCGAAGGAGCAGCAGCTGCTATTTGCTGGGCTGTGCTCCCTGGGAATTATTTGTTTAAGTTTCAATGAAATTATTTTAATGTAGTGGATCTATATTTTATGTTCAGTTTTTTCAAGAAAAGATTTTCAATCTGCAGTTTATTTCAGGAAAGCCCCAGTCCTCCCTTGAGGTTGTTGATAGTAATTTAAGTACTCAGTTATTTGGTCTGATAGGAGAACAATTGTTCAGGGTCACAGACCTGACCAGGAAATCCCAACATCAACCACCAAGACCATTCCTTCTGCTTTGATAATTATTTTAAACAAATAATATAGTTCCATGATTCTAAATTCTAAATCTACCCCAAAATTTTCTCCTACTTATCCTCATCTCTAGTTCATTCCATAAAGGCGATGACTTTATTAGTTTCCAGATTTTATTTTTGAATCTTTCTAAAGTATTATTAATGTCCAATCATAAAAATATGTAAATATACACATTGTTGTTGTTTTCTGTAGTTCTTTTTAATAGGAAATATTTCTCAGGCCCCCATGATAGCTGCTATATTTTTACTTCCATATGCTAAAATAGGTACTGAATTTAGTGGCACTTTAAATGAACTTGTGTTTTATTAATAACAACATCTGCATTCATTTTGACAACTTCTCTTGTAGGTGTTTAAGAACACCTATACTTCACTGTATCATGCAGCATCTAAAAGGAATGAGGTAGCTCTATCTGTATCAGTGCCAAAAGATCTACTAAAAAGAAACAACTTTAGAAATAACCACTTACACTATAAAAGCAATGATAGGAAAACCATCCCCAAAATACTCCAAATTCATTGGGTGCCTACACACAAGCATATAACACTCTCTTGAGAGTTATATACCAAACCAAGAACAATGGGGAAGGGAATGAAATGGAAGGGAGTCAGGGATAAATGGACCAAGGGGCCATTAACTGAGAACACACAGCACTGGGACAGGCCATTAGGCAGCACTCATCCTTTATGACTGGCATCCACCCGACTGGCCGTATCACATGTGGAACTGTTGTTAGGTATTTTGAATATTATCCGTGGTCATTAGCCTTATCTTTACTGTTCAAATATTCTTAGCAAATGAATTCGTATATTTCTTTTAAAATTAAAAATTATATATAGAAAAGATTGTACATGCCAGACATATGTATTTTATCCACCAAAAGACTTGAGAGTTCATGGCTTTGTAGTCCAGAGACTATAAGCTACTGATTCATTCCACAAATCCATAATTTTCCAAGAGCTCAACACCTCCATCTGGACTCAAAAATACATCAGAACCCCACCTCCAACCTTGAAATGGCCTCTCCATGTGTTGAGGTAGATTAAGCCCCTATTGTTCAAATCCCAATCCAATCTTCATTCTCAGCCTAAGACACTTGGACAATGAGAAATAGGGAAAGAGGGCTCCTCTTGGGTCGTTCCTACCTAACAAGCTGCAAAAGCAAAAATTGTTCATCAGAAATCATCTCTGACAACTTATAGGGATCTGTAAACTTTTTCATAAGGGTCCAACTAGTAAATATCTTAGGTTTTGTGGGCCAGATGGTCCCTGTGAAAATCATTCGACTCTGCCATTGTAATACAATACTAAAAACAGGGAAATGAATGGGTGTGACTGTGTTCTAATAACATATTCTTTACAAAAACAGCCTCCAGCAGGACATGCTTCACAAACTCCTGAGGCTGACAAGTACTATTGCCAATACCTTGTCTCTCTCTAACTCATTACTGGCCTGAACTAGCAAAACCCCAAAGCCAGATGGAGAGTCTCAATCCAAAATAACATCTTCTATATTAAGAGATCTGTACAGAGTAAAGGGCTCCAAAGTGCTTCCATCCCAGCATTGCCCAGTGACCTCAGAGATAAAGGACTCTCTGGGACTAGGTGATGTTCAACTTCCTGTACTCAAGGAATTTCATGTCCTCAGTGTACACAAACTGACCCCAGACATCAACACAAGAGCTGGATAGGGAAGAGAAGTTTCAATTTTGGTTCTCAAATCTGTATTTCTCTCTACATTGAATGCTTGTCTCCTTAATTTAAGTAGAAGCATAGAGAACTGAAATGTAGAAGTCAGTCACAAATCCTACCTGGGTTAGGCAGACTTTCCCTGATAACACCCTATCTATTGTAAAGCTCCCACATCACACAAGAAATCTATCTTTATCTTAAGTAATAAGCATTATGCCAGTCAATCTTTCTGTGGCAGGTTGACACATCATTAAACCAAGGCATGAGGATTAAAAAAAAAGGCCCCATCAAACCATCACAACTCCCATTTCTTTTATATGTAACAATGCAATAAAGGCAACTCTTAAAATTGCAGATGTCCTGCATTCAGCCTGATCAGATGGGGTTATTCCAGGTTTTCTCCAAAATTGCAATGCCAATTGGGGTACCAGTTTCAAACATGATACTAAATAAGTAGCTCAAGGAACTGAAGAAACAAAGAAACATAACAGAAAAAATCATTTTCAACTCCTACTAGAAACTGTTGAAAGCTTTTTTTGTACCCAATTAGAGATTAGAGAAGGTGGAGGAAGATCTAAACATCGTGATTAGCGTGTTATTTTTTTTTTCTTGCTCCCAATTAAAGAGGGGTTTCTTCTTTCACTAGAGATGCACGGTTATTAAATCATGATGTCTTTCTTTTAAAAACCAATTTATAGCAGAGGGCTCCTCCATACCACTGCCACTTCTGCAAGGTTGCTTATAATTGCTCCATGCAATGCTTTGACTAATTAAATCACACAAGAGATTGTTTCTTAGTAACACACCTGGTCCACTCTTTGTTGTTGGCTTTCATTAAAGCACGGTGTCTCATGCTGCCTCGTAGCATGAAAGGATATTAATCAGGTAAATGGCCATTAAAAGTCATATCAGTGTTTGCTGTGCAGTGATTGTTTTCTCAAATCTTGAACAAAGGAGGTTTCTTTGAAATCTCAGGGCTGGCCTCCAATCACAGGGAGAATAACCACATTGAAATGCTTTGTTTTTCAACCTTACCAAGAAGAAGAAAAAAGGAACAAAATGCAAAGTGTGGCAAAAAGTTAAATTATATTTTTTGTACCACTGAGCTATTTGGGACAAAGAGGGACAAGGTGAACAAACTGCAATCATTGTATGGCAAGTGGGGGACAACAGATAGGAAGTGTTTTCTAATGGCCCCCATTCCCTGGGAGAGCAAAGCTCGACTTTGGAGACATTGCTGTTAATTAGGTTGCATTTCAGAGCTCTAGTTAGAAATAAAAATGCCCCGGGAATCGAATGCTACTTGCATATTAAATTGAAAAGGGAAAATGTTGCTAAATATCTCGTTTTGTCAAGTAAGTATCCTTTATGGTTTTACTGCTCAGGTACTGTATCTGGACATGGAATATGGTCACGCCAGTTTGATTTTTGAGTTACTTTGTTCCTCTCCCACCCCCACCCTCCCAGAAAAACCCTACAAATTAACATGTATTTATATAGCCTAGCCCACATCTAGCAGAGCAAACATTCCATTCAGGAGAAGGAGAGAGGTGACTATAAGGCACCTGAAAAAATGACCAGCTTGCCAAAGGCATCTGCATATAATCCTGGATCCTGCAACATTTTCTTGTTTTCTGCCATAAATGACTATTTGTTCTGGGTTGAGCATGTGGCCTTGTAGAAACTGGGGTAAAGCATTCTGCTTAAGAACCCAGGCTCTGGAATACACATTCTGGGGTTGGAATTCCATGTTTGCAACCTTTTGGCTGTGTGACTGTCAGCAAATTACTTAAATCTTCTGTGCCTTGGCTTTATGTCTATAAAAGTCACAAAAATAACAGTAATAAGACTGCTACAGTTGTTATGAGAATTAAATGAAAGTATTATATATAGTCTGAGATACACACACCCACATATATTTATATATACACACATTATGTATATACACACGCACAAACACACACACACACATAGAGAGAGAGAGAGAGAGTGAGAGAGAGAGAGTCTGGTTCATAAAAAGTCCTCAATAAATGTTAGCTGTTAATAGCTGCCAAAGGCTTACACAGTATATGTACAATAATACATATATTTTATTCAAATCAGAATGTCAAATGGAGACTCAGTAACTAAATACTCTTGGCGGGTTGTCTTTTGTGATGCTGTATCATGAGAGAGGGGTGTGAGCTTGAATTGGTTCTGAGTCAGTGGGGAAATGAAATCAAGGTGGCCTATTTTGGGGAACTTCTATGGCTCTCCAGTGGGATCCCAGCAAGAGGCTTCTGCCTAAAGCCAAGCGTACCTCGCTGGGGCAGCCTTTGAGACGGTTATCCATGCTGCCCACTGCACAAGAGCACCCAGAGAAGGAATGGGGGCTGAAATTGAGACCGCGGCCCACAGTCCACTCTGCATGCATTTGAGCCAGCTATGCCTGACAGGGTCTTCCAACGGAGGGGACCTCTGGGCATCTTCTTTCCGTGCAGCCTCAGTTGCCTGCACAGGGGCCTTCCTGACACTTCCCGAAGGACAGAATGGGCAACTGCAAATGACAGAAAGGCCAACACCACTTGGCTCAGGCAGGAAGGCCAAGAGCTTGCAAAACCAGGAATTGCTGGGGGTGGCTCCAACTCTGAACACAACACGGCACCTCCAGGGCCCTGGGCATTTCCAGGCTCCAGGGCCCTTGGCGCCTTCAGGCTGCCTTCTCTCTCCCAGCAGATCCTCGTTGCACAAGGCTGCATAGTGCTCCATGGTGACCAGAATAAGGGCAGCACCTCCAGTTCACTAAAGCACCTGTGCAGCTCTCAAGGCTCCAGATAAACTTGCCCCTCATTGGTTGGGATCCAGTCACGTGCTATTCCTGACCCAATGATGCTGGGCGAGAGGAGCTGATATTCTGATTGGCCAGGTCGGGGGGTGGGGGTGGTTCCAGGGTATTTCAGGCCCCATGGGTGGTGCCACAAGCATGTGACCTTCAGGGCTCAGAGTTGGAGACAGCGGGCGAGCTGATTATGCAGGGGAGAGCGGAGGTGCTGTTACTAGAAGTAGCATGACTGGATGCTGGCCCAGTAAAATGGCAGACGTTCCGTAGAATGGAGAAAGGAGGAGGCCATGGAGCAGTGGGATGGGGCTTATGGGGAAAGCAACATGACAGGCGTTTTCTCCCTAGTGTCCTTCTGAAGACTGTTGCTGACCGCTTAGCCGACATGGACAACCTGAAAGCCCCTGCTGTGGCACACAGGGCTTCAGAAACTGACCTAAATCTCGAAGGCTGTGGTTCTCACATTGGCTGCACATTAAAATTACCTGAGGAGCTTTTCAAAAATCTCTATGCCTGAATTCCACCCCCAGAGATTGATTTAACTGTTGGAGAAGGGATGGGAAGAGGTTAGGTGCGGATATTTTTAAAAATCTTCCCCAAGTGATTCTGTTCAGCCATGACTGAGAACTACCATCCTAGGTCATCTGCCTGTATTCTTTAGCAAAATTGCTCACAGAAGGGGGAAAAATTACCAAACTCCCGAGAATCCTCATCCTGGTTAGCCATACTAATTTTCCCCACTCCAGGGCAGATTCTAAGATTAGGGGAATTATGCTAGGGGCACTTGTGACGAGAATGGGGGGTTGCTCTGTTGGATGATGAGAAAATAAGTAAATTAAAAGGCACCACGCTTTATCTTCTCACTGTTTTGTTTTCACACTGCTTCCTCTAATATGCTTTTACACTGCTCTCAACAGCCATGATGTCATCATATAAGCTTACAAAAGAAATTGCTGAAAAGGTGGAACTTCTGGGAAATGTGCTCAGAGGGGGAAATTATTCTCCTGCCCTTACTCTCTCTGTCCACCGGTTTCATTTCTGTCCCCTTTCTCCAGAGAAAGGGGGATTCCTTTTTTTTTTTTCCTGATTGGAAGGAGACCCCCATTCAATGTTTGTATGGGTTCTTTTACTAATTACAATAAAAGAGTTGCCGTTCAAGAAGCCAAGTTTCTAATGAGGAAGTGAAAATAACCAACCTGCATATTAACTGCAGACCGTCTCCACTTGCTGGATTAAATGTCAAGAAAAGATGCATTCACTGCTGGGTTTCTAATCTGCTTTGATTCACTACTCTGCTTATGCATACTAGCTTTCCTGTTTTTTTTTAAGGTGTTACTTTCTTTACTGTTTAACAGGCTCAGGAAAGGCTTAAATTCATGAAGAGTGGGACTGTAATAGGTTTGCAAGCAGAAAGTTAAGAATGCCAGGGATGTGTCTTGGGGTCATCACCAGCATGGGTTACTATTATATTCACACACAGTAGCCATCTGTTGATATAGAAGGCAGTACTAGAACACAGCCAAGTGGTACTAAAACACAGTCTCTACCCCCACCCCTACCCCAGTCTACCCAGTACAACAGTTTTTATGACTTACTAAGATTTAAAGGACCCCCTCAGATGCCACTCTTTTCCATTACTTTCACATGGTCAGATTTATTCTGAAATGTACTCATCATGAAAGTGTATTGCATTCATTTTTTTTGTTCTTTACATCCTCTCTTGTATTTGTAAACCACATCCATTTTACAGAACACTTTTATATTTGTTATCATATTTTAATCCTCACAGCCACCTTGGAATAATGAAGTATGTTAAGGACACAAATGTTGTTAATGATTCCACTCTTTAAGGTTATATCTTAATTAGTCAGTGAATGCACAGTTTCACAGCAGACTTTTCAAATGCTTTGGCATATGACTGCAGGTTAATGGCCTTCCCTGATGGGTGCTGCTATAGTTTGAATATGTCCCTCAAAGTTTATATATGGGAAACTTAATTGCCCTTTTAACAGTATTAAGAGGTGGAAACTTCAAGAGGTGATTAGGCAATGAGAGCCCTACACTCACAGATGGATTAATGCCGTTATCGGGAGAGTGGGTTAGTTATCATGGGAGTTGGCACTTCATGAAAGGATGAGTTTGGCCTGATTTTCTCTCTCTTTTTCGTGTGCTCACTTCCACTTTCTGCCTTCTGCCATGGGATGACCCTCACCAGATGACAGTGCCATGCTTTTGGACTTCCCAACCTCCAGAAATGTGAGTCAAACAAATTTCTATTTTTTATAAATTACCCAGTTTGGGGGTATTCTGTTATAAAAAGAGAAAATGAACTAAGACAGGTACATAACATTTTGATATAACCCAAAAGCACCGATTTTTATTATCCAGTATCGTGTGCTACAGCCACCCTCAGCTGTTCTTTGACCCTACCATCGCATTAACTAAGGATCAAGTTCAAATGCACACAGCGACAAGGAGGGAAGAGTAGTTTCATAGCAAGGGGTGGATAGGGACTATGGCAAACCGAGAACACAAGCCACTTATTGCCATGAATAAACAAGGTCCAGGTGTTGCCAGATCTTTCACTTTCTCAAGAGAAGCTTTTAATCAAGATCCCAATTTAATATCTCTATCTTTACATTGTAACTAATCTTTTTTTACTGTCTCTCTTTCTAACGCTATAGGCCACATCAGTCATTTTATTCCAGCTGGATTCAACCAGTACACTGTTATTTGTGTCTCCTGCTCATTCCTCATTTTTCTATTTTGATTAGTTCAGGATTGGCAATGACAACATCACTCACTCAAAACAGCCAAATCAGTATGTTGTGGGAGAACCAAATGGTCAGTCATGTCAAATTATCTTTTCTCGTGCCTGAGTACCTCCTGCACCAAACAATTTTGATTACCATCTCTGTCTGTTTCTATTGTAACTTAAATATAATTCTGATACCATACATATCCCATTGAATGGTAATAGTCTGTGTAGACATTTCTCTCCTATTGGATAGCTCCTTAAAAGCTAAAACTGTTTCTTTTTCATCTTTCTGTCCCCAGTTGCTAGTCCGCAATGGACCTCAATTTTTATTTAATGAGCATAGAAAGCTTTGCACAGCTATTTGTAAAAGGAAAAATTTTAGTGATTTGGAAAAGTGAATAAACCCTACTGTGATGTGTGTACACATACATATACATACACATACACAGATACATACAAACACACGCACCACACCCCTAACAATATCGTCATCACACAACGAAATCCTATGATTGAGCCATTAGGAAAGATAAGGCCAAGGTTCTTTATAATCACCAATAATAATGAATGTAGTTCTGAGAACAGAAGTAGTAAGCAATGAACTTGAACTAGATGCTTCCCCAGATGCTTAAACATTTATACTGGGCCCTTGAAATACATTTCCTCCTCTTTCTTCCTCCAAGCTTCCATGACTGATCCCCATCCTATCACTTTGCCCTGAACCCCAGCCAGAGCAACATGGACACAGGCATCCATGTTCCTATGTTGCTTCTTCTCCCTGTACACTCTGTCCCTCCTCCATCCTATTCATCCTTCACAGCAGCTCAAACTCCATCTTCAGTAAAGTGTCCTGGTTGCTTCAGTTACAGAAGACCTCTTCCATTTCAAAACTTTTTTAGTGCTTATAATCTAGTCCTTCCACTTTGCTACTTTATTACATTTAGTCTTTCTTGTGTTAATGTGTAGTTGCATCCCTAATAAATCTTTATAATTATTATTATAAAGAATACTGTTTTTAAAATTGTTATTTTGAAGGATGAAATAGGAATGAGGAGACAGAGATCTACAGATTCACAGTAACAAAAGTTGTTATATTGTCTTCACTAGTTTTGAGATTAATAGATCCTGTGCAGAGCTATAAAATGTAAATATCACTGAATAAATCCAGTGTTGGAATACGTTTAACTTCTGCTCAAGCAATGGCCTTTGTCTTTTTATCATGCATATTCTTGATATCTTTTTCTCTCTCATTCATTCAGCAAAACTTATTGAGCTCCAACTGTGTGTCAGGCACTGATCTAGGTGCAAGGGATACAGCTGTAAACAAGAGACAAGATTTATGCTGTCACTCAGCAGACGTTACATTAGAACAAGCAAACAATTTCAAACAGCAGTTACTACCATGAGGAAAACCAGGCTGACAGGCTACAGAATACCCGGGCCTGTGAGTGAGGAAACAAGCTTGGTGTATTGATGGAACAAAGGCGACACACAAAGCCACTCAAACTAAAAGGTTTTGTCACAAGTACAAGTGTTTTATTTTTCCCCTTAAGTAGAAGTTGCTAGATTCTAGACTCTACTGGTTGCCTCACTTTATTTTTCAACATTTTAACTGAACTATAATATACATATAGGAAAGTACACAATCATAAGTTTACAGCTCAATGAATTTTTTTCTCAGTGAAGACACCTGTGTATGTACTTAAATTAAGAAACTGTGTATCACTGGCCACGACTATTCTCAAAAATGCCTCTTGTCCTTCTTTTCAGTGACTAACTCCCCTTTTTATCACCACACATGAAGTTTACCTGGTTTTTAAATGTATATGAATGGAATTAAGGTGTTATTTGGTAGTCTCTTATTGAGTGTACTATAATTTATTTCTCTACTGTTAATGGGCATTTGAGTTATTTTTAGTTTTTGACTATTAAAAATACTGCCATTATGAAGGTCTTTGTACAAGCCTTTGGTATATGTATGTGTACATTTGCTTATATAGGGTGTTTGTATTTCCAGCGTTAGTAGATGCTGCTAAAGTGGTTGAACTAACTTATACTTCTAAACCAGCAGTTAGTAAAAGTTCAGTCACTCCATATCTTCACCAACACTTGATGTTCTCTGTCTTCTGCTATTTAGCCTTTCCAGTAGAATCACAATAATATCCACTATGACTTTAATTTTCATTTCCTTTATTACTAATAAGACATTGCTTTTCATATGTTCATTGGTCATTTAGGTATCCTCTTTCTGAAAAGACTGTCTTTCACTTATTTTTTATTGGGTTAATTTTTCCTTTCCATGTAATTTGTGGAATTTCTTTATATATCACAAATATTTATTAGATATATGTCTTGAAAACGAATTATCCCACTCTGCTTTTTTACTTCCTTAAATTTGGCTTTTGATCTACAAAAATTCTTAAGTTAATTCAATGTTTCATTTTTTTCTCTATACATGCATATATATATGTTTTTCCCTTTGAGGTAGTGTTTTACAAAACCTTTGAAGAGATCATTAACTACCCAAATCTCATGAAGTGATAGAGCTGTGGATACACAGTGACAGCAAGGAGGAATAGGTTTGGTGTCCAGATGATCCACTTGGATACCTGTTGGTCTTGCTTGACAGATGATATCTGTAAATACCCAAGTACAGCAGCCATGGCTTGGGAAGGGCATAGTGAACAGGAGCTCGTACTGCTCAGGAATAAGGATCTGGATCACAGCATCAGGTAAGCCACCGAGTTCAGCAGAGGTGCTAGCTAACAGTGAGGAGAATCTAAAATGGCAGAGAGGAGGGAAATGGTGACTATTAGTTATAGCTCTGAGACCAGCTGCAAGTGGCAGGAGCTGAAGATTATACCATTAGCCTTCATCTGAATTTCCCTTGGGAAAAGAAGCCCATTGGAGTTCTGGTGTGGGGGTGGCTGTTCCCAGAAGCTCCATGAAGAGGTGAATTGGAGTGGTACACGAGGTGGACTGTAGTGCATGTGGTAATCTGCCTCGTTTGGTAAATGGTGTATCCAGCAGGACTTGCCTCAGGACCGTAGACATATGATGGGTTATGGGACTTGCATCGTATATCCATCTAATACACCCAATTCTCTAATCCTTTTGTTCTCTCCTCCCACTGACTGGCATGGTGGTTCTTTACTGCCATTTCTGGTTTCCCTAGCATTTCTACTTCATTTGGTGTAGGCCATCACTATTTTCGTGTGTGTAGAAGCCACTCTAACAGTGTATTTGTGCCATCTTCCAGAGTCCTTGCCAGGATGTTAAACTCTGCATTTGACAGAGTGTTTCCCGATCAATAAATTGTGTCTTACTGAATGTTCTATTCTCTCCCTAGATCAAGCACCTTCAGAGTACAGTCCCATGAATATTTTCTAGTTTCTATTCATACATGTTACCTAGGTCTTGCATCTCCTTTAGGTCTAGACCCTTTTCTCCCTTATCAGGCCCACTATATCCCTGCCCAGGTTATTTTGGACCTGACCTTTGTTATTTATAGTCTTATTGGCCATGATGACAATGGGGGCATATCCTGAAGGAGTGGTTGGCATGTGTCTTGCAGGGGAGAGATGCCTGCAGTCTTCAAATAAGGGAAAGTGGTAGGCCATTAAGGCAGTTGTGCACCATTTCTATATGTTCAGAGGCTCAGGGCAACTTCGATGTGTAAGGTTTTAGTCAGCTTTAATTCTCCTCTTTCCTAATCAAAGACATAATAGATGTGCCTAGGTTTAGAGTTTAACTTCCAATGTCACTCATATGATGAAGTTTTGGGCCTGGTCTTCAGCTATTTCTGCCCTTATGCTGTATGAAATGTAAGCGTCTTTATTTGCTATCAAGAAGGACCTCTGCATTTCCTCTTTATCTTTTCACTGCCAATTAATTACTCTCAGTCATTCATGATCTTTTTCCACAGCATCAGTGGAGCTTAGTAATAGCTATCCGAGATGACTGTCCCTTTTTTATGGTTACCACATTGTTTCTCAAATGCCTGCTATTGCACCAGCTTGTGAATTCCCTTCTGCTAGCATGCTATCCTAGTTAACCAGCAGTAAAAACTCTAATAATTGCATTGCCACCTCATGCCAGGAACTATCTGTATTCTTACCACCAACAATGAGTCCTCCTTGCCACTTGGACAGCAGCAAGTGATCCAGCTCCAAAATCCCATCTCAGCATCTGCTTTCTTCAACTACTTCTAATACCAGCTGTTGCAGATTTGATTCCCCAGAAAGCAGAATTTGAAATGGAGGCTAGTGTAGAGGAAGCTTTTGGAATCAACACTTATGGAAGGGATGTGAATAAAGTGGTACTGAACAGGAAAAGTTGGACTGTAATACGGTCTCAACAAAGTCCTCAGTCAACTGTATATGGAACTGTACAGCTACAACCCTCAAATTCAAGTGACAGAGCTGGGATTTTGCACATGCACATCCACCAGTTATTGAATAAGGCTGCCCTGAAAAGGGAGTATGGCCTAGAGCAAGGTGACTCCCTTAACTGAGGCAGCTGTAAAATGCTGGGAGTGCTGCCTGCAGAGAGCCCTCAGATTTTAACCCCTGTTAGAATGTGGTGTAATTTACCATACGAACAGAACAAAGAAGAATAAGTTGGCACTTTTATTTTTACTTCAACCCAAATACTTATTTCTCTCCTCTTATTGCACTGAGCCTCTGATATGGTGACAAATACATGTAATGATAGTCAACATTTTTGTTTCATTCCTAGTTTCAGGGAGCAAACCTTTTACATTTTACTAATAAATATCATATTTGCTGTAGGCATTTTTGTCCATACCTTTTATTAGGTATTAATTTCCCTTCTCTTTCTAGTTTTTAAGGAACAAATATTGAATTTAATTAAATGTATCTTCTGTATCTATTGAGATAATTATATAATATATTCAGATTATTCTCTTTTATTCTATTCACATGGCAAATTATAGTAATTTTAAAAAGCTCAACTGGAGAGATGGGGGACAAGATGGATGACAAGATGGATGACTAGACACACCAGGAAACACTGTTCCCATGGAAAGGACCAAAATATCAGGTAAACCAATGTAATTTGAGCAGATCTTCAGAGAGAAACACCGAGAGTGGATGGAGAGGTGACACAGACTCAGAGGCTGAAACAGGGCAAAACTTGGAACCCTGCATGGTGTACTCAAATTCCAGGGCTAGTTCCTAGCAAAAGGCTCCTGGGGAAGGGTTGAGTGAAGGGACTGAGGCACAGGCCACTCTCACCACTAATCTCTGGGATCCTAGATACAGAGGTTCCTGTGATCCCCATAAACATTTGAGCTAGAAAGGGGATCTGCTGAGAGAGTAAGCAGAGACAGGCCTTCAGCCAGTGCAGAGTCCAGGGGCTTTTGTCTGTGGCGCAGCTCCGGTGGAGTGGGACCATAGGCACCCATCCCTCAGGGCTCCCCATCTCCTTCTGAGAAGCTCTAGCCCTAGCTGACTGCTGGGCCAGGAGAGAAGAGAACTAGCTTCTCCATGGGAATAGGGTGTGTGTGTTCTGCAGGCCATCCTGCTCACCGGCCCCTTGCTATGCTTATGCCTGGCTGTCCTGCAGGAGCATGTGCCCAGTATAGTCTCTGCTTCCCAACCTGGGTGCTTTGCTCCACCTGAGTACTTTTCCAGTGACCTGGGAGAACTTTGGATCCCCCAGTACAGCCAGAGCCCAACACTAAGCCATGGGCCAGTCAACACTAGAGAGTGCCAAGCTGAGATCTGTGGCCAGAACTCAGGCTGGGGAAGAGCCCCAACTCTCAGAGCACTGACAGGGGTGAGACACACAGGTTTATGAGCTGGTGTGGGAGTAGGATGTGACTTTCTTTACCGGGCCAGTCCAGAAATGGTGTGGCCTATCTCACTGCTTCAGCCTCTACCCAGTGAGTCCCATGGCCAAGAACACCTAACATAAGAAACACGGGTGTGGTGCCAGTGATTGGAGGGGCTCCCCCAAGGTCCAGGGGCAGACCTGGTGAAGAGGTCAATTCTCTCTTCCTTACCAGTGTAGAGCACATCTGCAAATATGAGGAAATACAAAAGAAACACATGGCTAAGAGCCTAGCAAACAGCCATTACTCTTAAGTGCCAACTACTGGATAGCAATTCAGCCTACACCACCAAAAATATTCTGCTAACACCTGTGAACCCAAGGGTAAGAATCCAGCCACATGTAAAAACCCTGTACAGAGCCTTGGCCCTCTGAAAGCAAACAGAAACTAAGCCAACTGAATATACTCATCTTACACCACAATTGAAAGAACACCAACCTTCCCAGATAAGAAAGAATCAGTGCAAGAACTCTGGAAATCAGAAAGGCCAGCGTGTCCCCTTACCTCCAAAAGAACCCACTGGCTCCGTGGCAATGGTTCTTAACCACACTGAACTGGTAGGCATAGAATTCAGAATCTGGATGGCAGGGAAGCTTATTGAGATTTAGAAGAAAGTTGAAACCCAACCCAAGGAATCCAAGAAATCCAGTGAAACAATCCAAGAGGTGAATGATAAAATCACCACTTTAAAAAATAACCAAACTGAGCTTCTGGAACTGAAAAATTCACTACAATAATTTGATAATACAATCAGAAATATTAACAGAAGAGTAGACCAAGCTGAGAAAAGAACCTCAGCACTCAAAGACCAGTTCTTCAAATCAACTCATCAGATAAAATTTTTTTTAAAAAACTACAGTAATTAACAAAACCTCTGAGAAATATGGGATTATGTAAAGAGAAAAAAACCTACGGCTCATTTGCATTCCTTAGAAGAAAAGAAAGCACTTCAGAAAATATATTTGAAGATATAGTCCGCAAAGATTTCCCTAATCTCACTAGAGAGGTTAACAGAAAAATTCAAGAAATACAGAGAACCTTGGCTAGATTCTATACAATATAACCATCTCCAAGGCACGTGGTCATCAGATTCACCAAGGTCAACACAAAAGAAAAAATTTTAAAGGCAGCTAAGAAGTTACATAAAAAGAAAATCCTTTTAGGCTAGCAGTGGACTTCTTATCAGAACCTTACAAGCCAGAAGAGATCAGAGGCCTAATTTCAGTATCCTTAAAGAAAATAAATTCCACCAAGGAATTTCATATCCCACCAAATGAAGCTTCATAAGCAAAGGAGAAATAAAATCCTTCTCAGACAAGCAAACACTGAGGGAATTCGTTACCACTAGACCACCCTTACAAGACATGGAATTGAAACAACGACACTTGCTACCACAAAAACACACTTAAGCACATAGCCCACAGACACTATAAGGCAACTACACAATCAAGTCTACATAACAACCAGCTAACAACACAATGACAGGATCAAAATCTTACATATCAATATTAACACTGAATGTAAATGGGCTAAATGCCCCACTTAAAATACATAGAGTGGCAAGCTGGATAAAAAGACAAGCCAACCATCTGCTGTCTTCCAAAGAACGGTCCCATATAACAAAACCCACACAGACTCAAAGTAAAGTTGTGAAAAAGACCTACCATGCAAACAGAAAACAAAAAAGAGTGGGAGTTGCTATTCTTAGATCAGATAAACAGACTTTAAAGAAGGACATTGCATAATGATAAACAGTACAATTCAATAAGACTTAACTATTCTGAATATATATGCACCCAACATTGGAGCGTCCAGATTCATAAAATAAGTTCTTAACCTACAAAAAGACTTAGCCACACAATGACAGTGACAGACTTCAACACCCCACTGACAGAGTTAGACAGACCATCGAGGGGGAAAACTAATAAAGAAATTCTGGACTTAAACTCAACACTTGACAAATTGAACCTAATAGACATCTATGGAATATTACACCCAACCACCATAGAATATACATTCTTCTCCTCTGTGTGCAGAATATATTCTAAGATGAACCACATGTTCAGTCATAAAGCAAGTCTCAATAAATTCAAAAAAATCAAATCATACTCAAGTACACTCTCTGATCATGATGCAACAAAAATGGAAATCAATACCAAGAGGATCTCTTAAAACTATTATTATTTATACCTATCATATTATTATGTATAAACAATAATAGTTATATATTATTATATAATAATATATACAATAATAGAACTATATTGTACTAGTTATCTGGATAACTATATTGTACTAGTTATCTAGATAACTATATTGTACTAGTTATCTAGTTAACTTTATTGTAAGAGTTATCTAGATAACTATATTGTAAGAGTTATCTAGATAACTATATTGTTATAGTTATCTAGATAACTATATTGTTATAGTATCTATATTGTTATAGGTAACTATATAGTTATAGTTATATATGTTATAGTTATATATAGTTATATACAATATAGTTATATATGTATGTGATACATATATAACTATATATGTCTCATAGTTACATACCGTATAGTTATATATGTGTAAAATACATATATAGTTATATATAATTGTTATAGTTATATACATTATAGTTATATATAGTTATATATGTATTATATATAGTTATATATGTATTATAGTTATATAAAATATAGTAATATATGTATATAACTATAGTGTTTTTTATATATAAATATATAAATATATATATATATACACACACACAAAACTTAGATTCTTAGGATAAACCCAACTTAGTTTTTTATTCCTTTTCCACATCTTTTGAAAAATTTTTTGCCAGAATTTTGGATTAAAATTGTTATGTCTATGTTTTTGAGATATTGGTCAATAAGTTTCCTTCATTGTACTGCTTTGTCAGATTTTGCTTTCAAGGTTATAGTGACTTTATTAAATGAATCAAAAAATTTTCTATTTGCATAAGACTGGTGTATATTCCCTAGTTGTTTGGACCAATTCGATAGTAAATCCATTTGACGCCAGGTTTTCTTTGTGAGAAGGTTTTTATTGAGGATTCTTTTTTTGTTTGTTTGTTTTTTTTTTTACTAGATATAAAACCATTCAGATTTTTTCTCTCTTCCTAAGTCAGTTTTAATAAGTTATAATTTATTAATACATCCATTTTATCTTAATTATCAAAAGTTTCTACTTAGATTCTCATCCTCCTTCTGCTACTTTCTACATGTTTTTTTTTTCTTCCCTTTGCCTTGAACTACTTTTTAATTGGAGATTGCTTTGAGTGAAAAAGTGACTGAGACTATTGAACTTCTCTGCACTTTCATTCTCTTCAGCATCTTCACCCCTCAAGTCTCCCTACCAATGCCTTCAAAAAGATATCTTTTTAAGTTTTATTCAGCATTGCTAGTTTCTCTTAGCAGGAGGATCGCTCTACTCATCCATGTTAGTTCAAAATGGAAATGCTCTCCATATTGTTAAAATAAGTATCTGACTGATAAATGTAAATTACATGCTGTAATTAATCTATCTCATATCAAAATAATGTTACGAGTTTTTTTGTAGGAGAAACACTGATTATTCTTATATTGCATTCTATTTCTCCTCTATTATATAGCAATCTCCTTAGACACAGAGACCATGTATCTCTGTATAGAGAAATAAATTTGAATCCAGTTACTGAATACTTATTCATGCAATTCAAGAAACACTAGAATTATTACTTTCAGCATATTAGAGATTCTCAATTAATGTAGTATATTATTGTCATTATTATTATAAGTGTATTATTCTATTTTTCCAATGCAATTCTCAGTAAAACAATAAAGTTGTTACACTAATAAAATTTGCTGAGACTGACTTAGCTATTTATCTAATTCGGCAAACTTAGTTTAATGGACAAACAATCATTATGTAAAACTAAGTCCTTAATTCTTCTCTTACCTAAAAAACAGACTATACTTATCATCACTTATATTAATCTCCTTATTAAGATCAGAAATTATTAAGTTTTACACTAGACACATATATACAACGGTGTAACAGTCATCAAATACATATGCTAGCAAAGGAAAGTTTATGTAGACAGATGAAAAATAATCCGATAAATTCAAAATTTAACCAAATTTATCCACCCTCTTTGTTTAAGTATTATAGATAAAGGTAAGTTTTAACGGATGTAAACTCTTCCCATTTGTCTGAATATAAGCCAACTTCATTAAATGCTTTCTGAGTTTCTGTTTTGTTTTGAGAGCCCACAGGGTCAAGCAGTCAGTATTTGCCAAAATATCCCATGTCATTAAGACAGAAATTAAGTCATCTGGACCAAACTTTATAGGAACAGCCATATTTTGAAAAAAATAAGATAAATTCTGGCTGCAGGTCAAAATGATAGTGATAGCAAAACTTTAACTGCTAGTTAGCCTGGTTAAACTCTGCTCCGAAATGTCTTTTGTTAACCTGATCTCTCTATTTAGAACTCCATTACCCTGTGTTTAAAACAAAGGCACCTCATTCAAAGCAGGCTATAATTGCAGTCTTTCAGCAAAACAGCATTTACCAAAACATGTCTTTTAGAATGTGGTACAATTTATCACCCCCACAGTGCATGACACACAATTACATTTGTCACCGCTTTAATTGGATGTTACATGTCAGTAATGACTCATCAGCTCCAGAAGTTATGAAAGATGAATTCCTTACTACCATACTTTAGAATTTGCTCCAAAAATAAAACTAAAGAAGAGTTTATTTCTCACTCGGGGTAGAAGCTACATTTGGGAGAAACACTAATCCATGCTTTAGAAAAATAACTATGTATTTCATTTATTGACAGCAAGATGATTGCCTGCAATGTTTCTCATTACCCTTAGATCACAAATGAGTAAATCACTGTCAGACAAACCAAGGTTAAAACTGTGTGTGTACATTTTAACAAGATGCAGAAAAAAAAATTAAAAAACCTCCATCACTAGGAGAGAATTGTTAATTTAGAGAATTTTTCAGATTCTGTGATCTGATAAGCTCTGCAACCCAGTCATCGCTGAAATTAAATTAGGTTTCAGAAAATGAATATTTCATTTTTAAGATTCTGTTGCTTGGAGACCTGGGAAGAGAAAGCTGGTTTAGCCCAAGACAGGAGAGATGTTATAAGGGGCAGCATTTTCTATGGGAAACTGCCAGAGAATGCCTATGAAAAATTACACAACGGAGACAAACAATGATGATGGTACAAATGGATTCATTACAAATGCCACAATGCATGTTATTTCTTCTAAGCTGAAGAAGTCACACTCTACCCTTCACCCGTGTTATTCAGACTTAAATTGGGAAAAATATCATCACACTGTAGACCCAATCTACCTACCTTTTGTTTTAACAGACACAAGGGGGAGAAAAAGCAAAGCAAATGTAACCTCAGTGGCAAAGCAAAGGGTGCTTTCTCTACCAAGGATGTTCACTAAGTTATAGGGATATGTAAACCCAATTCGACATGTTGCTTGGGTCTATAGTCACCTGGCTACATGTATTTTAATCAGCATCATAAACGTTGATTACACTCCTTTCACTCTCAGTGAAGGTACATGGTTTTAAGAGATCTTCCACATTTTGGGTGTGGTGGAATGCTAATTGTTTCCCAGAATCTGTAATAGCAGAATCCCCTGAGCTTTACCTGGGTGCAAGATTACTCATCTGAAGATTACTTTTTCCAGCCTTGCTTGTAGGTAGGTGTGGCCATTGCACTGTGTTTGACCAATGAGATGCCAGCAGAAGCCAAGTTTGTAACTTGAGATTATATTTTTTACAAGGGGGCCCCTTCTTGTGAGCTGGAGTGGGAAGGTGATGGTGTGAGCCAGATTTAATCATGTGAAGCTATACGTAGGGCATGGCAGAGCAACATAAAGAAGTAACCTGGGTCCTTAAATAGTCTCATGGAACAAAGTAAATTAATCAATCTGTACCTCCTGCCCAATTATAAACTGTAAGGTGAGAGATAAATAAATGTTTATCCATTAGTCTGCACTGAGGGTATCTTTTTTATAGCAATATAGCCTTTACCCTAACTTTCAATTTTAATAGTCTCAAGAGATCGTTTTCCCTCCTATCATTTGTTTAAGTTTACCACCATTCTACCCACTCTGATTCTCATCTTCCTTTCTCAGTTCATTATAGTAGATACAAATTGGGGTTGCAACCTAACTTTTCAAGACCTTATCTGCGCCACCCCTTTTTTTTCTGGTTACTGCTATCCGCTACCTAATCCCCACCCAGAATTTTAACGTGTGTTCCTAATGTGAAATGCATGTATCTATGTGACCCTGTCTCCATGATCACAGTGATCGCCTTAGAAATAGGCACATGCCACATGCGGGAACAGTCAGTTCTTTCCTAGGATCTTCCTGGGGAATGGGCACTTTCTCTCTTCTGAAATAGATTCCCTGACTTGTGAAGGACTTCTTACAGTGGGAAAGAATGAGGCTGATTTAAGGAAAGGAAGAAGACAAATCCCAGTGCTTGTCTCCAGTTATCCTAAGCCAGAGCCCTAAATTTCACAGGTCATTTAAGTCCCCCCAAAAATTATCTTGATATAGGCTAGTTTGAGCTGGCTTCTGTCATTAGCAAATAGAGGATTTCTGATTAATACTCTCTGGAAATTAATTTCATTATTAAGACACTGTCCTATTGTACTTAAAACACCCAGGCTTTTGTGGTATTTTCCCCCAGAAGCATCAAGAAGCAAACAATCAACGATTTAGAAAACCCAATGTCATATAATATCTAGTTTTAGATCTATTTCTTATATATGATTAAATTTCACTCTTTAAAGCATGGTTTTATTCTTCCAGTCTAAACATAAGTTGCTGCAATCCATAAATGTTACTCTAATTTTGTTCCTGCCATGCTACACCAAATGATCAGTTCAAAGCAGCAGCTAGATCATAAGAGAAAAAAGTATATTTCTGTTAGACTACTCAGCACACGACATGGAGGTTAACCACCTTGAGAAAGAAAAAAAAATCATAATGTTAAATCTAAAAGCACATGCCACACCATAAGAATGACTGCTCTTTTCAGTACATCTGAATGTTGGAAAACGAAAAGGTTGATCAGCTGTCTGTTCATAAAGTGAAGGCCATCTTACAGGCCAGGTTTGATTAACGAATTAATCTCAGTGATCTAACTGAAACATTTTTAAAAAGAAATTGAAGGGGAAAGAGGCAGGTGCTTCTAACTTTAGAGTGGGGTCTCTGTGAATCTTACAGAGATGGATGTGACTGGCTGCATTAGTGGTGACTGGGTAGTTTCCATATTGCCAGTGCGGTATGATCATTTAAGATAAGGCACTCTCTTTGAATAACTGATGAACAGTAATTCTCCCTAGCAGACCGAGACTTAATTTTAACCAAATAAAAGTGCTTGCTGGAAACGGTGTGAGAACCATTTCTGAGGTGTGAGAGCGCATGTGCAATACACATTTAAGGAAGAATTTCTTTCATGTTCTTTGACACCAGAGTTACTGCCAGGCATCAAAGTACAGAAAAATTCCTATGATGAATAGGGTCTGACAAGGGCCACCATATCAAAATTCTCTCTCCAGCTGCCAATCATCACTGATTGACAGAGTAGACAGTCCCTGTTTCTAGAGCCTTAAAGACGAACTTATTTTTAATCTAATATCCAGTAGGAATATGTTCTAGCCTTCTACTATGACTTCGTGGCTCGTACTAATATTCTATTTTCAGCAAGGACTAAGAGACACCCCTAAGGAAGAAAAGTAGTAGTAGGTGAGTCATGGTTTTCCTTTTCCTGATAATTCTTAATTGTTCACAGCATAACTATTTTTCCTCGGATTATGTCTTTGTGGGTGTCTGCCAATTTACAAAGCTGGGTCAAGAAATGATTTACTTTTTTCTTCAATTAAGTAATGAGTAGTTATTGTGTAAATGAATGCATAGAATTGTTAGGCAGAATAGAAAAGAGAAAGTACTAGACATTCTTTTCTAAGAAGTTAATAATCCATTTGAGGGGAAGACAGAACTCAGAGTAGAAATCAATTTAAAACCTCAAAAGACAGCAGTCCACTTGAGTGTACTTCTGCATAAGTGGAACGGACTGATATTTCTTAAATTTCAGTCGCATGCTTGATAATCTGATGCCGTTTCTCTTGCCACTTTCATATGCCACTGGAATTATTATTATTTACTCAGTGTTTTTATGTAAGTGAAATCATTTATTTTTTCTTAAATAACCTCATAATCAAAGGAAACTTTAGATAACTACCATAAATGGAAACAGCCTTATTTGCCATGAATTAGAAAATATAAAAGCAAATATACTATTAGGTTGGTGCAAAAGTAATTGCGGTTTTTGCCATTGCTTTTAATGGCAAAAACCGCAATTAATTGTGCACCACTCTAATAAAAATAAAATTATGTTAAAGTTTCAGCTATGTTTGCCTACTAAAGGGGCTGAGAACTACTATGCATCTGTAAAATCTCAAATCACTTTTCTTTCACCCAAAGTCATCATGGTACCACCAGTAATATGTGTCTCATACTTAGGGAGACATTAGTTAAGAATAACAGTGAAAGGAATTCAGAAGAAGGACCAATCTGTGGGCCTGGTGATCTGCTAAGGCTTCATGGAAGATGCAAGATTTGAGTAGAGCTTGAATCCATAGTCATGGTTGTCCAACTACTGGACCCAGGAGCAGAAATGATTTGGGCATTTAGAGAGAAGAGTTGAGACATGGGAGTAGTATACAAGTGATGCTAAGCTTGCCTTCTTAATCGACCATCATGTCTGACCTAGGACTTCAAAAATGATGGCCAATTAACATTTACTAGTAGCTTACTCTGTTCCAAACACTAAGCTAGGCATTTTCACATATTTCCTCTTTCGATCCTAATAATATAAGGAACCTGTTATTATCCTCTTTTTATGGATAAGCAAACCAAGGCACAGACTAACTCAAGGTCACATAGCTTTAAAAGTAATTGAATTGGGGATTTCAATCCAGTTCCTTCTGTATATCCAAAACCCATATCTTCTACTTCACACTATGTTTACAGTGAAACTGTGAGGTGACAACCATTGGTCATTTCAGGCAGTTCTCATGAAAAGACTGTAGTGGAAGCTAAGAACAGAGAAGAGAGGAGGGAAGCTTCTCCTTTGCTATGTCCCTAAATGACCTGAGTGACGGAAGCTAATAAACACCCAGGTAAACGTGAGCATTCCAGCATTTTCTTTGCTTCTGGAATGCCATAATTTGTCCTTCAGTAGTGAAAACAAGAGCTTCAAGTGAGTTCTCCCTACTCCGAAACTGGAAAATATCAGCTGTGCCTATCAGCAGCATCAGTGACCAAAAGTTGACCTTGCTTAGTTAATCAGTAGAGAAACTAATCAGTTGGAAAAATGCAAATTTGTTTTCTGCACAGAGTTGGAAACTCATTACCCTGAACCACTCCTTAAATTAAGTTCAGAGTAGTGACTCAAAATCTGGGTCAGATAAGGAACAATGTAAAGCTGTAATAAGCAGGCTTGAGAGCAGGAGCACTCTTTGAATCCCATCATTGAAGGCATTTGTGTTCATTTCTTCTTAGGCCCCTTAACTGTGTCTACAGAACAGAAAATGGCCAACTCAGTTTGGATTGGATTGTTTATTCCTAGCTGTCCCATATTTATGTGGATGAAAATTTTCTTGTAATGCGTTTTAGTTTCAGTTTGAACAGTGCCCTCTGATCCTTTAGCCCAACTGTCAAACCTTAAGCTACTTTATCTTTCTAAACAAATGGTGGATTGCTATAACCTATTACCTGGGTCATCAGTTTCCAGAGGTGAACATCTCATGGACTAACACTATCCCTTGCTACCTGGAACCCCCGGGTCACTGTGAGAAAGTAGAACTGTGTCTTTGTTTTTGAAATGCTAATTATGATTTAAAATCAGTGGCTGCCATTCAGTGCCCCAGTGGAACAAGCCAACAGTGGTACACCATTTCCTTTTCTCATTCCCCCCAAATGATAAAGCAACTTTAATAAAATTAGCCCTAGGCCGGGCACGGCTGCTCACGCCTGTAAATCCCAGCACTTTGGGAGGCCTAGGAGGGCAGATTACTTGGAGGCTGGGAGTTCGAGACCAGCCTGGCTAACATGGTAAAACCCTGTCTCTACTACAAATACAAAAATTATCTGGATGTGGTGGCATACGGCTGTAGTCCCAGCTACTTGGGAAGCTGAGGCATGAGAATCGCTTGAACCTGGGCAGCAGAGGTTGCAGTGAGCCAAGATCAAGAAAATTAGCCCTGTCCCTCTGCACTCTTGCTAACTTCCCTTCCAGCATGCCTTGGAGAACATGTGATTTATTCCCAGGCACATCGGCTCAGAAGGCATCTGCCAGAAAGTGGCAGTGAGGAAGAAGACATTTAATGCAATGCACAGTGTTTCTGTGCAGTAGAAGATTCTCTAAGTTAGTACTTCTGTTTTATAATGAAATCATCAGCAACAAGAAAGAGTTGTCTAGAACTTTGAAACAAAATGCCTTAGGATTCCAAATAAATGTTATTTTGACTAATGCATTCATTACTTTATGCGCCTACTATGTTCCTGGCATCAGGCCAAGTTGCTGGAGGTTCAAAAGTTAATTGGCCAAAATACCTTGAAAAGCTCACAATGGATCTCATAGGTGAGGCAGGTGAATTGTGACAAGTGAGACAAGTGCAATGATAGAAGTGTCTACAGGTGCAACAGTGGTGCCGTTTTCTCTTTCTCCCTCAAAAATCTTAAAGTTAGCAATAGGTAGAACTTTAACCTGGAGAAGATACGATAGGAAAGGCTGTGGATATCAATTGCTGTCGTCAGATAGTCAAAGAGTTACCACAGAGAAAGTAAAATAGTATTTCTCTGCATTGCTCAAGAAAGCTTATCTGGTTAAATATCTACAAGAGGTATTTTAATTTGACATCGGTAGGAACTTTCTCCTAAAGGGTATTCCCGTAAGATGCTATCTTCTTTAAGAATTACCAAACTATCCTATTTTTATGCTACAAGTGGCCAGTCATACATTTTTCCACCTTGCTAGGCATGTTTCTTTGCCATCAGCTCACTTCTTTTGTGAGAACGTCTCTTATTTTTATGCCCTGTGCAGAGACAGGAGCACTTAGCCATGTTGTACCTCATGATCCCACCCCACCCCATCCTAGCTAATTGATCCATGATCAGATCTATAACCCAGGGCCAGGCAATCATTGGCTCTCTTTCCTGAAAACTTGAATTAAGAGCCAAAGAGACTGTGGTCGTTCAGTCACCTGTGTCCAGTTGGTAGACTCATGACTCGTGGCACTGTTGGGCTGTGTGCATAGAAATATAGCCAGCTCAAAGAGAGGCTGCCAAGAAAACAGGACTATGGCAGAACACAGATGCTAAGAGAGAGAAACAGGACCAACTAGCTCCTGAAACTGTGAGTGGGGTTTTCATTTCTTCTGATTTCTAGTTCCTATGGCATTGGCTGTGACTCTGAGTTCGCCCATCAAATCCTTAAAATAATCCTTCCTTCCTTGAGCTAGATTCAGTACATGTCTGTCCCATACAACCAATGATACCTACTCTAACATTACCAAATATAAACAAGTTTATATTTCTCCTTCAAGAATTAAACAGCATCTCTACACACTTCTGCCTGCAACCTTAAACAAAATTATCCTTTAATTAAACATCATTCCTTGAACTTCATTTTTATAATCATTATTGTATTATCATCCTTTTCTTTTGTTCTTACACATGAAGAATAGTTTGAGAGGATCCAAAAATGCTGAAGTCAGAATCATTTTCCTCCAGAATTGGGAATTACTACTCTATTATTACTAGTATTTTTATATTATATATGATTATATTATACATTTTATATTATAGAAGTATATTATACATACATTTTTATATTATATATAATACAATGCCCAACTGATTCTCCTTCTTTAATAAATACTATACCCTTTTTTTCTGAAATTGTGTAGGTTTCTCTCTACATATCTTAATAATTCAAAAATAGCACTAGTATATGTCTCTGTGTGTTTGTTTTCCAAGCCCCTGCCTGGCATTTGGTGTCCTCTTTTAACTTAAAGACTCAAGAATTTCTTCATTTGAGGGATTTATCCATTTGTTCTATTATCACTTTTTTTTTAACTTTTCCTCCCATCTATGTTTGTTCTTTCTGTAACGCCCATTTGACATCCCATCTCTTAGATTTATCCTGTGTAACTTCTCTTTCATCCATAATTTTAATTTTTGCTCCTTTTTGCTCTGTATTTTAAGGAAATGTCTTTTGTTAAGTTATCAGTTTACTGTTTCACTGTTTGGCTATTTAGTGTTTATATTCTATTTTTAATTTGGATAAACATTTGTTTTCTATGAACTCTTTCTGTCCTTCAATTACCTCTTTTTTGTTTTTCTTTTTTTTTTTTTTTGAGGCGTAGTCTCACTCTGTTGCTCAGGCTGGAGTGCAGTGGCGCGATCTCGGCTCACTGCAAGCTCCGCCTCCTGGGTTCACGCCATTCTCCTGCCTCAGCCTCCTGAGTAGTTGGGACTACAGGCGCCCGCCACCAGGCCCGGCTAATTTTTGTGTGTGTGTAGATTTTTAGTAGAGACGGGGTTTCACTGTGTTAGCCAGGATGGTCTCTGTCTCCTGACCTCGTGAGCCGCCTGCCTCGGCCTCCCAAAGCGCTGAGATTACAGGCGTGAGCCACCGCACCCGGCCTTTAAATTTTTATTCAAAGAGGAGGCCAGAATAAATGTTCTTAGACATATAAAGATTTAGAGAGTTTGACAAGAGATTTTCCTTCTTAAAGTATTATTAGCAGACATACTGTATTAGAAGTTTAGGGCTCCAATTATAAACAGAAAGCTTCACGTCCCAATACAGTATGTCTGATAATAATCACTTTATTGAGTGTGATCTCTGGACAATTACATTTACATATATTTAATAAAATCTTATATCTATATGTGTATATGTACATGCGTATGTATGTATATGTGCATATATGTGTGTTTATATACATATGTGTATACATGTGTATATATATACACACGTATACGTGTATATATATACATATATACACACAATTGTGTTGTTTATATAAAAAACAAGGAATCTGAAGAAAATATGGCAAAATGTTCACATTGTTAGATTTGTCTGGTTGATGGTGTCAGATATCGTGCTATTTTTCTGTACATTTGAAACATTCTATATTAAATATTTTTAAATAATTTCAAAACAGAAAGTCAATGAACATGCCTCGTACAGAAGCATACACTCCAAGCATCTGAGGATATCAGTAAGTGTTCCCTGGCAGGCTCATCAGATCACTGGTGTTGAAGCTGTTTTTTATGCTTATCATAGTAATGCTGCCTACAGTGAATTGTTTAAGAAAAAAACAAAGACAATTTTAAAACCAGCCATGAGTCTTTGAGAAATATTTTTCACTATTCGAGTTTAAGTTTACTTGAGTTGTAAGTCTTTTTACTGTGGGGGAGGGACCAGGTTTGGCAGAAGGATTGTTGCAAAAGAATGGTGAGAGAAAAGCAAGTGCTGTCTCCCCTGGTGAAGGGGGGACTATCTTTAACAGTCTCTTTCCTTGGATTCATAAATGGATTTCTGCCTCATCTTGCAGTAAATCTAAGACCAAAAGAATTTATAGGGCCTCCTAATGCACGTAATGCAGCATGACTGATGAAATGTGGCAGGCACAACCCAATATCCAGTTTTCTGAAAACCACACTGAAATGAACCATCCTGGCCAGAAAGTTAAAACAATACACAGACTTGAACAACCACCAAAGTTATTTTCCTTGATTCAGTCATCTTCTCAGGCACTTTGCAATTTGGATTACAAAGCACTGTGTATTTTCTGATGGTGGGTGACAGCTACTGTTTATTCCCAGAAACTCAAATTAATGGTTTTGTTAAATCGACTTTCACCACTGCACACATAAGTCATCCCCTGGGGATCTGTCTAAAGGTCTAAGCCAGTTTCGTGTACTTCAAAATGAGTGCTCTTAAGCAAACAGCAAGAAAATTGGTTACCTGAATCTTGAAAGTAAATTGAGGTGCTGCCTGCAAGGACACAGAAGGGTCAGAAGAAACAGGTATAAAATAAGAACAAACTTCATTGGCCCTTCCCTAGCATAACAATCATGTCAGTAAACTGGACCAGTGATTCCAACACAATGGGAAAGGTTGGGATTAAGAAGCGTTCTGTTCCCATTCAGTTTTTTTCTTGTGTCTCTCAGCCTCAGTTGTTCGATCTGTAACACTGGATTCCAGCTTCCTGTTTAATGATTCCGTAGATGAGGATGAAATGCAATTACAAATGGGAAAATATCCATAGATGACACAGCACCATATATGTATGCAGTCACCTTCTAGATAGTTGGGTGAAAGCAACAGACTGAACTACAACTAACTTCTCAGTGCCTAAGATTGTCATATAAAATGGTTGTAACCATTTAAAGGCATTATGAGAAGGGCAAGAGAAAATAGTTGCAAAATCAGATTGCAAAGTTAAAAAGATGGCACAAATATCAGGTGTGGTTATCTTTGATGAGCATTCTGACAGCACCCTTCTGTCATATGTTGATGAAAGAGACAAAGAAACACCAGTTCTTAGCAACAATGTCAAGGAAAAGACTGTAGGGCTCTGCATGTGGGGCAGATTTGTCTCCATTATTTGGATATTTCAAAGAGAAATTGTGAGGGTTTTTCCTTAATTTCATGTGAGTTACCTGGAAAATTGCCACCATTCTCGATTTCATTTTTTTATTGGGCATTCTGAAATAAAATGACTAACCAGTGTAGGTAGGGACTACGTGCTCATTTTTGGAGGGATTCTGAAGACAACTTATAAAGGATGCTATAAAGGTTAGGTAATGACACATGTCTTATTCAGGGTGAAAATGTTGTGTTTTCTTTAGCAATATAAATTCTCCAAATATTGGCCTGCCTAAGAGATCTAAAATTGATATCATCTACTCAAAGATCATAGGAAAGAACACAAATGGATTAGACCAAAACCATAGGCCTACTTTAAGTGTTCGAAAACCAAGAATGAAAAGTCAAGATTGACAAGGATTTGATTCAGGTTCCAATAAAGCCCTTGCCAGAGCAATGGAGCTGTAGGAGTACAAGGTTAGGGATCTCTGGTCTGCAGGCAGGCACTTAACTCCCACATTTGTGTATTCTCCTGTAAAGTGGAGATAATGCTACAGTATTTGCACTTTGCTGTACAAGGCTATAGATGGGAATGTGGTTTCAAAAATATAAAGCCGTGTGGAAATGCAAGTTATCTTGGTTACACTGACAGACAATTCAAGAGTGTTTGGTTTCCTCCACCCTGTGCTGGCCACCAAAATAATGCGGTAGTCATAATGCAAAAGCAATATTTAGCACTCCCCTCCAAAAGAAACTCTGGATTGGCAATATTTTGCACGCTCTTACACAGAGTCCTCAACCAGGTATGTCCACAGTTCTCGGGGAAGTCCATGGATTCACTTCAATGGAGTCTCTGTTTCCTCTAAAGTTCTATCATATATGTGTGTTTATTTATATGTGTATGTGGTCAGTATGTGTGTGTGAATGTGCATGCACACACAGAGTTTCATCAAAGTACCAAAGGGATCCATGCTTCTCTTCATGAAAAGCATCACCTCCTTTTGGTAGTTATACATCCTCTACATAATCTGTATTTCATTGTAATTGTTCCCATTTTTATAAGGAAAAATAGCCTGCAGTGTATTTAAACTGAACAGCCTATTCTCAGACAATGTATTCCCTAAACATTTTATTTACTCAAAGGTTGTCATTTCTTTAAATTTCTATTCTGTGTACTCCCATTTCTGGCAGGCATTGAAATAGTGTATTTCAATGAAGGTTGAGAGTTGACTCTGAAGGCCAAGATGCAAACCTGGCAAGCAGAAGGCTTGTGGTTTTGATAAATCCTGAGCCATTGTTTGATAGGAAAAATGATCATAATGTGTTCAGTAGGAAAAATGCAGGCCATAAGTATTAAAGCTAAAGACTTTCATTGCAGCCTTGATGCAGACTGGCCAATGGACAGTACCTCACCCTCAACTGCCTTATTACCTAGTTGGTTGAGAGTTTCCTGATAATTCTCAGAATATAATAAACCTTCCAGTGACGGCAACAGGCTCTCTCTTCCACAGCTGCTCCATCAACGGTAGTCATCTCTAAGTGGAGCGGAGGACTCTACCACATCACAAACAAATCTCAACCCAAATCTGTTGAAGTGCTTTGTTTGGTTCTTGGATTCTCAATTCAATTCTAATGACATTTGTATGCTCCCAATATCACAACATTAATATCTAAATTTCCTTTGGTTCCTAAATACTAGGATTGCCATGTTTGCTATAAGAAGGTATATGTTGCCTTCTATTTTCATTTGGTAAATAATACATTTTTGTTAAACAAGGCTGATTTTCACAGAAGCAGCTGAGCTCAAACAATAGATACAAAGCTTGAAATGTAGTGATACTAAAGATCTAACCATCAGCACAGTGAGAACTTCTTGTTCTTGATCATGATAATCAAAACGAACCTTGCCAAGGCTTCTTAAAGTAGAAAGGGCTGGATAAAATGCCATTGTCTGATTCTTTTTTTTTTTTATAGGGTAATATGCAAAATCTTCAGCTTTTCCTAAGTAGTGTATAAATGTCCTCAAAATTCTACCCTTTAGCATAGTGGAATATTTTGATGCTTTTATAGTTTTTTTATTTTTTTGCATTCAGTATTATTTACAATTTTTACCAAAAAAAAGCTTTAAAAAAACTTCCATAAAACTTGCTCACCAACTTATGAGTAGGATTACTTTAAAAAAGAAATAGGAGACTGGTGGTTAATAATGTGCCTGCATTAAAGCTTAACAAAATCAACTTCCTATCAAGTATCTGTAAATTAATGACTAATCCAACTTTTAACACAAGTTCACTAGAAACAAATTTTTTACATATATATGGCAATCAATAAAGAAGACAAAAATATATGGATGTGTTTAATCATTTATTTCTTAAATTCCATCATGTGTGTTGGTGTTTGGCATGCAAATACCATGGTTTGTTGTGAAAATATAACATACATGAATTGAATTCACGGCCAAAATAGCAAACAAATGGTTATTTTCACATTTTAATGTTTAACAATAGTATTCATATTTTAAAATACAAATATATGTCTATGTGAGTGGATATACATATGTGAACATACACATACACATGAAATTGAGACACATAGACATTTTAATCTTGAATCTTTTGTTTTTATTTAAAAATCAAAAGGTTTAGTTAACATCTCAAGTTTCAATATCAGATTTTTACAGCCAGAATGCAAACAGCAAGGGGGTTAAAAAGCAGTTACTTCTTGTATGTGTTTGCCTCAAAAGCATCTTATCTAGAGCTGACCCCATTGGCTAAAACCTTCTCTTGTGCATTGTTCTTGATTTGGTGTGTCACCTGTCTCTTGTTTGTCTATAGATTAGCACAAAAATGTCATTGCAAACTAAGTGAATAGGGCACAGCCTCAGCACCTGCCACTTTTAAAACTCTTTAGAAGATTCCCTTGTTTATTTTGTAGGCACCCAGGGGGGCACTTAAATAACTGCATTGAAACAAACAATACTGGTGATGATTAAGGAGGCTTTTCACATGAAAATTCACTTCAGAAAAATGTTTTGCAGATGTACTGAAGAAAACTGTATCACTAAGAACCACTCAAAATACTTTGGTGGACCAAAACACCTTTATATTTCTTCTGGCAACCTGCCAAGTTCACTGCCAGCTTGAAAAGAATTCTATAGCTGGAGGCTAGAGCAGAAACTGCAATGATTTAAAAGAGAATTGGCTACAGTAAGAACGATAATGCCCTATATCGTTAAAATGCAACTGGCATCTCAGCCTCCCTACAGCTCTTTGAAAATGTGCTTACTCTTCAACTATTTACAAGGAAAAATGCGGAGACAATTGAAATCATAGGAAATAAAAATTATTTTAAACGGCTGAGAAGTATTTGCCAGATGATTTATCAGTAGTGCTTATAAAATAATGGCATGTTCTCAACTGTTAAATGAGTAAGAAATCCATGCAGAAATTCTGCTCATTATGAAACTCACCCATCAAACACAAACCATTTTCATGATGCCCTAAATTAATTAATGCAGACTGTAAACACAAAAACAGTTGGCTGAAAATTAAGATGTGAACACAAACGGACACCGTTCTGATATGATTGGTGTATCTTAGCATTTGACAGAAACAAAGAGACCTTTGGTTACTTTTCTGGGTGATTATGGAGAATGAATATTTGGTCTGGCAAGCTAAGGAAAATCACAGAGTCCATGGACCAAATTAAAAGGGATCTCCTCAGCGTTTGTACAAAAACCAACAGGAACATCTGTCCAGTAGTTTAGATTATAATAAGCAACAAAGACACACGTATAAATTCAGCATTCAACACATTATACAAAATCCATTATTATTTTTTCTTTATGTAAAAAATAAGTAGAATTCTTCTTTCAGTTGAATACAAATACCTCTCCGTTTAAATTTGCTCTCGTGAATACACAAAAGTCAATGTGGGAGTCAAGAGTAATTTACAAGGAAACTCAACATGGGAACTGTGGAGAGGAAGCAGTGGGTTTAGCAGACCAATCTTTCAATGCATGCCAAAACTTAAATAAGCCGTGCTGGTACCTGGCCTCAAGGGGCTTAATGCACAAGGGCATAATGTAAATATATGATATCAGCCAAGGTTATTGACTCCTCTCATAGAGGTGTGTCTCAAGTGCAGTGGGAAGATTGACAAGGAAACATTTTCTTAAAGCCTAAATGTGTACAATCAGATAAAAACTCATGGATTGGGACTTTTGCAACTCTAATCCAAACACCACATTTCAATCCCCAATAGCCATGCCCATCTTTGCAGTCAAAAAAGAATAGTTCTCAGTTATACCTGCCACTAATTACTGACTTCTTTCTTTGCTGTGCAAACAAAAAATCACCTGTGATATATGACAAAGTCTTGACTAAAATAACCTATCACTGAGAATTTAATTCAACTTGTGTTTACTGTTTCATCCTCTCCTGATGGTTTCAAGTTCCATCAATATGCTAAATCTGTATTTACAGGCTGAACCTGCTTCCTGAGTTCCAGACGCCTAAATGTGATCTCCTTCTTGATTTCTAGATGAGTCTCTCCTGCCTCCAACTCAACAGTCCTTGTAGAACTCATCATCTCCTCTAACCTTACATAAACCTGAGCCCATCCTTCATTAACTAACCACGAAGTTACATGAGGCCAAGCATTTGGCGTCATTCCTAGCTTTCACTTCTATATGGTTCCCGCAATTATATCCAGTCAATCCACTGAATCTAGTCCTGTTGATTCTACCTTCTTAGTACCTTTCAAATATATCCTTGGCCTCCATCCCTACCCCAGTATCCTAGTGTTCAGGGCACCATTGTCTTTCATTAGACTGCCACAGGAGTCTCCTCACCTGATTATCAACTGCTACCTTGTCTGCACATAAACAGCTTTACAATAGCCAAAATGATTTCTAAATTTAAATTTTGATTTCTGCACTACTCTGCTTGAAACCTCACAAAGGCTGCCCACTGGCCATACGACAACACATAATCATAATCTAGTTTCTAAATATCACTTCAGGTTGTTCTCTTCCCAGGACCCAGCTGACATTCCAAAATAATGCATTCTTTCAGGCTCGCAAAAGAACCACTTCCAGGCGAGTCCTTCTCTCACCTCACTGCTGACTAACTCCGCAGCTCCTTGGAATTTAGCATAGCTATTACCTCTTTCCAGAGCTGTTTGCTGACACCCCAATGGCTGCCCTAGGTCCTGTTTTCCTGTACTTACTAAGATCTTAGCATACAAGCACATGTCATTTCATTGCACTTCACCTTATCGCACCTTGTGGATATTGTTTTTCTGTGTTGTTTATCAGTGCCATATTTTCAACAGCACATGATCACACATGTCTCTATATCACATTTTGTTCATTACCACAACATTTCAAACCTTTTTATTATTATTATAACCATTATGGTGATCTGTGATGAGTGATCTTTGATGTTACTATTTTAATTGTTTTGGGGCACCACAAACCTCGCCCATATAAAACAATGAACTTAATTGATAAATTTTATGTGTGTTCTGACTACTCTACCGACCAGCCATTTCCCCATCTCTCTCCCTCTCCTTGGGCTTCCCTATGCCCTGAGCCTATACATCAAGTCAATTTTGACTTTCAGGTTTTATTATTTTAGAAATACATTTCATAAGGCTACAGCTGCCATACATAGATAGTGATTCCTCTATGGATCTGGGCAAAGTAAATTGAAAACTCCGTGGAAAGGATTCACCATTCTAGATGTCATTAACAGCAGTTATGATTCATGGAAGGAGGTGAAAATATCAACATTAGCAGGTGTTTGCAACAGGTTGATTCCAATCCTCATGGATGACTTTGAGGGGCTCAAGACTTCAGTGGAGAAAGTAACTGCAGATGTGGTGGCAATAGCAAGAGAAGTAGAACTAGAAGTGGAACCTAAAGATGGGAATGAATTGCTGTAATCTCATGATAAAACTTGGAAGAGTGAGAAGTTTTATCATGAGATAAAATAGAAGCTGCTATGGATATTGTTGAAATGACAATAAAGGATTTATAATATTACATCATTAGTTAATAAAAAAGTAGCAGTGTTTGAGAGGATTGACTTGAATTTTAAAAGAAGTTTTACTGTAGGTAAAATGCTTTCAAACAACATTGCATGGTACAGAGAAATCTTTTGTGAAAGGAAGAGTCATATGGCAAACTTTATTATTGTTGTATTTTTAAAACTTGCCACAGCTACCCCAATCTTCAGCAACCACCACCCTAAATAGTCAGTGATCAATATCGAAGCAAGACATTTCCACCAGCAGAAAGATCATGATTCACTGAAGGCTCGGATGATAGTTAGCATTTTTGAACAATAAAGTATTTTAAAGTATTTATATTTTTAGACATATACTATTGCACATGTAGTAGACTACAGCATGGCGTAAACATAACTTATACTCACAGAGAAGCCAAAAATATTTGCGTGACTTATTTTATCACAATATTTTCTTCGTTACAGTGGCTTGGAACTAGGACCCACAATATCTCCAAGGATGCCTGTATATCCCACTTCATTTCAATGACCGACTTACTGAGTTACATTCCATACTACATTATTAATGCCTCCAAGCCAGCGACTATGTCTTACTTTTGTTTGTATGTCTAGTTGCTAGAATAGTTCTGAGTGCACAGTAGGTGATGAGGTTTATTTTGATGTTGAACAAATATGTACAACCTGCAAAGATATTTTTACTCAATGCTTTATCCATTCAGATTTTGCCATCATGAGTCAAAACTGTAGTTATAAATATAAATAAATGTATAAATGCATATATATGTATGTGCATACAATCAGTTGGCCCTCCATATCTGTGGATTCCACATCCTCTGATTCAACAAACTGTGGATAAAAAGTACTTTTAAAAATCAATAAAAAATATAAGCTAATAAAAAATACAGAATAACATCTATTTACATATCATTTACATTGTATTAGGTATTCTAATTAATCCAGAGATGATTTAAATTATGGGGGAAAATTTATGTAGATTGTGTTCAAATACTATGCCATTTTATATACACACACACATACACACACATACACATACATACAGATACACATACATATATATTTATAACTACCTAGACATTTATTTATGTTTATGACTACATATTTACATAAAAAACTCTGGGCAGAATAATAACTATGGAAACAGAAATGGTAAGTATAATAAATAGGCCAAAACACAACAAAAGGCCCCAGGAATGCAGAAGGAATCATCAATCCCCACATTTGACAAAGACGATCAAATATAGTCTCAAAGTACTACTTAGACTAGGTAACTTGCAACTTAAAATTCCACCACTGAAGATTGCTGCTTCCAGATAGAACATGACTACTCCCAGGAATTATTTGTAAAATGTAAATATTCTTAGGAGACAGGCTCCATTAAGTCTCCAGATATCTTAACACTAATTAGTTATGGAATCTCCTTCTGCTGTAATGGAGAATCCTGGGAGTCGGGGTTGAGTCTAGAGAAGACAACAGAAGCAAACTTCACCTCCTTCATCATTGTGTCCAGAACTGTTTACATCAGGGCCCTGTGCTTGCTAGACGTTGGTATCCTGGGCTTGGTGGGTCACACCTATAATCCCAGCACTTTGGGAGGCTGAGTCGGGAAGATCACTTGAGGCCAGGAGTTTGAAACCAGCCTGGGCAACATAGTGAGACCCTGTCTCTACAAAACTTTTTTAAAAAGCAAAAAGTAAAAATAAAAATTGAGAACTAACAAAAGATTGCTACCTTGTTTCAGCTTTATTGAGGTCTAACAGAAGTACACTAAATTGCATCTACTCAACATGCACCGTGTGATAGGTTTGTTTTATTTTTAATTTAATTTTAAGTCCCAGGATACATGTGGCAGGACATGCAGGTTTGTCACATAGGTAGACGTGTGCCATGGTGGTTTGCTGCATCTATCAACTCATCACCTAGGTATTAAGCCCTACATACATTAGCTATTTATCCTGATGCGATTCCTCCCCACAACCCCCAACAGGCCCCAGTGTGTGTTGTCACACTCCCTGTGTCCATGAAATAAGCATACACCTGTGAAAGCATCACCACAATCAAGACATTTTACCCCCCAAAAAATTTCCTTGTGCCCCTTTATAATCCATCCTTCCCTCCGCCTTAGCCTGTGCAACTATTGATCTGATTTTTTCACTCTAGACGAATTTGCACTTTCTCAAATTTTATGTAAATGGAATCACAGAGTATGTGCTCTTTTTGGCAAGGCTTCTTTCACCCATCATAAGAATTTTGAGACGTATCCATGTTGTTGTGTGTGGCAACAAACTTTTTACTTTACTAAAGTGATGATATCTTTTAAACCATTGTTTCTACTATCATAATCATTTTGTAAAAGAGAAAGCCTTTTAACCATCAGAAAAGAGAGGATGTGTCCTCCAAGTAAGAACAGTTGTTCTCCAGAATGAGAAATTGGCAATGTCATGCTGACAAAGAGGGGGAGTCCCTAGGTAAAATAGTATAAACCTCATCACCCAAGGCCAGTCCTTCTCCTGGCCATGAAAGGGGAAGTGCTGCCCCTCACAAAGCCCTATATGCCTCATTCAGGGAGGGAGAAAAGCAGTCCCTCTTGAGACCTGTTTCCATGGTAACCAGTGAGCAATTGACAATGTGGCTGCAGTTGGGCCTCCTTGAAGGGGAAAAATCTTCAACAGGAACCAGGCCACTGAGAGATGGAAGAAAGGACAGCTCATACCAAACCTCACGAGGAGGCTACAGGAATCACTGGACAGTTCCTTTATTGGGAAAGCCCCCAGTGACTTTCCAATGAAATGGATAGAGTAGGGAAAAGAGACCCTTCGGAATCAGATGAGTCCATGAACTGGCAGCAGTCAGGGCAGTGATGACATCAAAGAAGGAGGATGGGCCTTAGACAGACGTCACCCTTTAGAATCCCTGCAACTTTGAGCAAGTTCATGAATCTCACTAAGGCTCAGTTTCCTCCATAAAATTAAGCAATATCAGGGCCTCTGCATTGGACAACTCCAGAGGGCATCATTGGGGTTATACTTTACGCTTGCCTAACCTTCATTGCAGTGGGTAGGTGCATGCTTTCTACAATGTCCTAAGGTCTAAAGGGGTAGAGTTCTGTGTGTGGCATTTTAGGCCTGGAAAGGATGACAGCCTACAAAACCAGAGAAATACTGCAGGTGAGTGAGGGGCCAAGATCCAGATGCCCCCTGCCCCATTGATCCTGTCCAAGACAGGAGGCCCCAGATCCCCAGATCTGAAGCCCTTTTTAAGAGCAAGAGTATCAGCCAATGGATTTCATGCATTGTGCCCCGTGGCTCCCAAGATGGTCTATCAGATCTCCAGGTTCTGGAGGTTGGAGGTTTCGCTCAGTGACAGCCTGGCAGTACAGCATACCCAGGTTCAAATCCCAGATCTACCACTTAATAACTAGGTAATCTTGGACGGATTACTTAACCTTCTTAAGCCTCATTTACCTCGTGATAATTTATTTTATAGAGTTGCTGAAAGAATCAATGTGAAAATGTACATAAAGTGTTTAGCAAATACAATAGTGCTCAATAAATGTCAGCTTTGTTGTAACTCTTCAGATTTTCCCTGGGAAAGGTAAAAGCTTTCTTGGAGCCTTTCTCTTAATCAGTCCTGCCTCAAACATCCCTTCTGCTGAAACAAGCTGTGATTAATCCACTGTAGACCTGACACTCCACTAAATGGGGCACAGTGCAAAGGTCTATAATGAGGATCTTTTTAAAAGTAAAGCATATACATCAGTCTCAACACTGATAAACATCAGAATTACTTGGAGAGGAGGTTTACAAAAATGCAAATGACATTTTGGAAAGCCTAATTCAGTAGGTTAGTTTAGAGCTGTGATATTGTGATTTATAATAAATATATATTTGCTCTTGGTCTCTATTCCTGGCACAGAGCTCCTAAGGTCCTTGGAATGTCCTAAGTGGTGAGTCTATGCTAAAGAGGTGACTTTTGGAAAACTTCTAAGGATGCGGGGCTGGTTGCCAGGGGAGCCAACCGTGTGATTAGAGGGTTGGAACTTTCACCACCCACCTCCGTGACCTCCAGGGAAGGGAAAGTGGCTGGAAGTTGACTCAATTTACAATGGGCAATGATTTCATCAATCATGTCTATGTAATGAAGCCTCCATAAAAAAAATCTTAACAGAAGAGATTCAGAGAGCTTCCAGGTTGCTGACCACATGGAGGTCATGCCCAGGAGGGTGTGAAAGCTCCACACCCGTTTTCCATACCTTGCCCTACTTATCTCTTCCATCTGGCTGTTTCTAAGTTGCATCCTTTATATTAAAGCAATAATGTTGCAAATGAACTTTCTCTGAGTTCTGTGAGCCATTCTAGCAAAAGGTCAAACCCAAGGAGGGAATGGTATGAACCTCTGGTTTACAGTCATTGGTAAGAAGCACACATGACAACCTGGACTTTCTATCAACATTTGAAGTGGGAGCAGTCTTGTGGGATCGAGCTCTTAACTTGTGGGGTCTGCTGCTAACTCTGGTAAGTGTCAGAATTGAATTGAATAATAGAAAACCCAGTTGGTGTCCATAGCGAATTGGTGTGGACCCTACACGTTTGGTCACAGAGGTATTCTGTGTTGAGTGTGCATATGGACAGAAGAAAAGTTTGTTCTCCCCTATTCAAAGGCAGAGTTATTTATCTGTGCTGTTTTGTTTTTAAAGATTCCCTGGGTGATCCTAGTGTGTATCCAACATTGAATATTATTGACCTAGAGCAGAGTTGGCAAACTTTTCATTTAAAGGGCCAGTTAGTAAATATTTTAGGCTTTGCAGACCACCTACATATTTTGCCACATATTCTTTGTTTGTTTAAAAATGTAAAAATAATTCTTAGATTGCAGGCTGTACAAAAACAGGCCATACCCAGATTTGGCCCACAGGTCACATTGCTTGTTGATCCCTGGTCTAGAGACCATAGCCCTGGAGGTTCCATGATCTAATATACTTTTTGGTTTCATCTAGAATCCAAGGAACACATGGACCAACACTCCTTTGGCCAAGTTGATGATTCTCCACCATTTATTTGCCTGCCTCACTCTACACTTCTAGCAAGCCACTGCAAGGCTGCATTGCAGCTAAGAGGAAGCCCTCCTTGAAGGCTGCACAGCAAGGAGTGTTGGCAGAGTAGCTGGGTTTCCACTGGGAGAGCACGAGTCAGTACCATGGTGGGCTCAAGCATGGATATGCACTGCTGCTGCCAGAGCATCATAATTTGCAAGCATTTATCGAGTACCCTTCATCTAATTTTCATCCTGCGGAAACTAGAAATTGCTACACTTGCACACAATAAACTTCTGGCAGTTAGCCTTCTGAACTGGGACACTACCATTTGGGAGGGAAAAGACCTTTCTGGTGGTTAAAGATGGGGCATCCAGTTACTGAATTTGTTTTAATACAGTCTATTCCATAGAGCCATTGATGGAGACTCATTATATAACCTTTCGTGGAAAGCTTCTGACTTCTTTCTCAATGCACAGGTGGGATGTAAAGGGACATCCCCATCATAAGGCACTTGCCCCAGGCTAGGAACTTAACTCTCCCACAGTTGACATGTGGCTCTTTAGATTTCATGCTGTACGTCTCCAGAGGTTTCTCAGGTCTTGCCCTGCGGAAGCAGAAGTGAAGGGAAGGAGCTGTCGCGTAGCTTTTTTTTTGGAGCTTGGGTGCTGAAGATCAGTTCCTCCAGCTTTTTGGTTTTTTAGTGTTTCACTCCAACTGCAAGTTTCACCCCATTCCTAGTGTACTGTCCTTTAGAGAAGTGGAGTTTCAGATGGGAGCAACTTCACTTGAAGCCCATATTAAATATGGGAGACTAATTTTCTGCATCATAAGATGGGGACACTTTTATGATATCAGTACTCTTAGGAAGTGGACTGTTCAGAAAAATGATCTGGATTGAAGAGGGCACACATGTAGGTGGAAGAGTTGGTTGTGAAACAAGGGGGAGAATTAACTGGTTTCTCCACTGAAGGAGGGAGGAAAAAAATAAAAGGAAAGAAGATGGGTATATCCAGCAAGACAGACAAATGTATGCTCTCCAAGCACTCTCTCTCTCACCTATCCCAGTTCTTTCATGTTACAAAAGTCACAAAATGGCTGTGTGTACATGAATTTTGGTGGAAACAGTGAAGAAACTGAGCTTCATGCTGACATTGACACAGAGTAGGACAGCTCTAAGGTAGCCTATGTGAATGAGCAATGGAGAAAGAGGGAGAAACATAAGGAGTTAACCCCAAAAAATTGGCCGTGGGTAGTGGCTCATGCCTGTAATCCCAGCACTTTGGGAGGCCAAGGCGGGTGAATCACTCGAGGTCAGGAGTTCAAAACCAGCCTGGCTAACATGATAAAACTCCTGTCTCTACTAAAATACAAAGATTAGCTGGGCATGGTGATGGGTGCCTGTATTCCCAGCTAGTAGGGAGGCTGGGGCAGGAGAATTGCTTGAACCCAAGAAGCGGAAGTTGCAGTGAGCCAAGATCGTGCCACTGCACTCCAGCTTGGATGACAGAGTGAGACTCCATCTCAAACAAACAAATAAGCAAACAAAAAACCTCCCCCAAATTATGGAGAGGGCTCCAGACTTTCTCAAGATTGTGCAGTTAGCTATTGTTTAAAGTTAACTAAATCCCGATCTGATGTTTATTCTCTTATTTTTAGCTATTGTTTAAAGTTAACTAAATCCCGATCTGATGTTTATTCTCTTATTTTTATTTTTAATTTAATAAGTGCTTCATGTGACTTTTGAGTTATAGCTAACTGCCCTAGCTCACATTTTAGTGCCAGAGTAAGTATCAAATGGTAGATTTATTTCTCTTTTTTATAAAAGAAAATCAATAACCAGTTTGCAATGCCTTTGATAGAAATTCAATGACTAACATACGGTTTTACTTTATCAAGAAGCTGGGATATTGTCAACAGCTATCCAAGTAACTGATTCAAAATCCAATTGTGAAAACATTCACTGGGCACTCTCTGCATGCAAAGCAGTGAGAAGGTGCTGGGAAGATTAAGAAAAATCAGGTGCAGCCTCCCTCCTTAGGAGAAATGGCACAAAATAGCATGGTCATGGAACCAGGGCAGTGATTCTGACATGCATTTCAGAGACAAACATGGTGGAGGCCATGTGACTTAATCAGCAGGATGGAATTAAAATAGGGTTGCCTAGGATTATACAAACTATGCTGTCGCTGCTGGAGATTCCCAAACTACAGCCTACCAATGTCATGGTAGGTGGGGGATAAGTGGAGGATGAATCCCTTCAGCACACCATTCCAGGGCTTTCAGCCTGAAATAAGCTAATACTATGAGCAGAATGCCCAGGAAGGGTTTATGAAGGGTATACCATATGCCCAAGATCAAAATCACCTCTTGAGGAATCCCTCCCAAAGGACTCACAGTCATCTTCCAAAAGGCTTTTAGAAAAAACTAAAGGATATGTTTTTCCAAGAACCTGATGTCTTAGTGGTCTGGAAGACATCCTGGGAATTGTGTGGAAAGGAGGCATTGGACCTCTAGCTGTGATGAGATATAGGAATAAGGAGTGGTGGGCTAAGCATGCAAGTATTATGCAAAATGGAAAGAACAGTAAGTGTGATGAGAATAAGAAGGTGGTTGCCCAAAAGCAAATTTAATTCTCTCCTACTCCTACTGGAGAGAAGAACAAGGGATTTGGAGGAAACACAGCAATGCAGCATCCACAGGCACACAGTATAAACTCAATAAATATTTTTTCAAATAATATACACATATAGAAATAAGGTCTACAAACATCACTTGAGAAGCACAGGATGTGATTCATTCTTCAGAGCCAAATTTTATTTATGGTATCACTTTAAAAGGCAGCAGCAGTAGTGCTACTGAGACCATTTCCACTGGGAGAGAAGTTCTGAGGACTCTGAAAACTTATAGGAAGAGGCAGGCAAGACCAGAGATAGTGATAAGTAAAGTGATTAACTGAGGAGCTGTGTGGGGGGAAAAGGATGTCTCAACTTAGCCAAGGTTCAGAGATAACAGAAGCTTTTCACCAAATGAAAGGTGACTGAGTGACCGACTGTCATTGATTTCAGGAATAACTTGCAGACAGAACAGGTAGACTCAGCATTCTCAGGTGAAGACCTCAGGGGAATTCAGCTAGTTGAGGCAGCCCCAAAACCCCATGGGAATCCAGCTCATTTCTGGGAAACCTGAACAAGAACAGATTCATAGATCTCAAAATTGTACAAAGAGAAATTTACCAATAAACACAGGAAAAAATAAAATTTCCTGGAAATATCAGCTACCAACAAATATATTTTCAGGTGTGCTTCAGGATTAAGGTATATAAAAGTGTGTTAAGAAATGGAAATATTGTTCATGTGGGTGGTGGTTGTGTTCCTGGGGGAAAAAAAGAGAAAGAGAGAGAGAGAATTGCAACTCCAACTCTTCTTTTTATATAAGAGAAAACTGAAACTCAGAATGATAAAGTGGCTCACTCAAAGTCTCCACACCTACTTGGTAGCAAGTCTTTGTTCATAGCTGCATATAATATATCACCACCTGACATATTATATATTCTTCTATTTGAATATTCTTTCCATTAAAATGGGACTTTATTTGCTCACAATAATATTCCCAGAAGCTAGAACAGTGCCTGGCACTAAGGAAATACTCAGTAAACATGCTGAATGAGACAATGATTTAAATCTTTAGACTCATATTCCAGTGCCATTTAGATTACACCATCCTGTGAGTTTGTGTCCTTTGCAGGGACATGGATGAAACTGGAAACCATCATTCTTAGCAGACTAACACATGAACAGGAAATCAAACACCACATATTCTCACTCATAAGTGGGAGTTGAACAATGAGGACACATGGACACAAGGAGGGGAATATCACAACACGGGGCCTGTCACGGGGTTGGGGGCTAGGAGGATAGCATTAGGAGAAATACCTAATGTAGATGACAGGTTGATGGGTGCAGCAAACCACCATGGCACATGTATACCTATGTAACAAACCTGCATGTTCTGCACATGTATCCCAGAACTTAAAGTATATTAAAAAAAAAGATTACACCATCCTGTTCTCTAAGTATAGGGGAACTGGCAGCACTCAAATCAACACATATTTACCAAGTACACATCACATGCCTGGCACTGTACTTGTGGGAAGAAGAGATATATTAGTGAGGACTCTTCCACAACAAAATGCAAAAACTCAACGAAACTAACTTAAACCTAAAAAGGTGGAGGGGGAATTTGTTGATTTATATCACTGAAAAGTTCTAGAGTAATACTTTCAGAAACGGCTTGAACTAGAGCAAAACAGAGTTATCCAGGCTTTCTTTATTACTCACGGCTCTGCTTTTGTATGCATTGGCTTCACTCCTGGTCATGATTTCTCCAGAAAATAACCCTGGTGCTTCAGGAAGAAAATTCCTTTATCCTAACAATTCAAGCAAAACTCTAGGTAGGGCTCTTATTGGTCCAGCTTGGATCATGTACCCATTCACAAATCAGTTAAACTGATGCAGTATTTTGCTTAACCAGAGTGGATCAAGTGTCCACCCATGGAACCAGAGATGAAGTCAGCCCCTTCTAAACTACACTGAACTGGACTAAGTGTGATCCTCTAAAAGAAAATTGCAATACCCCATCCAAAAGAGGACATTTGCCGTAAAGGTTAAGAGCATACACATCCTCCTGCACCCTGCAAAGAGGGTCTGGGGGTCAAACCATTTAGATGAGTCTCTAAGTCTCAGAAGGTTAAAACTTTGTTGGGGGAGAAACATAAATCAATAAGTAATATAAAATAGCACTTCATTAAGATCAAATATGAGCTCCTGTTTATCATGGGCTTATTACACTGTATAAAACCACAGCAATAATTATAAAAGCTCAACATCCTTTTAATATACAATGCTGTGCTCTGTACATGGACACCTCTACACCACCTGTGATTGATATTTCTATATCTGATCCTTGTAAGCTATTAATATGGCATGGCCAGGTAGCCAACAGTTCAGGTTCGGTCTTACTGTTATCTTTTTAGAGCAGTGTTCATGCAGTTGATGGCCATTTTATTGTTTTCTGCTTTTAAAAAATGAAAGTAAAGAAGAAGGAAAAGATAGTACATGAAATGATTATATAACTATATAATAATAATTCTCTTAAATTTCATGAAGCTCAAGCATGGGCGTCACTAGATGAGGGAAAATTAGCAAGCCTCCCTCCTCAGTTGAATGTTCTTTGGACCACAGTTGACTAGGAGTTCAAATATAAAGGAAAACAATTAAAGAATAGATACTGGACTCTGGAAATGTAATTTTGTCAGCTTTCATAATAAGTCTGCCTATTGCACGTATTTCTCTCACATACCTTTCGGGACTCGGTTGTCTATGAATGTGGAGACCTGCCTATCTGTGCATCAGGGCATGAGAACTATCTAGATCTGTGTTGATTAAACTTTTGTTATTCACAGTGTTTGCTCTATTTTCCTAACTCCTCTCCTATCACTTAGCATTTCCCCTTAACTCCCCTTTCTACTTAAGTACATTTATTTTTAAAGGAAGATCTGTGTCACAAACATAAATGGAACGCTGGTATCTCTGTCACAAATAAAAAGTATCTGAAAAATAAAACAATCTTATTAAATTCCAGATAGATACTGCTGCCAAGCCTCTAAGCCCAAGGCCTGCTCTCTCTTTACTAAGAAAAAATGACTAGCAAGCATCAGAGAGTTAGTAAAGACATATTAGCCCCAAACTTGAACTTTTTCCCTTGCCTTAAAGATAAGAATTGAAAGAGAATCGAAAGGCAGTGACTTCCTCACGGTAAGACATTGTTTAATCCCTTGTTCATGTGCTACCTACAGAGATCCCAGACCACCACCCATGATCCCAGGCTAGAGGAAGCAGCAGGCTAGAGGAATTCAGGACCAATGAGCCAGGAAAGAGGTACTGGTGAAGACTCCCTGGAGGCAGTGACACTTGAGCTTGTCCTCACAGGGTTGGAATGGTTTTGACTCTCTTCTGTGGGAAATGCCAGTTGGTAAGGATGCAGGCAGGAACGGGCATGCAGTTAGGTCTGCCTGAAGGACCAGTGGTGCCCAGTCCTGTCGGAGGGTCCTCAGAGCCAGGGTATTCATGCAGTGTAGTAGGGAGGAGCAGGGAGTTCCTCTAGTCCGTTGGCTCTTCAATCTTTTATTTTAATCAGTTGCTTCTCACTCCAGTTAACATTCCTCAGCACAGATCTTTGTCACTAATGGCATGGTTCTCACCTAGGACCCAATGCAGAGCTCACATCCCACCCTCCTTCCCCCATGACAAAGCACTGGCAAAGCCTGCCAAAGAAGAAGCTTGGCTGCAAAGCAGTCTGGAACTGGACCCGGGATAGATTCACCAGGAGCACACCACCACAGGGAATGCTGCACTTTGACTGGACAGAATGCATCCTCCATGCCCACAGAGCATGTGCCCAGGATGAATCTCACTGTATCCCAGTTCCTCATGCTGGGCCCCAAACCTCTTTTTCACAGTAATAAAGAAAACACACTTTACAAAAAGGCAGTTCATCTATGAACATATTGGCTAGGATAACACATCTTAGAGCTAAATGTGTCACTGTAAATGGACTCATTTTATATCTCCACATACTGTAGATGTTTAAAAAAAGGTACATGCACAGAAACTATGGGAACTGAACTGGAGTATGAGCCAATTACCCTAGACTTTGCTGTAATCTGACTTTTGTGTAGCACATTTTCTTTAGCGTTTTTCTTAATGGGGGATGGAGAGTGGAGGCAAAGGAGACAAACTGACAGCAGAGCATTTTATTTAGACAAAAGAAATATATTCAGCCTATCTTAAATTATTTGTCATTATCATGACGTTTTCTAATTTAAAAGTATTTTGCTTAATAATATATAATTGAATATTACATGCAATTAATCATATCATCATAGCTCTTTAAAGATTTATCTCTCAATATCTAATTAATTACGAGCTCTTGTTTCTTCCATCTTCAAAATACATCTGGAATTTTTACTTATTCTTATCTCTATTGTCTTAAGCCTAGTCCAAGTCAATGTCCTCTCTCATTAGAAAACTGTGGAAACCTCCTCCTTGGTCTCCTGCTTTGCATTCTTGTCCTTAAATAATCTATTCTTCAAATAGCAGTCAGAGAACTTTTCTAATCCTATCGTTCTCACTCTTAAATTTCTCAGAGTCTCCCCACTGATCTTAAGGCAGAGCCCAATTTCCTTCTAGAATCCTATAAGGCCCCTATCCAGCTTCATCTCTCACCACACACCCTTCCTTGCTCATACTCTGCTGATCTTGAGCTCTGGCCTGGAGAAAAGCCTTCCTGTGTGGTGGTTAGAGATCCTGGCTCCCCACCTGATTAGCTATATGATGTTGGATGAGTTACTTAACCATTAGACTTGCCTCGTTGCCAAGGCAGGAGCAATAATGATCCTTACCTCCTGAGCTCATTTTAGAAATATATGGGTTAAAATAACTTCAACAGGTTTGCACTAGCCAGAGGCTGGGGGGCATTTTAAGATTTTGTTCTCTCTGGGAAAAAGGGACCTTCTTTCAGATTCACCGGGAGCTCATCATCACAGTGAATGCTGCACTCTGACCAGACAGAATGCATCCTGAGTGCCCACAAACAATGTGACTGTGATGAGTCTCACTGTCAGAACACACCAGTGCAAACCTTATTTACCCATCAGGTCCTATCTGTTATGGGCGTCATTGTGTTCCCCCCAAAGTTTGTACACTGAAGCCCTAAACCCCAGTAGTTTAGAATGAAACTGTATTTGAAAACAAGGTCTTTAAAAGGTGATTAAGTTAAAATGAAGCCACTGGGATGGTTCCTTACTCAATCTTACTGCTGTTCATCCAAGAAGAGGAAATTTGGACATACAAAGAGACGCCCAGGGATGCACACACACACGCGTGCGCACACACAGACACACACACACACAGAAAAGCCCATGTGAGTACAGAGTGAGAAGACAGATATCTGCAAACCAAAGAGAGAGTCCTCAGGAAAAAGAAAAAAAAAAAAACAACCTGCTGACAGCTTGATCTTGGACTTCTAGCCCCTACAAATGTGAGAAAATAAATTTCTAAATTTCTGTTGTTTAAGGCACCCAGACTGTCATATTTTGTTATGACAACCCTAGAAAACTAACACAGAGTTGCAGATTTTGAACTTACCAAGCCTCCACAATTGTATGAGCCAATTCCTTTAAATATCTATTATTTAGCTCTGTCTATCTATCTATCTATCTATCTATCTATCTCATCTTATTGATTCTGTTTCTCTAGCTAACCCTAACAAATATACTGTCCTAAGAGTAATTTCCTTAGGAGGGTGCCCTTGCCTGAACATGAAAATGGATTCTGCCATCGTGGGTCCTTGGGATGTCTGCATGTTTCCGTCCAGCACCTGCAGGAACAAATGGTTACATTTGTGATTACGTATTCACCATCCATCCACCCATCACACAGTGATGTCCTAGAGTAAATGGCCATGTCTGTTGTTTACTGCCACACCCCAAGGACCTATCATGTTAAATTAGTGTTGGATGAATAGACATGGAAGATCCTGTGAAGTCACAAGTTCATATTATCTGTTTGCTCTTATAACTCACAAGAAAATTAAAAGAACACATCTTTTTGTAGAGCTGATTGATATATTCACCAATACGATTAATATATTCATCACCCGTCAATCTCTTATTTTAAACCAATATTTTACTGGGTTTATGTATTCAGTGAGAGAAAAACTTCACTCCAAATCCCTTATTATTATGGCTCCGTGTACCTTAAAGTCATACAGGTGCACTCAATATAAATGTGAGTGGGCGAGGGATGGAGCAGCTGTGATTGACAACAGTGACAATAGACTGTGGAGCAAGAAGCGAGGGAAGTTTGCTGACTGGATTCTATATTTAATATTTCCAAGCAAATGAATTCTGTCACTTCTGTGAGATTTAGCTATGCTTCAGGGCATGACATTTTAGCCATGTTCTTTTTTCTTCAGTTTTTTTGCATCTTGGATTGCAGACTTCTGGCTCTTAAATAAAAATAATGCTACATTGTTTATTTGCAAAGTAACCACATGGGACAGGGGAAAATGCACCAGAGGGGTAACCAATAGAGTGATCCAACTGGCACAAATTGTGTGCTTTTCTTAGATACCTTCCTTCTCATTACCTCTATCCTCAACTCTCTAATGTCTGCTACAATGAGGGGATGATTTAGATATTCCTAAAGACTCCCTCCAACAATGGGAGCTTATGACTGAACAGTTGACTCACCTGGCAGGTAAGAAGACCAGTGTCTTCCATGCTGTGTCTCTCAGGATTTGTTTCGGAAGTATTCTCTACCCTGTTCTCTCTCTCTCTCTTTCTGTCTGTCTCTCTCTCTCTCTCTCACACACACACACAATTATTAAGGGCTTGTTATATTCCTGGTACTGTGATAGATGCTGGGGAAATATAAGGATAAACAAGAGTTGTCTGTCCTCCTGGAAATGAGAGGTAATGCGCACTGGCATTATTAGGTGATGAGTGCTCTGATAATAGAAGCCCTGGGTCCCCCTGAGTTTACATCATGAGCCCCGCACATAGCACTGTGTGGAGAGAAATCAGGGAAAGATTCCTGGAGGGAGTGGAGCCTAAACTAACACTTCGAGGACGAGTGAGGTTTACCAGGTGAAGATGTTGGAGTGTGTGTGTGTGAGTGTTGGCATGATGATCCGGTGTAAAGTACACATTCCAGGCAAAAATTCCAGCCACACTGAGCTCTTCCCTGCTCCCTGATGCTTACCATCTTGGTCACTTTAATCATTGGTTCCATCTGGAAACTCTGTCTGTCATCTCTATGGATTCATAGTCCACCTATCCTTCAAGGCCTGGGTAAAATACTGTCCCTTCCAGGAAGCCTTCTCTGATTACTAGAACATCCAGAGCCAGCCTAGGTGGTCCTCCCATCACATCAGTGAAGAATCACAATAGGCAAGCCATGTAAAACAGGGCCCCACAGGATAAAAACATATATTTAATAAAATAACAATAATCAAAAAAAGTCTGAAAATAATTTCTATTATTAGTACATACTCTTAGGAAAATGAAGAAAACCATACAGATTTCACAAGAATTGTTTTTAATAAATTCTGTATTCTTATATTTCTCATATTTAATACCAAACAGTTTCTAACCAAAACATAAACCACTTAGCTCTTGTTTGCTCTCTGGTCACTTTTCTCCGCTTCGGTGAGTCATTCTTTCTTTTTTTCAGAATAATTATGGAGGGGTGCTAATATGCATGCATTTCCCCTTCACATTTGCATGGGAATTTGTGCCATCAATATCTTACCTGGCTCACCAGGCCAGTGATTCATGTTTAAGGCAGAGAGGTTCCCATTTGGAACTTTTAAAACTTCTACCGAGGAAGTTCCCAAAGAACATAAAAAGATTCTCTCTCAGTGAAAAAAACAATGCATTCTCTCTTCACCTCCAATTTTTTTTTCATTATGCACTTAATCAATTCTTTAGCATTTGTTGAATATGAACTATGACAAAGTATAGGAAGAAGGCTTCCTACTGAAGTTCAGAGACCTTATGGTTTTGTGAAAATATAAAATTAAGTTTCAGAGGAGGTTACCTTAGGGAAGGCCTTCATTGAAGCTTTTTATTTTTTATTTTTTATCGTTTTATCTTTTCTTCTGAGACATGATCTCACTCCATCATCCAGGCTAAAGTGTAGTAGCATGATCATGGCTCACTGCATCCTCAACCTCCAGGGCTCAAGCAATCCTCCCACCTCAGCCTTCCAGGTAGCTGTGACTACAGGCACATGCCACCATGCCTGACTGATTTGTTTTTTGTTTTTTTTTTTTGTTTTAGGGATGATGTCCCACTACGTTACCCAGCCTAGTCTCAAACTCCTGGACTCTGTGCATCTTAATCTTAATCTTAAGAGTGTACTACAGAATTGCTTAGAAAAAAAAAAAGGAGTTAATGAGGCTGAAGTCTATATAAAGTTTAACTAGGTTTGCAGAAGGGGAAAGTCTTTTTTTTTCAGCATTGGTCTGTGCCTTTGGGTACTGCCAGACATGTTACAAATTCAGGCCACAGATCACAAGAAAAATCAGAAAAGAATTATTAATGCCTTAGAAAACAATTGTAAGACATTCCCACCTTGGTGAAACAGCCCAGCAAGAGCCTTGTGGTGGCAGGTCAACAGATCATCTTTGTACACAAAGCAGAGCGTTTTTCTGATGCAGAATCTCAGAACTCCCCAGAAGAGGCCAAACATCAGGCCCATGAATAAAGCTGCTACATAAACACAGGAAAAGCTACTGACCCATAGACCCATAGTTTAAGAAGGAGCTAAAGGTATTTCCTTGAAAATTAAGCAAGCAATAAATCTCCTCATTCACAAGAATGACACATGTTCCCTCACCTTTGATACCAATGCAATTTTACTCATCCAGCAGCAAAAGAATTATGAAAACTTATGCTAGAAAGATTATAAAGAGCTGGCCTGCCTGTTTCAAAGTTCCTCCCAAGAGGAATCTACACAGTAATTCAGGATAAGCTATGAATGTTACCAGATTAATTAGAACACATCAGAAAAATTTCAAGTGGGGAAATATAAAAATTCTGATGGAAATTATTCCCAGGAATGCTCTTAATATAGAAAAGTTACCATATGATGATTGAGATGGTGTGATAATTCATTAATGGCCTGAAAGTGTTCATGGTAAATTGGTACATAACTATAAACACACAAAATCTATTCATTATTTCATTCTCAATACCTATGTAGAGTCTAATATGAATTGACAGTGTTTCAGTGCAAGGAACATGGTGGTGAACAAGCAGATAAAATCCTATCCTATGGACATACATTACAGGAAGAGACAGGAAATGTTTTCCTCTATAATGTATGGTCAAGATGGTAATAAAAGGTATAGGGAAAAAATGAAGCAGTATGGGAGAAAGAGAGGAAAGAGAGTTAGGATGGGATGGTTATCTTAGGATACTTCAAAAGGCTTTCTAAGGAAGTTTCATTTTAACAGAGACCTGAATAACTGAAAGAACATGTCATGAGAGGTCTGGAGAAAATATCCCAGATAAATTAAAGGAATGGGAATAAGCTTAGAAGCCTGGGGTAATATCACAGAAATAGATGGTTAAACAGGCACTGTGGAGGAAAATGACCCTTGGAAGGGGGAGAAGAAAGAATGTGAGATGTCAACAGGTTGGATGGATCATTCTTGTAGATACAGAATATCCCCCAATTAATAAACATGTGACTATGTGAGAGACCTATTGAGCTGTTTAAACTGTCAAAAAATGGGATGTGGAGTGGCTCGAACATTAATAGATGACTGTATCAAAGAGAAGTTGTGCTGACAGCATGCATCTCAAAGGAATTGGTATTTAGGGAAGAAGAAAGGGGAAATGGTCTAGAGAAAGCAATGAGAAAAAAAAAGAGAAAATGTTCTATCTCTAGGCTCTGGTCCAAGATTAAAAAATAAGAAAAGTCATCACTTGAGAAGCAGATCAATGTGGAAAGCAGTTTGGAGATGTCTCAAAGAACTTAAAGCAGAACTACCATTCAACCCAGCAATTCATTACTAGGTATGTCTCCAAAAGAAAATAAATCATTCTATCAAAGAGACACATGCACTTGTATGTTTATTGCAGCACTATTTACAATAGCAAAGTGATGAAATCAGCCCAGGTGTCCATCAACAGTGGTCTGGATAAAGAAAATGTGGTACATATACACCATGGAATATTATGTAGCCACAAAAAAATAATAAAATCATGTTGACTGCAGCAGCATAGATACAGCTGGAGGCCATTACCATAAGTGAATTAATGCAGGAACATAAAACCAGATACCACATGTCCCCACTTATAAGTGGGAGCTAAGCATTAGGTACACATGGACATAAAGATGAGAACAATATATGCTGGAAACTACTAGAGGGAAGGAGGGGAGGGGAGAAAGGGTTAAAAAAATACTGATTGGGTACTATGCTCACTACCTGGGTGACAAGATCATTCATACCTAAAATATGCCGATGTAACAAACCTGCACTTGTATCCCCTGAATCTAAAATAAAAGTTGAAATTATAAAAAAAAAAAAAAAAAGCACCACAAGCTGAGGTGGGAGAAAACTTTGAGAGGTGATGGATATGTCTATGGCTTTAATGATGGTAATGGATTTGATATGGTTTGGCTGTGCCCCCACCCAATTCTCACCTTGAATTATAGCCTCCATAATCCCCATGTATCATGGGAGGGACCCTGTGGAAGGTAATTGAATCATGGGGATGGGTTTTTCCTGTGCTGTTCTCATGATAGTGAATAAGTCTCATGAGATCTGATGATTTTATAAAAGGGCAGCTCCCCTGCACATGCTCTCTTGCCTGCCGCCATGAAGACTTGCCTTTACTCCTCCTTTGCTTTTTGCCATGATTGTGAGGCCTCCCCAGCCATGTGGAACTGTGAGTCCATTAAACCTCTTTTTCTTTATAAATTACACAGTCTTGGGTATGTCTTTATTAGCAGCACGAGAACAGACTAATACAGGTTTCATAGGTATACAATTATCCCCAAACTGGCTATGGTGTATACATTAAATATAGAGAGTTTTATATGTCAAAGAAAGAGTTCCACACTCTACAAATGTGTCAGAATTCCATAACCTTACATCTGTGATCAAGGAAAAGATTGGAGTTGATAATCATAAAGAGCCACCAGGACGATACACTCAAGAGATGAAGCATTCCAATGTCTTGCCTTTTCCTCCTTGACCCTTAGCACAGAATTTAATTGATATCCAGGTTTATTAGTTACTGTAATACAAATTTTAGAGGTGGACATGTTACCTAAATGGATAATGAGATTTCAGATTGCAGCTGCACTTTCAACTGATAGAAATGTTAGAAGCTGAAAGATAAAACTGACTTCTCACACTCAACAGTACCTGTCAACTTGACCAAATGCCTTATACTGCAGTACCAAGGGCACATCACCCACATGCACTGACTTTTCTATTTTGGTGAACAGAAGGGGAAGCAGCACTATCAGGTGAGATAACATGATGAATGTTCCTGGACTGCACATGTACTTTGTAAGTCCTGGATCTCTAAAAGTTCCTTGACTTAGCTGAAGACGCAGAAATTGGATGGAACTCGAGTTGAGTATGTGATGTCAAATGAATCAAGCTACCCCCTCCTTCAGTGCCTCAAACACAGTGTTCAAACCAATCAGCTTAAATTGCAAAGTGAGTTGTCTCATCCAGGCTCACAAGGTTCATGCTTCTCCTTTAAATTTCAAAGACAGTTATTGACGGTGTGTGAAGAGCCTGGGTCCTTATCAACAATTGTTTCATTAAGAAATTTCATCCCTTGCAAAGAAGTGGACTGAACATCTGCTGCAGTTAGGAAAATATGGACAAAGAGTGGAACAAACAGAAGGAAAAGAAAATAGAAAGGTGCAAACCTAATCAATACACCCGTGAAGTAATGAGGAAAGGGAGAGAAAGCATAATGAGGAGACTCTAGAGGTCACTCTACAAGGCAGACAGTGCCTTCTCACAATTCAAGTAATGATTCACTCCATGTTGGATATTTTTGTGCCTATATTGAATTATGCAGCTTAGTTCTGAGCACCACTAAAAAGGATTCATTAGCAAAGAGCTTCATACACATGGATCCTGAACCAGATAGGAGGCTTATTCAGCTTTCTCCTTGTGCTTATTGAAATCTATTACTTCACTATCAAAAAGATATGATAAAATGACCAATGTAACTTCATAGTTAGTATGAGGATAGTTTTCTAGGTTCACTATAATTAGTTTTTATTCAGATATGTGCTGTGATATGCTCATTTCTGGTTCTCCTGAAACAATATAAACACATGTAGGATATAATGCCTTTTCAGATGACATATCACCATTCCTTTTGCCCACCCATGTGTCCTCACCACCAAGAAAGGCTTTCCCAAGACTTTCTGGAAAGGACCGTATAAGCAGAGATCATGGATATCTCAGCAGGAACCTGGGTAAAGAAAAGACCCCAGGAGTTTCCATGATGTAAATCATCATGGAAAATATCTTGTGAATGCCTCACAAGACCTTTTGGCCTCGGTAGAACTCTTGGGAGCTGGGGGACATTTCATGATGGACCCTCACTCCATATTCAGTGATTGAGTTTCCTGTTCAGTGGCAAATCATGTTCACTTATTGAAAAAAAAATGAAATGTATCCTTTGAGTGTGTATTCTGAGATCTATGCTTAATAAACCTGTCAGATTCTTGTAAATGTGTAATGCACACACATACACTCCTATATTTGTGTTCTATTTTAGAAGAATATACTGGATACCAACCTGTTAACAGAGGCTACATTAAAGAATTGAGAGAGAGTATGAGGCAAGAAGCAAAAAGGAGATTTCCATTTTGTTGCAATTTTTATTGTTTGAGGTAAAAGATTTTTGATAGGCAATCATTACTATTAAACTTTTTTAAAAGAGGAAAAAAACCAAGAACACTTTGGATACTCATTTGCATTTATAATCCAATCGATTCTCCAACTAGCATGAATTTCTTGGCAGTTACTAGGTAGGATGAGGTGTTAGACGACTCAGCACGTAAGTGTGGTCCAGACCACAGCCAACCATTTAAACAAGTAGGAAGTCATTCCCAACTCTAGAGAAACTGGGGCCTTTATTTCTTCCTTTCCTTTTCCGTTTTCTTCGTCCATTTCACTTCCCTGTTTTTTTTTTTTTTTTTTTTGAGACGGAGTCTCACTCTGTCACCCAGGTTGGAGTGAAGTGGTGTGACCTCGGCTCACTGCAACCTTCACTTCCCTTTTATTCTTTCTTTCCTTAAACTAAATCAGTACAATTACAGTGGTCACTCCAGTTCCATAATCAATATTTTTATTGAAAACATCAGTCACATTCAGAGAAACAACATAGTCATTCATTAAATATGGAGTGAGGGTCCTTCATGGGCAATGTGAAAGGCACTGGGGATATGGAGGTAAAGAGGGCTGACTCAGTCCCATGGTGTCCTTGCTCTGATGGAGACCATACTCTACTGCAAATCTAGGTTGAAAATTCTGAGTTGAGAATAGGAAACTTCTAGAACAAAGAAATGTGCTCATCATGATTTGTTCAATTTTGCCTACATGAACAAGTAAAGGAGGCACAGAGGATCTGCACCAGACACGTCAATCTGCTTGCTACCATAGGAAATTTTGCCTTTTATGCTCCAATCAATGCATACATGGCCTCTGTTCATGCCCTGGTCATGGGGCCAGCACTGCATGGTTCCCACGAGGGGCTATCTATGGTTGGGGCAAGGCTGGCTGAAGGCCTAATAAGCAGCTTGACTGAAAGAAAAGCATTCTGGGCATACAGATTCTCTCCATCAGAAATCCAAATCTAAAAAGGACTTTGCCAAAAGATAACAGGATAGAGGGAAGCAACCCTTGGAGTGGGACTGAGTCCCACTAATAACAGAGCATTGCAGGGAAGAGCTTTAAGTCCTGTGGTAAAGAGCTCAGACTTTGGTGCTCGGTATTTTTTTCTCTTTTAATGCAATGTCCAAGTTGCCTTTGCCAGAAGACCCTGTAAGTTCTCTCTGTCCTGTTGGAGTAAGAAGCACAAACTCAAAATCAACCAAAAAGAAAATCAAATATACATATTGTATTCATATACATGTTGTCTATTTATTGATGTACCCCCATTCCATATTCAGTGAGTGAATGTGTTGTTTCCTTGGATGTGACTTACGTTTTCAATTAAAATATCGGTTAGGTAACTGGAATGGGCACTATAATTGTACTGACTTATTTTAAAGAAGAAAAATTCTCATTTCCATGTATCAGAATTTAGGAAAAACATGTAATTATATCTTCTGAGGTAGATAACATCTGAAGGAAGAATAGTCCAAAAGAAGGAAAAATAGTCCAGTGATGCCAATTCACTGTTCTTCTTTAGAAACTGAAGAAAGCAATGGGTATGTAACATAATAAAGGACCCCAATTTAGTTTATATAGAACTTGAATTAATAAGAGCAGTTGTTACTTCTGTTTTATTTAAAAAGTACCTATGCAGCACTTTGGGAGGCTGAGGTGGGTGGATCGTGGATCATCCGAGGTCAAGAGTTCAAGACCAGCCTGGCCAACATGGTGAAACCCTGTCTCTACTAAAAAAATAAAATATTAGCTGTGTGTGGTGGCATGCGCCTATAATCCCAGCTACTCAGGAGGCTGAGACAGGAGAATGGCTTGAATGCAGGAAGCTGAAGTTGTAGTGAGCTAAGACCATGCCACTCCACTCCAGCCTAGGAAACAAGAGCGAAATTCCGTCTCAAAAAAAAAGAAAAGAAAAAGAAAAAAGTACCTATCAGGTTCACCTCCTGTGAGGTAGGGCTTAACAACTATTAACATTCAGTCCTCAAAACTGTACCATTCAATTGACACAGCTATTTTCTCCACTATACATATGAGAAAACAAAGGCACAGAAAGGTTACAGAATTTCCCCAGGGTCAAACAGCTAATAAGCACCAAAGTTGGGATTCAAACCTGGGTCTGAACCCATACTTTTAACCCTCACACTATGCAATGCCTTCGCTACATGTGGGACAATGTTGTATTCCTCCACATCTTCCAAGGTCAAATATAAATAATACCAACCAAAATCTGGGATCATTTTTTACGGAGGAAGGGAGGCACTGAGCAGGTTACCACAGGTTAGAGAATTTGTTCTTGTGTGAAATCTCCCATGGAATCAACACATTCTATTATTACCCGCCCAGGATGGAGCTGGATACACTTCTTACAGTAGACATGATGATATCCAAGATCCATCTCTGCTCTCAGTTTGGTTTTCTATTCATATTCCAAAGCTGGCATTAGCAGACTCAAGAAGGGGTCCGTTGTTCAGTTTTTAAAAAGATTTCAAACTCCTACTTAAATCGTTCAGCTTTAAATTATTTTTCTTTTATTCATTCTTCAGAGATTTCTGAGGGATTGCCAATACTTGACTCTGCTTTGACAAAGCTATCCTTGGATATCAGATTAGATAAGATGATGAATTGTACTTAAAACTCCACATAAGTTAAAAGCCCAGGAGTTTTTGCCAGAAACTTTCTCAAACACAGTTAAATCTCATAGCTTGCAAAGAATGGAGGGAGTTGAGTTTGCCTATACAATAATCCAATTCATTAATGCTGTGGCTGGGATTACTGAAACCAGCAATAGGAAAATGTTCTACATTATTTCCCCCAAAGAAGCCTATACAGCCAGCAGAAATCCCCTAGGTTATGAGAGGAAAACATTTCATTCTAAATGGAAGTTAATATCGACATTATGACCAGGGATAAAATTTCTATATTTCATAGATTCTACAATGAGTATTTTCACCTTTTCACCTCCCGGAAATTGGAATGCATATCATAATCACTGTTGGCCAGGTGTCAGTCATGAGGGAGTTGTCACTGTCTGCATATGGGCATCGACATGTGCAGAATGGCTTGCAATGGCTTGCAAAAAAAAATTCTGAGACAATAGCAAGTTCTCCTACAGTTCATCACCAAGGTCCTTAGTGGTATCGAGCTTGCAGACACTGACAACCCAGGTGAAACAGTATTCAAAAGTGCAGATGTTTTAGGATGTCCCAACAAATGAATTTCACTTTTATTTCTTTTTCTACAAAGATGTGTCTAAATAAGTTTTAACTAAATTTTAATAGGTAAAAAGTCAAGGTTTTAGGAATATCCCAACACGTTTATTTCATTTATATTTCACCTTTCTAATAAAAGTGTGTCCAAATGTGTTTAAAATAAATGTTTTACGAGGCAAAAAGTAAAAGTTCTGAGTGATAAGAAAGCAGTGAGCCTATGTAATTGGCAGTCTTTTTCTTTAAGTGTCTTAATCCTACATAACATACTGGTTTCCCTTTAATCAGTGAGGTCTTAGATACAACGAAATATGATAATTATCAGGTAGTATAATACTATGTTTATGAACTCTGGTTTTGATGGCAGATAAGCTGGGCACAACTTTTGAGCTTGACAACATATTCCTTCAGTTAGTTTTCTCAAATTACTCATCTCGAAGCCTCAGTTACTCATCTAGAAAATGCAGGTGCCTATTTCATAATAGTGATGACAATGAGAGAATGCATGTTGGACACTTAGCAGAGGGCCCACAAACTCTTAACATGTGAGTGGCTCTTGATTGTTCATTGGCTTTGGCCAGAGACTCAAAAACATTTCTTTTTTTCCATCTTCCTTGTGAACAGGAGGCTCTCAGAGAACTGTGGTCGGTTTTCTTATCATTTCTGCAAAACCATTTTAGTGGACAGGGAGGAGAAAAATCCTCTAATAAAAAATCCTATCACCAAGTTGAGCATACATAAGCAGTACAACCCTCTCTCCTCACTCTGAAAGGTATATTTATAGCTGCAGAGGGCAGCTGAGGTCACCAGGAAGTGGATGGAAGAAGAGTCAGCTCATCATGGAGTGAACATTAACCAATTAGGAGCAACGACCAGGAAGGAATCAGACACACAATTTCCCCCTCTCTTCTCCATGATGTGGTTCCTCCTTGCAGTCCTTCTAGAAAAGTCCAGAGTGCCAAGCAAATACACTGACTCTGGGGTCCTGCTGTGCTGCATCGTGGCTCATTGTGAACCAGTGGTCAATCCAGGGACTCATCTTTGTCAATGGTTTGCATCATTTCTTTTCCCTCCCCTTTGCCACTGGGGGCTTGCACTTCCCAAATAAAATATCAGCACTTCAATCCATATCCCTGCATTCTAGACGCTTAGCACACTCCCATAACCCACATGCTGGTGAGGATGTTGAGTTCATGTGGAGCCTTGGTAATTTTGGTTGGAAGCATATTTCTAGAATCAAGGCAATGTGGTTTAGTCAAATTCAGATGAGATTGTGGAGCCATGTGTCCTAGATTCCAGCTTTGGCTCTAGACCTTATAAACCAACCCTGTGGCCTTTAATCTCTCTCATCAGTCTAATGGAAATCATATTACCTGCCTTCCCTACCTGGAAATGTCATCATCAGGATCAAGAGAGATAAGATTTGAGAAAGTAATGTGTAAGCCATTAAGTAGTACACAGATGATCATTACTGCTGTCAAACAGGAATTTGGTGCAATGAACTCTGTTGCCCTTTTCTTTCAACATAAGTGTTAAATGTTTATAAAATTATGAAAACTTTATGTACTGCATTGTATTAGTTTCTTAGGGCTTCTGTTACAAAGCACAGCACACTGGGTGGCTTGAAACAACAGGAATTTTTTTATCTGATGTTTCTGCTGGCTACAAATCCAAAATCAATGTAGTGGCAGGACCCTACTTTCTCTAAAGACTAGAGTCTCCCCCTTTTCAGCTTTTAGTAACCCCAGGTGTTCCTTGGGTGTGGCAGTGTAACCAGTTCTGCCTCTGTTTTCACATAGTCATCTCCCTGGGCATCTCTGTGTCACCAAGTCTCAATCTAAGGACACTTCTCCTTGGATTTAGGGCCCACCCTAATCCAGTATGACCTAATCATAACTGGATTATAGCAGCAAAGGCCTCATTTCTAAATAAGGTCACATTCACAGGTACCTGGGGTTAGGTCTTCAACATATGGATCTATGAAGGTAACATCATGAAGAGAAGCTCAATTCTTTTTAACAAGCAAAATAATCCCGCTCTTAGAAATTTCTCATCATCCATGCTAAAACTGCCATGTTTTTAGTTCAAAATCCCCTGAGCCAAATATATCAAAACTTAGCTCTGTAACGGTCATTTAAGTCTGTGCCATCCTTTAAAGACTTTTCAGCATTCCAATAACCAAATCATCTTGGGTAAAAGGAAAAGAGGAAAAAATGGAGAAAGGAATTCACATTTTCTTTTACATTTACAGTCTGTTTCATCATCCAAGATTACAATAACCGTTTTATTTAATCATCACAAACAACCTATAAACATTGTTTTTGTTTGTTTTATAGATGAGCAAACTGAAGCTCAAATAGTGAAGGGTCATGCCTAAAGACTCAGCGTAAATGGGAGAACTTTGGACTCCAATGCTCATGTTTTGAATCAAAACACCAAGACGGCTCTTCTTATTTTCAATTTAATTCTCAAGTAAACGCTGTGTGTAAAAACTGTCCCATCATTTTAGCGACTCAACATCAAAGATATAATCTGATCAGTGAAGTATGATCCTCCAATCTCTTCACACTCTAGTGCCTAAGTTTTTTGGTTGAGGAATCTCTCACTTAGGAATTCTCCTGTACACTGAATCTGAATGGCCCCAAGTGCTGGGTTATAGCTACCTTGCACCTCAGTCCTTGGTCATTCATTTATTCATCCATTTAGTGAATATTGTTGGACATCTGTGTGCTATGTATGAGGTTCCAATAATGACTAAAACAAGCCCTTACAGAGCTTACAGTCTCTTGGTGGCTAAAGCATTGGCCTTGCAGGTCAAACCAGCATTTCACTTTCAATGCTAAGGATGGAAATGACTTTGGTCAAATCAACTTAAAACTGAAAAGCCAAGAAGGAAAAAACGATGTTTATATACCTGATGTGAATCAGTTCAATCAATTCCTACAGGTCATAGACTTCTCCTTGTCCCAGAGCCCAGTATATATTACTGGAGAGAGACAGACAGAGAGAGAGACAGAGAGAGAGAGAGAGAATGAAGAAACTGCCAAAAAATGAACAAAAAAGGGAATGAAAGGGATGTCCATCTATGCAAGCAACTCTTGGTTGCAATATTACCTTTTTTCATATCATGGAGGTTGTTTGAAAAAAAGTATTACTTCTAAATGCACAAACACTGAACCGCTTTAATAATTCAGATCAGAGTACAGGTTCTAAGATCTTCCAGAATGTTGCATTAAAATTTAAGATACACAAGGCAAGAAAAGGTACAGTCAAATTCGAGGGCACAAAAGTCAGCCAGCATGGGTGGGGTAGAAAGGGGTGAGGGGAGTTCCCCCTGCAAAGTGCCAGGGAGAAGGTTTTGCTGATGTCAGAGAACAATGGAGACAGGGAAGAAGTAGGGAGAGTCAGAGGCACCTCAGATTAGTTTGTTTTTCCTTCCTATAGATTTCTGTGTTTGAAATCTTTGAGATCTTTTTTCCCCTTTGTCTTCTGAAACGCATGAAAATGTTCAGTGTAATGCATTTGTCATCAAGGCAGATAAAGCACATCTGCAGTCAGCCAAGAATAATGTAGCGATGGCCCAATTGTGTCTGGGTCTGCATTTGACTAGCTGTATGCAGTTCTCCAATCTGGACAAGGTCAGAATGAGTTCCTATCACCAGGCTTTATCAAGTAGCCATGAGTCTGGACAAAAGCAATCATGCGTGTTCACTGCATCATTGTTTGCAATGGTGAAGACTGGGAGTGGCACAAATATTAGTGGAAGAGGAATTGATACTTACACTGTGGTGAATTCAAATAATGCAGCTCCATGCAAAGTGTTCAGGCAAAATAGCTAGATCCATATGGAGTAACATGGCTAAATTGTACACATTTAGTGACACACGTACTGTAATATAATTATTTATGTGTGTATTTATTTATAAATTATATACATGTTCAGTCATACTAATATATTTTATACCTTCTAAAGTATATACTAGATGAAAATAAAAAAGAATGAGATAAAAAATAAAAATGAAAATATTTTCTTGTGGACCCTAGTGGATTATGTTGCAGACATAACATTTGAAGACCATAGCTCTCATATATAGTGTTAACTGAAAGGGACACAGTATCTAGCATTTCCTCTAGCAGAGGCATTGGCAGACTTTTTCTATGAAGGGCCAAATAGTAAATATTTTCAGCTTTTGGGCCAGACAGTCTCTGTCACAACTAAAAATACTCAACTCTGCTCTGGTAGTGTGAAAGTGGCTGTGGCAATATGTAAAGAAATGCATGTGGCTGAGTTCCAATAAAACTTTATTTACAAAAAGGACTGCCTTTAGAATTTCACCTGTGGGTCATAGTTTTTTGACCACTGCTCTGGTAAAATATCATTTGTATAAAAGCCAAAAAACACACACAACCTACTTGAAGTTTTCACAACTGTACAAATGTTTAACACTGAATTTGTATTGACAGAAAAGGGCAACAGAGTTCATTGCACCAAATTCCTGTTTGACAGCAGTAATGGTCATCTGTGTACTATTTAATGGCTTACACATTACTTTCTCAAATCTTATCTCTCTTGATCCTGATGATGACATTTCCAGATAAGGAAGGCAGGTAATATGATTTCCATTAGACTGATGAGAGAGATTAAAGGCCACAGGGTTGGTTTATATGGTCTAGAGCCAAAGCTGGAATCTAGGACACGTGGCTCCACAGTCTCATCTGAATTTGACTAAACCACATTGCCTTGATTCTAGAAACATGTTTCCAACCAAAATTACCAAGGCTCCACATGAACTCAACATCCTCACCAGCATGTGGGTTATGGGAGTGTGCTAAGCGTCTAGAATGCAGGGATATGGATTGAATTTTTGATATTTTATTTGGTAAGTGTAAGCCCCCAGTGGTGAAGGAGAGGGAAAAGAAATGATGCAAAGTATCTACGGAGATGGCCTCCTGGATTGACCACTGGTTCACAATGAGCCACGATGCAGCACAGCAGGACCCCATAGTCAGTATATTAGCTTGGCACTCTGGACTTTTCCAGAAGAACTGTAAGAAGAGACCACATCATAGAGATGAGAGGGGAAAATTGTCTGTTTGGCTCTTTCCTGTCCTTTGCTTTCCATTGATTTCAATGGGATAAAACAACATAGAAATTTCAGTAATCATATCCTATAAATTTCGGTAATCTCCATTAGTGCTGTGGTTCAATCTGAGAAGACTATCACTGGGGCTTCTGTTATGATCCCATGGGCAGTTTCTGCGATCACCTACAGGAGATAAAAGGGTGAGTGTTATACGATGAAAATGTCACCCTACTTTGTATATGTGTGTATTTTTACATGAAACCTGTAGAATTGAAAAATTCAGAAAGTTATAAATGATGATGTTATAATTATCAGTGTATCTAACGGATGATGTCAGAACTATTGAAGTATCTACCTTATTTGTGATAATATATGTTTTAAAGTAATAAAACATGACAGGTAAAGATGAAGTCTCTTATGTTCTCCTCCCTATGCCTTCTTTTGAGGCAGCTGTTCCCATGAGTCTGAATGTATATAGTCCATGTTTCATACTTTTCCTATTATGTGTTTATGTTTGTGTATAGATATCTACACACATATAGTAGGTGTATATATACAAGGGGATTTCAAAAATTTCAAAGAAACTGCATATTATAAATGAACTATGCATGCATGGATTTTGAAATTTTTTAGCAACAAAAGAAACTGATGCTAACTTGTTATAACATGTCTGAACAGTATCTACTATGAGGCACTAAGAAGGATAAGACATCAGTTTGAAAAAAGCCCCCATCAAAGCAACAGAATTCTGCAAACATTGAAGCAAGAAGAAAATATTAAATTTGTGGTGAAGCTGAAGTGGAAAAATGGGGAAATCACTGATCCTTTACAAAAAGTTTATGAGGACTGTGCCCCCAAAGAAATCAGCAGTTTACAAATGGATAAGTCATTTTAAGAAGGGATGAGATGATGTTGCAGATGAAGCCCACAGCAGCAGACCATCCACACCAATTTGCAAGGAAAAAATTAATCTTGTTCATGCCCTAATTGAAGAGGACTGATTATTACCAGCAGAAACAACAGCCAACATCACAGGCAGCTCACCTGGTCCAACTTACACAATTCCAACTGAAAAATCAAAGTTGAGCATTTTCCCTCAATGGGTAACAAAAGAGTAGCTCCCAGGTCAGTCACAGTCAGAAAGAGAACCTTCAATGGAAATTTTAAACAAGTGGCATTAAGATCCTGAAGCATTTCCCTGAAGAACTGTAGCAGGAGACAAAACATGGCTTTATCAGTACCATCCTGAAGACAAAGCACAATCACAGCAATGGCTACCAAGAGGTGGACATGGTCCACTCAAAGCCAAAGCAGACAAGTCAAGAGCAAAGGTCATGGTAATCATTCTTTGGGATGCTTGAGGCATTTTGCTTGTTGACTTTCTGGAGGGCCAAAGAGCCGTAACATCTGCTTATTATGAGAGTGTGTAGGGAAAGTTGGCCAAAGCTTTAGCAGAAAGAAACCCAGGAAAACTTCACCAGAGAGTCCTTCTCCACCATGATGATGTTCCTGCTCATTCCTCTCATCAGACAAGGGCAATTTTGCAAGAGTTTTCAGGGAACATCTTTGGGCATCCACCTTACAGTCCTGATTTGGCAACTTTTGACTTCTTTTTGTTTCCTAATCTTAAAAAAAACCGTAAAAGGCCCCCATTTTTTTCTCAGTTAATATTGTAAAGAAGACTGCACTGATGTGGTTAAATTCACAGGACCCTCAGTTCTTTAAGGATCAACTAAGTTGCCAGTATCATTACTTACAAAACTGTCTTGATTTTGATGCAACTTATCTTGAGAAATAAAGTTTATATTTTATATTTTAATCCTTTAATTCCATTTTTTCACAAACTTTTCGAAGTCCTTTTGTATAATAGTAAGTGTGTAGAGTATGTATATACATTGTATAGTAGAGTGTATATATATACAGTGTGCACATATATGTATTTATGTGTATGTATGTGTTTGTGTGTGTGCATATATAAAATACCTAAATAAGAGAAAAACTTAAATGCTTAACAACATGATACTATTCAAATAAATTAAAGCCAACCCCCACTATGAAATATTACATAGAAATTTAAAAAATTATAGGCAGAACTATACATTCATGAAAATATGTGAGTTTTGTTATTAAATAAACCAAAGCAAGTTGCTGACCAGTAAGTATTGTCTGATGCCATTTGTTTACCATGCTTCTTACATTCATAGAATGTATCTGGAAGGATTTAAAAGAAATTATTTATTAGCAGTTTGGGAATGGAAAGTAGACAAGTGGATAATTTTTTTCTTTTCATCTTTCACCCCTTAAAAATAGCACATATTATTTTTCTAATTAGAGAATACTACAAACACCTCTATGCAAATAAACTAGAAAATCTAGAAGAAATGGATAAATTCCTTGACATATACACCCTCCCAAGACTAAACCAGGAAGAAGTTGAATGTCTGAATAGACCAATAACAGGATCTGAAATTGTGGCAATAATCAATAGCTTACCAACCAAAAAGAGTCCAGGATCAGATGGATTCACAGCCGAATTCTACCAGAGGTACAAGGAGGAACTGGTACCATTCCTTCTGAAACTATTCCAATCAATAGAAAAAGAGGGAATCCTCCCTAACTCATTTTATGAGGCCAGCATCATCCTGATACCAAAGCCAAGCAGAGACACAACCAAAAGAGAGAATTTTAGACCAACATCCTTGATGAACATTGATGCAAAAATCCTCAGTAAAATACTGGCAAACTGAATCCAGCAGCACATCAAAAAGCTTATCCACCATGATCAAGTGGGCTTCATTCCTGGGATGCAAGGCTGGTTCAATATATGCAAATAAATAAATGTAATCCAGCATATAAATAGAACCAAAGACAAAAATCACATGATTATCTCAATAGATGCAGAAAAGGCCTTTGACAAAATTCAACAACCCTTCATGCTAAAAACTCTCAATATATTAGGTATTGATGGGACATATCTCAAAATAATAAGAGCTATCTATGACAGACCCACAGCCAATATCATACTGAATGGACAAAAATTGGAAGCATTCCCTTTGAAAACTGGCGCAAGACAGGGATGCCCTCTCTCACCAATCCTATTCAGCATAGTGTTGGAAGTTCTGGCCAGGGCAATTAGGCAGGAGAAGGAAATAAAGGGTATTCAATTAGGAAAAGAGGAAGTCAAATTGTCCCTGTTTGCAGATGACATGATTGTATATCTAGAAAACCCCATCGTCTCAGCCCAAAATCTACTTAAGCTGATAAGCAACTTCAGCAAAGTCTCAGGATACAAAATCAATGTGCAAAAATCACAAGCATTCTTATACACCAATAACAGACAAACAGAGAGCCAAATCATGAATGAACTCCCATTCACAATTGCTTCAAAGAGAATAAAATACTTAGGAATCCAACTTACAAGGGATGTGAAGGACCTCTTCAAGGAGAACTACAAACCACTGCTCAATGAAATAAAAGAGGATACAAACAAATGGAAGAACATTCCATGCTCATGGGTAGGAAGAATCAGTATCGTGAAAATGGCCATACTGCCTAAGGTAATTTATAGATTCAATGCCATCCCCATCAAGCCACCAATGACTTTCTTCACAGAATTGGAAAAAACTACTTTAAAGTTTATATGGAACCAAAAAAGAGCTCGCATTGCCAAGTCAATCCTAAGCCAAAAGAACAAAGCTGGGGGCATCACGCTACCTGATTTCAAACTATACTACAAGGCTACAGTAACCAAAACAGCATGGTACTGGTACCAAAACAGAGATATAGATCAATGAAACAGAACAGAGCCCTCAGAAATAACACCTCATATCTACAACTATCTGATCTTTGACAAACCTGAGAAAAATAAGCAATGGGGAAAGGATTCCCTATTTAATAAATGGTGCTGGGAAAACTGGCTGGCCATATGTAAAAAGCTGAAACTGGATCCCTTCCTTACACCTTATACAAAAATTAATTCAAGGTGGATTAAAGACTTAAACGTTAGACCGAAAACCATAAAAACCCTAGAAGAAAACCTAGGCATTACCATTCAGGACATAGGCATGGGCAAGGACTTCATGTCTAAAACACCAAAAGCAACGGCAACAAAAGCCAAAATTGACAAATGGGATCTAATTAAACTAAAGAGCTTCTGCACAGCAAAAGAAACTATCATCAGAGTGAACAGGCAACCTACAAAATGGGAGAAAATTTTTACAACCTACTCATCTGACAAAGGGCTAATATTCAGAATCTACAATGAACTCCAACAAATTTACAAGAAAAAAACAAACAACCCCAACAAAAAGTGGGCGAAGGACATGAACAGACACTTCTCAAAAGAAGACATTTATGCAGCCAAAAAACACATGAAAAAATGCTCACCATCACTGGTCATCAGAGAAATGCAAATCAAAACCACAATGAGATACCATCTCACACCAGTTAGAATGGCAATCATTAAAAAGTCAGGAAACAACAGGTGCTAGAGAGGATGTGGAGAAATAGGAACACTTTTACACTGTTGGTGGGACTGTGAACTAGTTCAACCATTGTGGAATTCGGTGTGACGATTCCTCAGGGATCTAGAACTAGAAATACCATTTGACCCAGCCATCCCATTACTGGGTATATACCCAAAGGATTATAAATCACGCTGCTATAAAGACACATGCACACGTATGTTTATTGCGGCACTATTCACAATAGCAAAGACTTGGAACCAAGCCAAATGTCCAACAATGATAGACTGGATTAAGAAAATGTGGCACATATACACCATGGAATACTATGCAGCCATAAAAAAGGATGAGTTCATGTCCTTTGTAGGGACATGGATGAAACTGGAAATCATCATTCTCAGTAAACTATCGCAAGGACAAAAAACCAAACACCACATGTTGTAACTCATAGGTGGGAATTGAACAATGAGAACACATGGACACAGGAAGGGGAACATCACACTCTGGGGACTGTTGTGGGGTGGGGGGAGGGGGGAGGAATAGCATTAGGAGATATACCTAATGCTAAATAACGAGTTAATGGGTGCAGCACACCAGCATTGCATATGTATACATATGTAACTAACCTGCACATTGTGCACACGTACCCTAAAACTTAAAGTATAATAATAATAAAATAAAAATAAAAAAAGAAAATACCAATAAAAAGAAAGGGCTGCAGCAGTTCCCTCAGTAAAAGCAGCAAAAGAGACACTCCAGGCTTGAGGCAGGGGAAGGAGCCTTTTAGAATGACATCAAAGGGTGATACAGTTCTGGGAATCAAGAGAAGTGAATTTGAGTCCTGCTTCTGCCATGAAATATCAGTTGTCTCTGGGCAAGGTAAGCTCACCTGGCAAGGAGGTTCCTCCCTGATCAGTCACCTCCCTACACTGATTTCTCTCCCCACCACCCACCATGGCCTGTGGGCCCTTGCTCATTCTAGGTTGCTTTGTCCCTTTGTGCTTGGACTCAAGCCTGTACTCCTGCCTGGATGCTTTCTGCCAATCATTTGCCTGACTAACCTCAGATACCATCACCCCCAAAGAAGCTGAGGACCACCCTCTTGCTTCCCAGGGCACCTGCTGCATTCTGCCACTGTGCACGGGCATTGTCTGTGCACCACCTGCCTCTCCCCTTATGCCACCCTCATCCCTGAACTCTCAGCTCCTAGAAGGCAAGCATCTATGGCTGATTTACCTTTGTGCCTGGCCTAGGGTACACTTTAGCAAAGGTACTTTTTGGCTAAATATTTAAACCATGTTCCGGTCACCTCCTCTATAAAATGAGGGAGGTGAATCATTAATTCAATTCAGCAGGTACTTATCAACACCTATACCCTCCCAGGCACCTTATCTGACTCTGGGAAGGACAGAAAGGTAGGTGCAGTCCTCTAGAAAGGAGGATGAGGTAAGGCCCCTAAAATCCAGTTTTCTGATTCTCATAACCAAAATTTAAAAGATATGCATTCAATTCTTGGCTTTGCCCTGACTTGTTGAATAATCCTGGGAATATCATTTTAGCTTCATGGGGAAGGTCCCAGTAGGAAACACATTGAATAAGGTAGCCTGACCTCACCAAGGCAAGGAGGAGGAGAGTACTGCTTTTCCTGATATACAATACACTGTTACAGGGTTTACTGCTCTCTAATCATGCAATCTACATAATTTATCCTTTTAAAATGAGCCATAATCCCCAAAGAGTGCTTCCCTATTGATATCAAACATAAAAGGGTATTTTTAAGGCCATGGCAACATCACTGCTATACATTAACCTACACAAAATCAATCCATTTCCAAGTTAAGCACAGCCCTAAAAAATCACTAATGGAGCTCAGTGCAGTCTGTTCATGCGATGTGCAGTCAGGAATCATGCATAATGTAATAGTGCAAATGCTAAAAGCAGCTCCCACAAACTAATTTAATCTCGGTTTAATGGACGTAGGGAACTGATCCTCAAAAGAGACTGCCAGTGAGATTCTTGGGGGCCTCCCAGCAGTCTGAGAGCAAGCTCCAATATTAGCTTTTGGTTAGTACCCTCTTTCAACTAGTGTCTATTAAATGCAATCCAATATGGTCACTGAAATTATGAATAACTTGTTTCAATTTTCATGGTGTATGCAATAGAGATGTCTTCCATGTGTTCGTGTAGATCTCTAAGATTGAAATCTTGTACTCTGTACCTTTTAGTCCATGTGCTTCTACCTCAGTCAGGATAATCTTTTACACTTTGGAAGATCGGAAAGCTAAATGATATCCATAGCCCTCAGGCCATGCCGGAGACAGTGTCTGAACAAAGATCGAGGATGTGAAATTTGTATACAATCAAAGGGATTAGAATCACACTGCTGTAGCTTGTCTCTCAGGGACCTCCAAAGCTCCTATATATGCACCTTCTATGTCACATGATTAGAGTAGGAAGAGCATTTGCCCACACAAACATGAGCGTGTGTGCATGCACACACACACACACACACACACACACAAAGACTCTCTTCACCACCCATGAGTCAGGTTTACATCAGATGTTCTAACATCAAATCTAGCTAAATGGATTGTAGAATATCCAAATTTAGGGAACTTGGAATCCATTTAGTTCAAGCCACATATTTCAAATCAATGTGCTGATTGGCTTTGGACTTCTACATGAGAAAAGCATAGGAAAGGCAGCGTTGATGGGCAGACAGAATGTACAATGTACCGGTCAAAGTGTGGCAGCAGAGGGTGGGACCTGGAAATGGGAAGAAGTGATGAAGAAAGGTTTAGGGGCTGATATCAAAATTTTGCAAGTCAAGAGAAAGTGGAGGAAATAAGAAATAGAAGTTAAATAATGTTATTTAGAGTTAGAGAGGCAACTAATAGAATGTAATTATATAAAATTCAAACAGGAGGAGGAAATAAAGGGGACAGGTCATTATGAACACGCTGAATCCTCATCTTCCATATTAAGGAGTTAATAGATATTGACTGAGTGATAAATCAAGCAATGGAGTTGTGAAAGTAGCCGCCAGAAGAACTAAAAACAAATGTTATGTAGATTTTGTCTCTATAGTGTAGAACTGGAGGTGATGAGGAGTTATTTTCTTATGTGTCTATGTTATTTAATTTGTTATAATGCATCAACTATAATTTGATTTTTAGAATTTAAGTGAGTGCTCCTGGGAAGCTGAGGTGAGAACAGGGAGGGACAGAACAAGACAATGTTGGTTTTCCTTAAAAGCAGCTGGACTATTTGTGAAAAACCATGAGCATGTATAGTATGATGGCTCATTTTCTTTTTTTTTCATTTAACTTTTATTTTAAGTTCAGAGGAACATGTGCAAGTTTGTCATACAGAAAAATGTATGTCCCTGAGGTTTGCTGTACAGATTATTTCATCACCCAGATATTAAGCCAAGTACCCATTAGTTGTTTTTCCTGATCTTCCCCTCCTCCCACTCTCCACCCTCCAGGAGGCCCCAGTGCCTGTTGCTTCTCTCTGGGTGTTCATGTGTTCTCATCATTTGGCTCCCATTTATAAGTGAGAACATGTGGTTTTTGGTTTTCTGTTCTTGCATTAGTTTGCAAAGGATCATAGCTTCCAGCTCCATCCATGTCCCTGCAAAGAAGGACATGATCTTGTTCTGTTTTATTGCTGCATAGTATTCCATAGTGTTTATGTGCCACATTTTCTTTATCCAGTCTAGTATTGATGAGCATTTAGGTTGATTCTATGTCTTTGCTATTGTGAATAATGCTGCAATGAACATACTCGTGCATGTGTCTTTACGTCAGAATGATTTGTATTCCTTTGGGGACATACCCAGTAATGAGATTGCTGAGTCGAATGGTTATTTCTTTTTTCAGGTCTTTGAGGAATCGCTACACTGTCTTAACACAATGGTTGAACTAATTTACACTCCCACCAACAGTACATAAGAATTCCTTTTTCTCTGCAACATCACCAGCATCTGTTATTTTTTGACTTTTAAATAACAGCCATTCTGACTGGTGTGAAATGGTATCTCATTGTGGTTTTGATTTGCATATCTCTAATGATGATGCCTTATTTTCTCTGTACAATTGAAAACAAATTGAAAATTTACACAATAAACTTTTAACCGCGAATATCTCTAGAATAATATTTTAACACACTTTCTACGATAATAAAAATGTTCTATTTCTGCACTGTTCAACATAGTAGCCACTAACCACGGTGACTTGAGCAGTTAAAATGTGGCTAGTGCAACTAACTTATTTTTAATGTAATTCATTTTAATTAATTTAAATTGAAAAAGTGACACGTAGCTAGTAGATACCATATAGGGTAGCACAGCTAGAGAATCAGATGGAGGTGTACAAAAGTTTTTTATATCACTTTCTACATTTCTGTATTGTTTGAAATTCTTTCAATATGAACATAATACTTTTATGATTTAAAAATCCCAGACCTTTTTAATTTGAAACAAAAAATAAAAGGAAGAAAAAGGAAGCAACCATAAAATAATGCATTGGAAAGTAAGAATTCTACGAGGTGGATTAAAATATTCTGAGAAAAGTAACCAAATAGATAAACAAATACATATTCTTTGGGATGCCTTTGATCTCTGAACCTTCACATGATGCAAAATGCAAAGCAAATATCTTTGCATCATCTCCTTATACTGTAAGCACTTAGATTTCAGCTCTCTCTGCTCTGCTAAGCTAATTACTATTCTTTCTTCTCCCTTCAGTCTTTCAAAAACACAGTGACATCTCTTATCTGCATCCCTTCCTCTCTCATTTTATGTCTCTGTGGGTATAGATCTAGATACATGGTTATAAAATTTTTATTCCTTTACTCTCATGTGAGTAACAGAGTATAAATATACACGTATGTTCTATTTACCATATTTGCTACAACCCAAGAGGAAGAAACTTACCAAGATTTAGTGGCAATATGACCTAGATCTTCTAATCCCTACACCTGACCCCTTTCCATTTATCAAGCTGTTCCACCATCTGGAATCTGATCATCTCTAATTATCAGACAAAACAATGACTCTGCTACTTTTTAGCTATCGAACTTCAGTAAGTCACTTAATCAGCTTCCTCAACTATAAAATTAAAATAAACATTGAACCGATCTCATAGGGTTTGAAATGAGATATTGCACAGGAAGTGCTTAGCCCACACATGTCAAATAGGAAGCACTTAATAACTGGTAGCTATTGCTTTTTAAAATATAACAAAGCTAAGAATTCTCTGCCTTGACTATACAAGGCAAGAGATTTCCAATCTTCTAATACTTAAAATATCAATCTATCCTTTCTCTTTTCTTTTGTGGCCTGCCAATCACTACAGACTTGTTATAAAATTATAGTTACTTTTAGAGAAATGGTAGACAATACTAAAAAGATGAAAAATTATGGTGGTAGGCAGTATTCCTCAATCCAATATGACTTATATAAGCAGGAAATGGCTCGTTTGATGGTGTAGCTCATCTCTTTACACAGAGTAGATACAGCCAGGTTAAAAAAATTGCATCCATCATACATGGAAGAGGCTATTAGAAGAGATCCTTGTCCAGGTCACAAAATGATGACCATTCCCAAACAATGTTTCTTTTTCCATTTTTTTTTTTGTTTTTGAAATATTATAATAGCTTTCTTCTTATTAGAAAAGTAACACATACACATGGAAAATAATTCAGAAAATGAGGGTAAGAGTAAATATTATTCACAGTTCTACCACCTAAAATCACCAAGTATGAACATTGTTAAAATTTTGGTGAATGAAAATTCAGAAAAGATATGCATGTATGTGTAAATCTAAATCTAATTAAGCCCATATAAATATATACAACATAATAGGTATGCAAATATAATTAGACATGATGTAATTATAAATCATAATTCCAAGTTCTAAAAATATAAAATAGACAATAGATAACTTCATAAATACAAACATAAATGGGATCATACTGCCCATAATGTTTTAAGACATCCTTTTATTTGGCTATATATTCTGAATCTTTTCATGTCAGAAGGTTTAGATAAGTATTTTTTTATTTAATATAATACTCTCATATATATAGTCTCACTCTGTTGCCCAGGCTGGACAGCAGTGGTGTGATCTCAGCTCACTGCAACCCCTGACTCCCAGGTTCAAGTGATTCTCCCACCTCAGTCTCCCGAGTAGCTGGAACTGCAGGCACATTCCACCACGCCTAGCTAATTTTTGCATTATTAGTAGAGAGAGGGTTTCACCATGTTGACCAGGCTGGTCTTGAACTCCTGACCTCAAGTCATCCACCCTCACTGGCCTCCCAAAGTGCTGGGATTACAGGCATGAGCCACTGCATCGGCCATATATATATGTTTTTACCAATCTTCTACTGATGGACACTTAGATTGTTTCCTGTTTTGTGAGATGTTTTGTTTGGTTTTACCACTTTAAACTTTGTTTTGTGACTAATATCTCCATACAACTATCTTTATGAAATCATCCTAGATGTGAAATCATTGGGTGAAAGACAAGCACATTGTTAAGACTTTTAATATTAATTGCCGGAATCCTCAGGAGTGTAGCCAGTTTCCTTCCCATTGGAAAGCAGTGAAAGTGCCATAGGCTTTATCATCTGCACTGGAGGTTATCAGCCTTCTTGTTCTAGCCAATGCAATAGTTGAAAAAATAATATCTCTACCTTGCTTTTATCTTGATCTATTTTGCTTTGATTATTTTGAGTGCTTGTGAGGATTAATATCTTTCCATATAAAAACTGGTCATTTGTGTGTCTTTTCTTTTTGCCTAAAGACTTATGCATTATTCTCCATATTTAGAGGTAGAGATTGGGGATGAATTGGGCCTAGTAGTCCCATAGACCATTATTTTTGGATAAACATACAAATTGACCTTTCCGCTGTCAAAGCTGGAAACTTTTATTTGTTTTATCTGAGTTTCTTCCTCAGGAAAGGACCTTCAGGCCTCTCAAAAAACTATCAAGTACTGAAGCTCACCAGATCAATGCACTAGATGCCTCCTTGCCTCACCCTAGTTCTTGTTTTCTTAAACATTGTTACATTTTTCCCTGCTAAATATATATTTTTTCCCTTGGTTTTAGTCAGTCAGGGAGATGGATTGAAAACAATTGAAAATTTATACCATAAGCTTTTACCTGTGAATATCTCTCTCACAGTTTTAACTGGACTCCCATCTCCTCGGCTGTGGCACCCAATTAAAGCCTTCTTCCTTGGCAATACGTGTCATCTCAGTGATTGGCTTTCTGTGTGGCAAGCAGCAGGACCTAGACCAACCACTGGTGTTTCGGCAACAGGGACAAGGAATGCCCTCCATACCTCTAGACCTACCTTTTTCAATATTCCCTTTTAATGCTAGCTAAAGGGCTTCCACATTCATGAAGTTTTTTCTAGAGCTCCTCAGCCATCAGTGATTTTCTCCTCTAACTTCTTAAAGGTCATTTTACAAAGTACAAATGGGATCATATAGTCCATAATGTTTTGGCATATCCTTTTCTTTAGCTATATATTGTAAATCTTTTTATGTCAAAGAGTTTATGTATGTATCATTTTCATTTAATGCAATATTCCCATGTATATCTTATATACTTTTTTATCAGTCCTTTATTGATATCAGCTATTATCATGGCTTTAACAACGCTTTGCATTGTTCTATAGTTATTTGTTTTATCATCTTTCTTTTCCCTACAAAAAAAGTCCTTAGTTTCTACTCTCTTAGAAATACCAGAGAATAGAATAGTCAGAAGATTACATGCCATTTTAAATACATACTTATTGTATATCTATTGGTAGTGAAGGAGGTATATATACTTATAAATATCAACACATTGATTGATGTATTTGCCTTAGCTCTGCTGTATGCAGGAACAAATTAGCACCAAATGTCAGCACCAAATAAACCCAACAAATATATATTTCCTTCTCATGGGAAGTCCAACATGGGACCAGTGGTCTTTCTCTTTCAACTCTTCCATATGGAATACATGAATTCCAAAATTGTCTTTGCAGAAAAGGAGAAAGATGCAGGAAGTACACAGACAGTTAGAGATCTTAGCTCAGAAATGACAGGCATCTCTTCTATTCACAGTCCATTGGCCAGAATTGATCCCACTGGGATCTCATGGCCCCAACCCAATTGCAGAGGGGACTAGGAACTGAGGCAAGTGCACTGGGATTCAGTGAGCATTACTTGCCTCTGCCATACTTGGCTTCAGTGTTTGGGGAATTTCCGAAGCATCAACTCATGTCTATCTATGATCTAGGTGGCTATCACTATCTCAGTCTTCCAGATGAAGAAAATAAGTTCAGAGAATTAGGCAACTTGCCTAGGGTTACTCAGCCAGTAAGTGGTAGAGCTGGGATTTAAAGTTCATCTGTCTGAATCTGAATTCTGTACTCTTAATGAGTAGATTATGAAAAATTGATTTATTAAATTGCATAAAGAGAAACTCTAATTAAAAAATAGTTATGGGGTTGTAAGCCATGGAAATCTACCCATACATGGGTAAATGATCTCTTACTGACCAAAATGCAATGCTAAGCTCCTGTGCATACACTTAGTACATACTTACGGATTGAATGGTAAGGTCTAAACCAACTTGTGCATTTTTAAAAATAAGCCAAGATTCGATTCTATGAGGAAACCATATTTATCTCCTGATAGCAACTAAAGTGAAAATGACTAAGAGCAATAAAAATCCATTTTGCTATTTAGTACAGTTTGTCAGACTAGAGAAATGGGATTGAATTTCAAAGCCACAGGCAAGCTGGCTGCAATCTGCAGCTACACAGTTGATGGGGTTTTTTTTCTTCTTTATTTACAACTCTTTTGATAAGCCTTCAGCAAGTTACATAGGTTGTTCTAGTTGTATCTCGTTTGACTGGATTAGAATACTTGATGACAGTTTGGATAAGTTTGAGGCAGATGGTTCTTGACATTTTTCATGGCATCAGTTACAAACCATGCAAGAAACTCTTTCATCCTTTGTTTATCCTTCACTTAGAAGCCACTATAGTAGATCGTTTAACTTTCATTTTTCACAGTGCTGATTAAGGCATACTACAAGGCAGATGTTATTCCGTACCATTTTTAACAATTTACATTTAGCACCAAAGCTGGCTTTGTACTTGTTCCAGTGGATCAATTCACTTTTTTAAAACTTCAAGGTCAATCTCTGTAACACTGTGACTCCCTTAACAATTTAATGTTTCGTAAACTTCTCTTGGTTACAGAAGCCCTGCCACCATCCCATTTATATGTGTTTGCTAGTCAACACACACACACACACACACACACGACAATTCAATAGTTCCCTTCCTCAACAGAGTCAAACCATTATTTAAGAGGCAGTTCATTAAACAAAGAGAAGAGTCTCAAAAAAAGAGTCTGAATTTAACCTGTCAGAATATCTTAATTTTTGCTAAAACAGTTCTAGAACCAGAAGTGATTGACAGTCCTGAAGTATAGGATTCTTTGCTCCTCACAGCTGAGATGCAGAACAAAGAGTAAGAAACATTTCCCTTTTCTTTTTCATGTTTTAGTGATTTAGCAAATTATATCCTATTTAATTCAACCTAAGACAAATAAAAGTAGATAAAAGCATCTTTAGATACAATGCAATGTTGACAAATATGCTCATTAAACACAAATTGTGACAAAATTCAATTGCACCTTAGGAAAGCACAACCTTTCACTTTCTCTCTGGAATAACATTAAAGTTCCATCCTCTTTACATACAAAAGATAACGTCTTGCTCAGGAAAACAAGTGTGTGGAAAATCTGGAAAACAGTCTACATGAATTATGTTCATGTGTGTTCCCTACCTCATTAGAAAGTAAGGAGTTGAGACAGGATTGTGGGACATGCAAGCTGGAGAGTTTTTTCTTTAAGAGGAAAAGAACAAAAAATAAACAGCAATAACAACAAATGAGTAAATGGAGGGATCCATGATCTCCTTCATTCTGCCATTTGCAGAACCAATCCACAAATAAGCAATCATCTTTAAGGGCTAAATGGAACTTTGAAAGATCATCTGGTCAAGCCCCTTGGATAAAATACAGTAATTGGAAAACCAACCTCTTTCTTTTCCCCCTTTTACTTGCTGAGGGAAGAGGCAAGGAGGAGGTAGAGAGGAAATAATTTTACTTTTTAAAGTACCACTTCCAAACCAGTCTTTATGTAACTCACGGTAACCATCATGGGGTAGCCTGCTCTCTAACAAGCCCGTTTCTTAAATGTGGGTGAGCCTAAGGCAGAATCTGAAAGTTGTAATAAACAAAGAAAAACTGATGCGGATTTGCATATTAATAGGCAAGGGAATCTGTCCAGATCAAGTGCACTTTCAAAAGTGATTCTCTTTCTTATTGTGTTTTAGCTAATGTGGGTCTCTGTGTAATAGTATTTGCCTTTTGTTCTGTGTGGTCATAGACTTTAACTTACTTGAACAATTCAATAATGTATTGAGAGGAGGGAGTATAGGAAATAAGGCAAGCAGGTGTTAAGGGGAGTTGTCTTAATATAGGTTTTATTATTAGTCAGGTATGGTAAGACCAACAGATCAGGAAATGATTGCCATTGAATAGATGGTTTGTTATGCTAACAGATTTCAGGAAGAGGGGGCATGCCACGGAGGGAGGGGGCCACACGGAGAAACAGTGGGGTCAGCCAGAAGACAGAGGGAGAGAGGGGAAACTCTGACAAGTGCCATAATTGTGGGTTTCTCAGGAAGAAATGAGCAAGGCAAGTAAACAGGCAGAGGATTGTATAGCTTGAATAATTTCAGTGGGCTCTGGGGCACAGGGGCTATCCTAGTTGTCTGGTACCTGGCGCTGGGATGATTAGGGCAAGTGGATTGTGGCCTGGAATGTGAAAACCCCATCAGAGAGGTGGTTGAGGGCGTGGACTCTGGATTTGTTGGTTTGCATTTGAAAAGCGTGCTCATGGATGAGCTGTTTACTATCTTTAGAAATTGGCTAACCTTGGGATGGCAGTCCCTTCAGCCCCAGATGTAGAAGCATCAATATATGGAAAATTAAGGACATAGTTAATGCATGAGGGTAGCTTTTCTCCAACTGCTCTGCTGAGGATAAGCTAAGTACATGGAGTTGAGAGCCTCAGAGTTCTAGGTAGTGACCAGTGATGACAGAGAGGCGATGCATGGCTGAACCAGGAGCAGGAGGCTGGAGCACACAAGGTGTGGTAGTAACTGCCCAGAGGGTAAATCAGGAGTCCTATTAGTTATCTGTCACTGCAGGACAGTGCCCCAAAACTTAGTGGCTTAAAACAACAAACATGTATTTTCTCAGAGTTTCTTAGGCACTAGGATCTGGGCACAACTTAACTGGATGTCTTTGTCTCAGGGCCTTTCACATGACTGCATCAAAGTGTGGCAAGTTGGGGCTGCAGTCATCTTCAGGTTGGATGGGACAAGATGGACTACCAAGCTCACTCACATGGATGTTGGCAAGCCAGAGGTCCTTGCTGGTTGTTGACCAAAGACATCAAATACATCGGTTTCTTGCTATATGGACCTCTCCATGGAGTATTCATAATATGGCACTTGTTCTCCCAGAGCAAGGACTCCAAGAGAGTGACAGGGAGTGAAACAGGGTAGGAGAAGTTGGGCAAGATGGAAGCCAGAGTCTTTTTGTAACCTAATCTTAGAAGTGGCATCCCTTCACTTCCGCTGAATTCTATTCCTTGGAAGAGAGTCATTAGCTCCAGCTCACACAGAAAGGGAGATTACACAGGGTGTGATGACCAGGAAGTGGGGACTGTCAGCAGAGGTATTTTATAAGCTACCTGCCACAGGAGTGGGCAGAAATTTTAAAAACAAGCAAATGCTAAATGAAATGTCCCATGTTTGTAATCCCAGCACTTTGGGAGACTGAAATGGAAAGATCACTTGAGACCCAGAGTTCAGGACCAGCCTAAGCAACACAGCAAGATGTCTCTATGAAAAAATTAAATTATCCAGCCATGATGGTGTGTGCCTGTAGTCCCAACTACTCAGGAAGCCAAGGTGTGAAGATGGCTTGAGCCCAGGAGTTCAAGAGTGCAGTGAGCTGTGATCACACCACTGCACTCCAGCCTGGGGACAGAGTGAGAACCTTCCCCAAACAAACAAACAAAAACACCAAACACAAAACATCTCCTTTTCAATTACATAGTAGTACAAAGTAGTACTTGTGGCTGTGCTTGGGTTACAACTGCACCCATTTTACTGGTGCATCTAGAGAAAGAAGTAGTAATTAATCCCTTAGCTACTGTCAGGAAAGATTAAATGTCAAGCCTACTAACTTCCAGCTTCACATAATCTCTTTAAAATACAAGGAAAGTGCAAATGCAATAAATGGAAGTTCATAGTCTGAAAATGGATAGTGTTCCGTGCAAAGGGCTAAATAACATTAACAGGCTGTGCAAACTCAATAATAACCTTAAATAGACAAATAAGAAAAAGTATTGCTACTATGGTTGTATTAGCCTTTCAGCTTGGCAAAGATTAATTGGATTGATATTGCCCAGTGTTAAGGAACATATGGAGAAAAGACACTCTCATACCCTGTTGAAGGGAGTATAATGGGTATGAAATTTTGGCAGGCAATTTGGCAATATCTATCAAAAGTTAAACTTGTGCAGACCCGTTGATCCAGCAATTCTACTTCTGGGAATTCAACCCAAGGAAATAATCAGGCAAGCACAGAGAGAAGTATGTGCAAAGATAGTTGTTGCTATGTTGTTGAAAGTAAATAAATGAATGGGTAGATAGATTAGATAGATGGATGATGGTTGGATAGGTCAAGTAAATTATTGATTAGATAAAATATAGGCACCCAATAAAATTGGCAAATTTTATCTGCATTTATTGACAAAGAGCCACCTCTATAACATATTTCTGGAAGAAAAGAGAACAGGAATATGAAAAAGAAAACAGTGATTTTATATATGACTGAAAAGTTTTATTATAAAATGTTAATTGTGATTATTTCCCAGTAGAAAGATTTCTCATGATTTAACTTTTTGTCTGTATCTTCTTACACTTTCTATAATGTTGTAGAACTAAATAATAGATGGTATTTTTTATTTACGCCATTAAGGAATATGACCTCTGCACTGAGTATGGCAGTTGATTTTATTTTTAACTTTTTTATGGAAAAGCTTTCACAGTAAATACCCATTCTCAGTTTATTAAACATCATGGAGACAATATTTGTAATGAACAAAGGGCTTAGGGTTTCAGTAGAAGAAGGGGGTTTTTTGTCTTTTTTTTTTTTTTTTTTGGCCAGAGCAATAATAATGCTACTGTAAACGGGAAATCTAAGGACACTTTATGTAGCTCAACCACAATTGAAAAGCTTTTTCCACTCAAAACACATGCTTGAATTAGTTAGAAGAGCATGCTTCCAAACAATAACCTGTTGCTTAAATGTTGTAATAATTGTCTTGAAAAACAGTTTATCAAACCTCGTGCACTTGATTTTTCAGCCCTCTGTCTATCTAGATGTTTCCTATCACAGACTCAGCTACAAAATGGGCTTCTTCTTTCACTCTGAACTCAAGCCAAGAAGACATCTGTGCCCTCAGCCCTTCCAATATATTCCATCTGCTTATTTCTCCACTTTGAGAGCAATATGGAATTCACAATGCTGGCTTTTGTATATACCCTTAAGTCATGTTATTTATTTATTTATTTATTTATTTATTTATTTATTATGTGGATTTTTGGCCAGGTGCGGTGGCTCACGCCTATAATCCCAGCACTTTGGGAGGCTGAGGCAGGCAGATCACCTGAGGTCAGAAGTTAGAGACCAGCCTGGCCAATGTGGTGAAACCCCATCTCTACTAAAAATACAAAAATTAGCCAGGCATGGTGGCAGGTGCCTGTAATCCTAGCTACTTGGGAGGCTGAGGCAGGAGAATAGCTTGAACCCAGGAGGTGGAGGTTGCAGCGAGCTGAGATCATGCCACAGCACTCCATCCTGGGTGACAGAGTGAGACTCCATCTAAAAAAAAAAAGACTTTTCTAGGGTTACAAGTTTTATAAAATATCCCAGCACTTGAATATTTTCATTTGGACAATAATGATTGAAAATTAGGTTGAATCTATTGCTTTAATGATTGAAAATTAGGTTGGATCTATTGCTTTAACTGGAACTGACATCAAAACTACCTTCTCTACAAAGGTCTGTGAAATTAGTTTATCATCAAAAGGTACTCTGGTCAATCAATTTCCTGCTGCTAAGTTAAGACAGCATCATTGTCTGCCTTAACAGAGTAGAGTGGTGCCTTTGGAATGGAGAACATTTGTTTGGCATTCATCTTGCCATACGGAGAAGACATAGGTCAATCTGTCCTTTTGACAAATTGACACCAAAGAACAGATCTTAGAAATGATAAATATATCATATGTGTTCCATAATGGAATAAAAAAATGGCCCTACTCACTGATCCTCTGCCTACTTCGTAAATAGAGAAAAATTCTTTGTTATACAAAATGAGGAATTTAACTTATTTTCCCTATTAAAGAACATCCTCTCATAGTTTTTCAAGTTATTATGAGACAATTTGATGTGGATTAATGTATGGCTAGCTTTTATCACCTAGATGAAAAGAGTATCAGTGCTAAGATGGGCCTAGGAAACATTTCATGATTTAATTATTCTAAACAATCTTGTGCTGTAGTACACAAAAGATAACAGTTAACATACTGCGAAACATTTACTGATATAGAAGTCAAGACAACGAAAAAAGATTCAATTTCAAAGGAAAAATACACTGTCCAAAGGAATAATTGCTGTCATGGGGTTTTCAAACAGAAGTTAAGAGATAAAAATTAATAAAGAAGCTTTGAAGAGCTTATGTGGGAACATGATTGTAGGGGCATAGTTTCTACTTCAACATTTCATTCTCTTTCTTCTTTATCCTAACAATCTTCATTCCTGCTTTTCCTTTCTCCTATGGATTCCTAAAAGCAACCTGTGTCCATATCCCATGATAATCCTATTTTTGCCTTTGGAACAGACCCTATTTCCATCATTGGATACACCCTCAGAATCTCCCTAACAGTGCTTCTCATTGCGATGTAAATGTGTAAAAAGGCATGATAGTGAAACTGCATATGGGAGCCCAGTGTCATTCTCTTACCCTTTGATACATTTCACGTTTGGAGAAGACACACTGAGCCTGTTCAAATCACTCCAACCTTATTCTCTGAAGATCACTGAGGTTAGATGAAGTGAAAGAGTAAAAGAGGCATCAACAGGTTCCAGCTGGCCTAGTTTTCTCTTCTTACTGACTGCTGGTCCAACTGCCCAACAATGATCCTAGTTTATCTCTAGACATGGAGGCAACAGCCTTCCAGAAACTTCTTCACCATATCCCTTTTGCAGTCCCACTTTTGCAGCTGGACACGCCTGGCTTCCCAGATTTTTGTACAAGTTCTAAATTATTGCCCTGTGCCCATTTATTTGAGAGAGTTGGTTAGTGATTTTTTTCTCTGATCCAACAACTCCCCTTTCCAGACCTTATTTGTCCAACCTCCCCAACATTTGTAAGATCTAATCCCATAATAAATCCTATAGTCCATAATAATTAGAGTGGGTTCAGCTCCCTGGTTGAACCCCAAGTGATTCAGCCATTGCTTGGTTCTGACCTTAATTTATCCAAAGGAAGAGATCAAAGGGGCAAAGAAGTGTGCAAATCCAAGTCATGTTCAGGGCTGCTGAGGGCACCGGGAGTAATAAGCCTGGAGAAGTGACAATTATGGGAGATCCAAGATCTTCTAAGGCAGTCACAGTCAATTGGTTAATGCATGGCCATCCCCAACCTCCTTCTGTCTTACCTATATCCCTTCCCAGCTCACCTGGCAGTAGGAGACAGCCATTTCACTCAGTTTCACCAATGAAAGATGAGGAAATGTCTACAGGGAGGCTTTCACTTCCTCAGAAAGAGGAAGGGAGTGAAAGAAGAGCTTACAGATGCCATTTCTCTCTCTTTTCCTGCCTTGACTTCATCCATGATACTTGGAGCAATAGCAGTCATCTTACAGCTACGCTGCAGAATGCAAGAAGAAGAAAGCCAACAACACTAAGAAGAGTAGAGCAAAGAGATGGAGCTCGGGTCCATGATGAAACAGTGAGCTACCAGCCCAAGCCCAGGGCTGTCTATCTTTGAGCTTTCTTCTAAATAAACAATAAACATCCTCATGATTTAAGCCAATGCTATCTTGATTTCCTGTTACTTGTAGCCAAATGTACTCTTTATCTGGATAGCTAGCTGTTCTCAAGCTCTTTAAGTAATCATGAAATGAGAAAAAATGGACAGAAAAGAAAAAATTTTTAGTACCTAATATCTATTGAGCATAGGTTAGGCATGTTTACTCACATTTTCCTATTTAATCCTCACAATTACTCAGTGATATAATGTTGTCTACATTTTAGACAGGAGAGAATTGAGACACAGAAATTAAAAATCTGTCTAAAGTCAATTAATTTATGGAGCCATAATTTGAATCTTCTGATTCAAAGCCCAATTTAGTTTTAATCAGGCCATAGATAAGACATGTTCTATACCCTTTGTGAGCATCCTTAGGATTATGAGGGGGAGGTTAGAAATATAGGTTTCTGACTCATTGACATTATAGGATGAAACTCAATGAAGAAAGGATATCTAAGATGCAGAGATAACTAAAAGGCAGAATAATCTTTCTTAAAGATACGAGTTGTTCATCAAGGGAAGTATTGATGTATAAGTGGGTCATATGGTTATTTTGGGGGGCCATTATAAACAAATTCCAGCATTGAGTAAGAGAGTGATCTAAATGATTTCTTTGGTTTCTTCTAACTCTAAGATTCTATGACTTTCTAGATATGGCAAGGTGTTTTCCACTTTGTGCTGGCCACCAAACGTTTCTAAAATGGGAGTTGTTCTTTCCAGTACCTCTGTCTTAAAGATGCTCTGTCTGAGGGACAGAGCAAAGATCTTTCCTAGTTACTGGTTTAGAAAATAAAAGCCTTTCCATGCCTCAAGGCCAGACCTTAGAGAAAAATCACACGACTGACAAGCAACTCATTAACCTGGGAAAAGAGCACCAGTTCAATTTACAGGCATGGAGAGGTGATTATAGACTGGGTATAGTCTGTAGTTCATATATTAACAATAAAGAAAATAGTTTCTGGTCCACCAAAAATATACTTTCTCTTTTCTACAAATAAAAAATGACCAAAGGCCCAAGGAAACACAAAAGGAAGAAAGTATTCCCCTTTGACAGGACTTTAAATGATTTTAAAAGACATTTCAGCATAAAGATTTGACTCTGCCCAACCAGAACTGAATTTGTAGATAATGGTGGTCTTTCTTTCAGGGCAAAGATCTAGCAGAGAAGTGACTTGGAAAATAAGAAACGTTTTAGTATTTAGTCCTGAAGATAATTTTGGAAATTATCTCTGCATCTTTAGAGACCCTCTAGAGAGGGTATCAGTGAAATGTAAGTTGTCTTTGTGACAATATAAGGGAGCTTCTTCTTCCTGCTGTAGAGTCTGTGGATGCTTGATTTCGCTTTTTGAGAGTTTGCTACACGACAGGCAACTACAAGCTTTTTTAACAAACCCTGAAATCAAAAATATAAGCATAAAATGATAAATACAGTGAACAATGTGATGAACAAGTATAGGATTTCAGAAGCAGAAGGAACCATATGTATTGTTCACCCTGCCTAAAATCATCCCATTACTCTCTCACCCCGCAAAACATATCTCTGATTTTTCCATTCTGTGTCTTATAATTAATGCTATCTCCAATCACCCTACTTAATTTGAGTATTATTTCACTATTCTCTATCAGGAAATCACGCTTATTTTCTCTGTACTATTTATTACAATTTTAAGTTTTATATTCATTTGTTTGCTTGATTATATATTTTCTGTCTCTTTTCTTTGTAATATTATTATCAAGAGAGCAAGAATGATATCTGCATTACCTAAAGTTTCACATAGTATTTGGCATTGAGTAGGCACTCACAATATGATAGATGGATGGATAAGATGGATGATGACCAACTAAGAAAAAGTTTCATGGAGGTGATTTAATCATGATAGGTCTTGAAAAATTGGTAACTGAACACAGTCAGGGCTGGGGAAATGTGTATTCTAGGTATAAGGGACAGCATGAAAAAAATGGCACATACCTAGGAAGGTAAGTCAGTGGCCTTAGAGAAACAATGACTCCTACATGAAGTGATAGATTCCCTCCCCAACCTCTTATCATTGTAGTCATTCAGGGTGGACAGAAAATAGAGTAAACTAGAAAATGAAACATTCAATTTATCATCAGTTCGTGAGTTCATTTGTCAATTACAATTTTTTGAAATGTTTTAAAACTCACAACACATGAATACATTTTGACAGCAAAATGATGCAAACAATTTAGTATTGTACAAGGCAAAATATAAAACCTACTCGCCTCTCTTTCTTTATTTCAAACTACCCCATTCTTTCTTTTCTCTTCAGAGTTAAATACTTAACCATTGGGAAAGTATACACAGTATTTCCAAACTTCTCCCATGCATTTATACACATATGTACACACATGAATTCACACACACCTCCGTATGCATACATCCATGCATATAAACACATACATTCACACACATACATACATACAAAATTATAAATCTCTAGCAGGCAGAAAGGAGCTCAATGTCCATAGCTAAGAATGTAGAAGCTCCCTCTGCATTCACCATGGAAGCACACCATGGAATTTGAGCTTTATTATTCTCAACTCTGAAAGTAGGGGCTCGGCCCTCAGCTTTCCTAGACATAGATGGAAAATGTGATTTAAGAACAGATTTGACAGGAGATGCTCTGGAACTGTATTTGGCATATCTGTACACATGAGGGGCTTTTCTTCCATGTCTCCTAAAAGCTCTCTAATTTCTATTAACTTTAAGAACTGACTCTTCCTGAACCCCCAGTCCAATCCTCATTTAGTGCACTGGCCCCAGTCTGAAATTCTATAGCCTGCAGCCATTCTGTCAAAAAGAATTTCCTGAGTTCCTCTGCACTCAGTGCTACATGAGGCTGCTCCTCTCCACATTCCTTTACCGACTGTGAGCTCGTCTTTTCCCCCATGCCTTGTGCCAACAAAGGGATTGCTAGTCTTGTAGGGGAAATAAGAGGGGCCCCCTGAAGACAGGCCCCAAATGATAGGGGAGGCTCCTGTGAGTTCTCTAAATACCACGCACGCTCCACTCTGCTACGTATTAGCTGCCCAGAACAGACACAATTTAAGGCCTCAGAAACAAACCCAAGCTATTCTAATAAAACAAATATTTCACAGTTCATTTAATCCAAGATATTGAAAAGACCTGCAAAGCCTCAGGGTTACCCTCTCCCCAGGGATGCTGCTGTGTTTGAGTAATACAGATGCTGCCCCCTTCCCAACTCTGCAGCTGCTATGACAACACCAGCCTCTCTGCCCTTCTGTTTGTTTTCTGGAATCATCATTGGATTCATTCCAAAGGAGGTTCAGGTGGGCTAATCAGGGAGAGTCATAGAAAAGTATGGCTGTGGAATAACTACTAGTGTCTAAAAAGATGCATAAACTTTACTCATCAGTCACTACTGAGTGCCTACTATGTGTTGGGCACTGTTCCAGGTACTAGGAATACAGCACTGAACAAAACAGACAAAAATCCATGGTTTGATGGAGCTGATGCCTTAGTGAATAAAAAAGACAACAAATAAATAAGGCATAGTGTGTCATATGATAGTGAGTGCTGTGGGTAAAATTACTAGAGGGCACGGGGAGCTCTGGGTGGAAGAAGTACAATTGTAAGTAAGGTAGACAGGGAAGGACCCACTAGATCTGGTAGAGCCAGAGCCATTTATTCAATTTTAAGGACTTTGGTCTTGAATTAAATCAATTTCAAAAGAAGAGTTCCAAGGCAAGTTTCAACTCTGGACTGAACATCTAAGAAAATATTCATCCACACCCCATCCCTTCCTTCTTTTGGGAACTGTCATCGGTCCCCATTGATGGCTCCCAAAGAAGCTGCCATGTTCTTACATGACACTGGCTATGTTTGATCCACTCAATAGGAGGCACCTGACTAAGAACAAGTGGCTGAGTCTCCTCCCTGAGAACTTTGTAGACTTGAGAGTAAGAGAATATGCCAGACTCTCTCATGACACAAGCTCTCAGGAGCAAAACTCAAGAGTCATGGGTGGTCATGTTTTCTACTTTGTGAAAATGATGGAGGGTGAGGTTAACAAACAGAAAGCAGCAAAACAAGAGCAGCATATTTCAAGTTCCTGGTGAATCCCCCCGACCCATTCCAACAGTTAGCTTATCTAATCCTTCCTTGGATATAGAAAGACATGGAATCAAGTAGCTAGAACCTGCTGAATACAGAGGCTAGGCCTCATTGGAGGAGCACAAAGGACAAATCTATAGGACTATTGGAAATTATTGTAAACCCACATGGTGTTGCAATTCCAAGCCATAAGACACAAAAACATTAGCCTATCATCATCACACCTTTGCTGTGCTGATAAAAATAACTGAATCCAACACTAACCATATTGGTCTCAATGTTTTATTGCCCTGAAGAGGGGATCCATAGATGCTCTAACAAGGGTAAATGTGGAGATTATGGTGGATTGGATGTAGATAGCAGATCCCCTACAGATCATCTTCTGACCTACAGATTATCTAAACAACCTGGGAGCTGTCTACAAAGACAGATGCCTGGCCACCATTTGCCCCAGATCCACTTAACTGGAATACCTTGGGCAAGAATTCAGGCAGTCGTATTTTTCAAATGCTCCCTAGGATTAGCGATAATACAGCAAGTATATGGAACCACTATTATGTACCATGTTACTTCAGACCTTGGGCGCTCCACTATGCTCCACTATGTAGAGAAAATGTGGAAAGCGGCAACTATGGATGAATAGTCAATTCCAGTCCACTGGTCCCTTGGCTGTTCCTTGAACATATTATCTCAGAGCCTTTGCACTTGCTGTGTCCTTTGACTGGGACATCCTTCTACAAGACATGGCTTGGTCTCTGGCTTCTTTTTCATAATTCCTAGAATGTCACCTTCTCTTGAGGTCTTCCCTGGCTTCCCTATTTAAGATTTTAAACTCCCTCACCCCCATCATTTCCTCCTACACTCCCCTACTTCTTTTTTCCTCATTAGCACTTGTCACCCTTGAATATGTTATATTTTGTATGTACTATATTGTGTATTCTCTCTCTCTCTCTCTCTCTCTCTCCCCCCTCCATTAGAATGTAAACTCCATGAGGCACCAATATCTCCAGGATCTGAAATAGTCCTTGACACAGATGAGGTGGTCAAATATTTGTTGAGACATTGAGCGCCTTCTTGGCTGTGTTTCACAATAGTTAATGATCCTGTTCTCATAGGTGAATACTAAGAGTCATTTTGATCTTTACAGTTAGGAACCAGGTTTCTAACATGGTACCTCAGCACATGCTTTTACATGTGTACCCAAGCACATTCTTTCTTGCATCCAAACAGATTTCTACCTGCTTGAAGACCACCTGAAAGATGCTGGCTAAAGCAGAGCCTGAGGCCAGCTGGTTGGGATCTGGCAGGAAGATGAAGAGAAAGTGCACACCTGTGTCAGCGAGCTCTGGCTCGGGAATCAGACCCACATGAACGCAAAGCCTCTGTAAAGTCTGCTTCTTAGAGAGAAAAAGGGAAAGAGCTTCCTGTCAACTCACCAACAAGTTTCTGTTTCATTTCAGAGTCTCTCTAACAGGTTGAAAAGCACCGACGAAAATGTGTGCTGAAGGTGGAGAAGCAGGGCTTAAGGGAGGGGAGAGGTTGCATAGGTGTCTTTTATACGAAGTGCCCCACATCTGTATAGCAAACTTAGTATTATCCAAACGTTTTCCAGATACCAAGATGAAAACACAACCTCAAAGGCTTTTGCAAGAGAGGACTGGCAGTAAAGGTGATTTTTCTGCCTTGGAAAAAGATAAAAAGCAATTATCTCTGCAAGTGCTCAGCACCCCCTGCTCCCAATTTTTCTAATAATTTTTAATAGACAAATAAAAACTGCATATATTTGTGGTATAAAACATGATATTTTGATACATTGTGGAGTGACTGAATCAAATTAATTAACGTATGTATTACCTCACATACTTATGTTTTTTGTGGTGAGAACATTTAAGATTTACTCTCCTAGGAATTTTTAAGTATACAATAGGTAGCTGTTAACTCTAGTCATCATGTTGTACAATAGATCCCCTGAACTGATTCTTCTTATCTAACTGAAATTTCGTACGCATTGACAAACAGCCCCTGAATTTTCCCCCACTCCAGCCGGTCGTCACCATGCCTAATGATAAAATAACTGAATCCAACACTAACCACATTGGTATCACTGTTTCATTGCCCCAAAGAGGGGAATCTATAGATGCCCTAATCAGGATAAATGTAGAGACTATGATGGATTGGATCTAGATTTGCTGTACAACTATCTGGGAAACACCTTTTATTCTCTACTTCTGAGCTTGATTTTTTTTAGATTCCACAAATAGGTGGGATTGTGCAGTATAGCATTTGTCTTTCTATGACTAATTTATTTCACTTAGCATAATGTCCTCCAGATTCATCCATGTTGTCACAAATGACAAGATTTCCTTCTTTTTAAAGGCTGAATACTACTCCATTGTGGGTATATACCACATTTTCTTTCTCCATTTATTTATTGCTAAATCAATTTTTTTTTCTAGTCTCCTCCTCTTCCCTTCCCCAACACACACAGGAATGTCCCACCTTTTCTTGAGTTTCCACTGAGGAACTAAAGACAGGAAGTAAATCCAGAATACATGTGAGGCCTCAAGACTACTTCACATGTTTTCATCTTCCACAATGCCAGTGGGGTAAACAGTCTTGAAGGAAATTTATTCTTTTTTCCTTTTTCTTTTTCTTTCTTTCTTTCTTTTTTTTTTTTTTTTTGATATGGAGTCTCACTCTGTTGCCCCCACTGGAGTACAGTGGTGCGACCTCTGCTCACTACAACCTCCGTCTCCCGAGTTCAAGCGATTCTTCTGCCTCAACCTCCCGAGTAGCTGGAACTACAGGTGCATGCCACCATGCCTGGCTAATTTTTGTATTCTTAGTAGAGACGGGGTTTCGCCATTTTGTCCAGGCTGGTCTCAAACTCCTGACCTCATGATCTGCCCGCCTCAGCCTCCCAAAGTGCTGGGATTACAGGCATGAGCCACTGCGCCCGGCCAGGAAATTTATTCTTAACAGCAAAGTGGTGCATACCTACAAGGTCCATCTCCAAGTCAGAAGAGTGATAAGACCCAAAGTGATTTCTTATTTCCTTTATCCAAGAGTGATCTGAATTACCATTAAACCATGCCACTAAGAGACCCAAGGAAAAGAACAGGAAATCCTGTCTCCTGCCCATTTTTTGCCCACCTCACCTGTGAATGGAGTGGATGCTTCAACATTAGAATCTAATTGTTGCTGCTCCTTTCCATGCCTTCACTTGAATTTTCCCAATCCCTGCCTTTCTCCTGACTGCCTTACTGAACTGTTTATTACCAGACACTTCAATTTCTTCTCTTCTACCCCTTTTTCCTTCCCCCCATTGTATAATCTGCAGTGTCATCAAAGTAATCCTCTTAAAACTAAGTCCTGACTCTCTCAACTACCCAAATCTTCCATGACTCTCAGTTACCTCCTAACATTGAAATTCCTTACCTGGCATTTTATCCTTACTTTCTATTCCTTGCAGGTAGGGGGTCTATATAATTTATTGTTCAGATCAGGACACTTTCATCTGGGACAAATGCAAGCCAAGTGGGATTCTTGAACATCAGGCAAAA